>NW_027526257.1:23992021-24149521 GCF_048455015.1 Haemaphysalis longicornis | reverse complement strand
CCTACCTACCTATCTACCAACCTCCCTGCCAACGAACCTACCTACATACCTAGCTAGCCACCTACCTACCTACCTACCTGCTTACCTACCTACCTACCTAAACCGAACCCCGCCGCCTGCCTCCCTGTCAGCCTGCATACCCAGCCAACCACCCACCTATCTAAATCCTCCCACTCAACTCTACACACCCACCTACCTACTGCCTACGTATCTACCTACCCACCTACTTACCTGCCTACCTACCACCTACCTACCTACCTACGTACCAACCAACCTACCTACCTACCTATTTACCTACCCGCCCACCCACTTACCCACCCGCCCGCCTGCCTATCCACATACCCACCTACATACCTACTTACCTAGCTACCTAAATACCTGCCCACCTACCTACCTACCAACAAACCTACCTACCGACCTGCCCTCCTACCTATCTATATTCCTACCTACCTACCTACTTACCTACCTACCTACCTACATACCTGCCTGCCTGCCTACCCACCTACCTACCTACCTACCTACCTACCTACCTACCTACATACCTACCTACGTACCTACCTATCTACCTACCTGCCTAACTACCCACCTACCCGCCTACCTACCTACATGCCTACCAACCTACATACCTACCTACTTACCAACCTACCTACCTCTATACCAACCTACCTACATACCTAGACCTACCTACCTACCTACCTACCTGTCTACCTACCTGCCTACCTAACTACCTGCATACCTACCTACCTACATACCTCCCTACCGACCTACCTATTTACGTACCCACCCTCCCACTTACCCACCCGCCCACCTGCCTATCCACCATCCCCCCACCTAAATTAACTCTCCCATCCACACAACCCACCCAACCCAACCAGCACAGCCCACCCACCAACCTGCCGACCTGCCTGCCTGCCTGCCTGCCTTCCAATGACCCACCTACATAAACAAACCCTCCCAATCACCAAACCCAACTTACCTACCTCCCTTACTTCCTACCTAGCTACCTACCTACCTACCTACCTATTTACCTACCTACCAACCTATCTACCTACCTACCCACCTACCTAGCAACCCACATATCTGTTTGCCTACCTACCTACATACCTACCTTCCTACCCACCTATACCCACCAACCCGCTGCCTGCCTGCCTGCCAGCCTGCATACACACATAACCACCCACCCACCTACACCCACCCACCGAAATCCTCACATCCACCTACCTACACCCACCCACCCAAATCCTCACATCCACCTACCTACTCCCTGCCAACCTAACTACCGACCTACCTACCTACTTCCTACCTACCTACCTACCTACCTACCTACATACCTACCTACATACCTACCTACCTATTGCCTATCCACCCACCCGCCTACGCAATCGCCTGTTTAACCGCCTGCCTGCCTACTTACCTGCCTACCTACCTACCTACCTAATTCCCTGCCTACAGGCCTACCTGCCCACCTACCTACCTGCCTACAGGCCTACCTGCCCACGTACCTACCTTCCTACCTACCTACCTACCTACCTACCTACCTACCCATTTGCCTACCTAACAACCAACCTACCTACCTACCTCCATACCTACTTACCTACCTACCTCCCTGCCTACATGCTTACCTACCTACCTACCTACCTACCTACCTACCCACCTACCTACCTACCTACCTACCTACCTACCTACCTACCTACCTATCTACCTACCTACCTACCTACCTACCTACCTACCTACCTACCTACCTACCTACCTACCTACCTACCTACCTACCTAACTACCTACCAACCTACATACCTACCTACTTAGCTACCTACCTACCTATCTACCAACCTTCCTACGAACCAACCTACCTACATACCTAGCTAGCCACCTACCTACCTAAATACCTACCTACCAACCAACCTACCCACCTACCTGCCTACTTAGCTACCTGCCTACTTACCTTCCTGCCTACCTACCTACCTACCTACCTACCTACCTACCTACTTGTCTGCCTACCTATCCACCTACCTACTTACCAACCTACCTACCTACCCACCTACCTACGTACCTACCCACCTACCTACCTACCGACCAACCTACCTACCTACCAAACTACCTACCTACCTACTTTCAGGCCTACCTACCTACCTGCCTACCTACCCACGTACCTACCTACCAACCTACCTACCTACCTACATACCTACCAACCTACATACCTACCTACTTACCTACCAACCTATTTACCTACCTACCCACCTACCTAGCAACCCACCTATCTGTTTGCCTACCTACCTACATACCTACCTTCCTACCCACCTATACCCACCAACCCGCTGCCTGCCTGCCTGCCAGCCAGCATACCCACATAACCACCCACCTACCTACACCCACCCACCAAAATCCTCACATCCACCTACCTGCACCCACCCACCCAAATCCTCACATCCACCTACCTACTTCCTACCTACCTACCTACCTACCTACCTACCTACCTACCTACCTACCTACCTACCTACCTACCTACCTACCTACCTACCTACCTTCAAACCTACCTACATACCTACCTACCCATTTACCAACCTACCTACCTACCTACCTACCTACCTACCAACCAACCTACCCAGCTACCTACCTACCTACCTACATACCAACCTACCTACCTACCTAACTACCGACTCACCTACCTACCTACCAACCAACCAACCTACCTACAGACCTTCCTGCCTGCCTACCTACCTACCTGCCTACCTACCCACCTACCTACCTACCTACCTACCTACCTACATATATACCTACCTACATACCTACCAACCTACATAACTACCTACTTACCTACCTCCCTACCTATCTACCAACCTCCCTACCAACCAACCTACCCACATACCTCGCTAGCCACCTACCTACCTACCTATCAACTTACCTACCTACCAATCTAAACCCACCCTCACGCCGCCTTCCTCCCTGTCAGCCTGCCTACCCAGCCAACCACCCACCTACCTATATCCTCCCACCTAAGTCTACACATCCACCTACCTACTCCCCACCCACCTACCTGCCTACCTACCACCTATCTGCCTACCTACCTACCAACCTACCTACCTACCTATTTACCTTCCCACCCACCCACTTACCCACACGCCCGCCTGCCTATCCACCATCCACCCACCTAAAAACTCTCCCACCCTTACATCTCACCCAATCAACACAGCCAACCCACCCACCTGCCTTCCTACTAACCTGCCGGCCTGCCTGCGTGCCTGCCTGCCTTTCTACACATCCAAGGACACACCTACATAAACAAGCCCTCGCACTCAGCAAACCCAAATTACCTACCTACCTCACTTCCTACCTATAGTTCATCTCACAAGCTAGCTGCAGCACTGTGGAGGCTACATTGTTGTCCCCCTCAGGGCGCCTAACTCACCGCGAAGGAAGCGACAAAAGGCGCCGGGGCCGTGCGGTGCCACTTGCCGAGAGGGGAGAAGGGAGTGTCCTTTCAGGACCCCCTTCACGGCGGATTAGGCACCCTCAGTAGGCGCACTATTGATAACAATGTAGCCTCCACAGTGCTGCAGCTAGCTTGTGAGATGAACTATAGATACCTACCTACCTATCTACCTACCTAGCTACCTACCTACCTACCGACCTACCTACCCACCTACCTAGCAACCCACCTAACTACCTGCCTGCTTACCTACCTACATACGTACCTTCCTACCCACCTATTCCCACCAACCCGCCGCCTGCCTGCCTGCCAGCCCGCATACCAACATAACCACCCACCTACCTACACCCACCAACCCAAATCCTCACATCCACGTACCCACTCCCTGCCAACATAACTACCGACCTACCTACCTACTTCCTACCTACCTACGTACCTACCTACCTCCCTGCCTGCCTACCTGCCTGCCTGCCTCCCAGCCTCCCTGCCTAAATGCCTAGGCACCTACCAACCTACCCACCTACCTACCTACATACCTACCTACCAACCTACTTACCTACCTACCTACCTACCTACCTACCTTCCTACCTACCTACCTGCCTGCCTACCTACCTACCTACCTACCTAGCTACCCACCTACCTACCTACCTACCTAAACCCACCCACCCACCGCCTGCCTCCCTGCCAGCCTGCCTACCCAGCCAACCACCCACCTACCTAAATCCACCCACCCAACTCTACTCACCCACCTACCTACTCCCTACGTCTACTTACCTACCTGCCTACCTACCTGCCTTCCTACATGAATACCGGCTTACCTACCTACCTACCTACCTACCTATCTTCCTACCTACGTACCTGCCTAGGTATTTATCAACCCACCCACCCACCTACCCACCCACGTACTTACCTATATCCCTACCTACCTACCTATCTATCTACCAACCTACTTACCTACCTACCTACCTACCTACCTACCCTCCTACCTACCTACCTGCCTACCTGAATACTGCCTGCCTACCTACCTGATTGCCTGCCTGCCCAACTTCCTACCCACCTACCTGCCTATATATCTTCCTGCCTACGTACCTACCTACGTATTTACTAAACCCACCCACTTACTTACCCACCTACCCTCCTACCAACCTACCTACCTACCTACCAACCTACTTACCTACCTACCTAACTACCCACCTACCCACCTACCTACCTACCTGTCTACCTACCTGCATACCTACCTACCTACATACCTCCCTAGCTACCTACCTACCTATCTACCTACCTCCCTACCAACCAATCCACCTACATACCTACCTAACTAAATACGTACTAACCTACTTACCTACATATGAACCAACCAACCAACCTACCTACCTGCCTGCCTACCTACCTACATGCCTACCTACCCACTTACCTACCTACCTACCTACATATCTACCTACCTACATACCGTCCAACCTACATACCTACCTACTTACCTACCTACCTACCTATCAACCAACCTCCCTACCAACGAACCTACCTACATACCTAGCTAGCCTCCTACCTACCTACTTACCTGCTTACCTACCTACCTACCTAAACCCACCCCCCCGCCGCCTGCCTCCCTGTGAGCCTGCCTACATAGCCAACCACCCACCTACCTAATTCCTCCCACCCAATTCTACACACCCACCTACCTACTCCCTATTACCTACCTACCTACCTACCTACCCACCTACCTACCTACCTGCCTAACTACCACCTACCTACCTACCTACCTACCAACCAACCTACCTACCTACCTATTTAACTACCCGCCCGCCCACTTACCCACCCACCCGCCTGCCTATCCACCATCCACCCACCTAAAAAAACTCTCCCACCCTTACAACCCACCCAACCAGCACAGCACACCCACCCACCTGCCTTCCTACCAACGTGCCGGCCTGCCTGCCTGCCTATCTACCCATCCAACGACCCACCTACCTAAACAAACCCTCCCACTCACAAAACCCAACCTACCTACCTACCTCCCTATCTACCTAGCTACCTACCTACCTATCTACCTACCTGCCTACCTACCTACATATCTACATACCTACCTACCTGCCTAGCTACATGAATACCTGCCAACCTACCTTCCTGCCTACCTATCTTCCTACCTACGTATTTGTCAATAAACCCACCCACCAACCCACCCACTTACTTACCTACCTACCAACCTACCTACATACCTAGCTACCTACCTACCTACCTGACTGCCTACCTGAATACCTGCCAACCTTCTTACCTGCGTGCCTGCCTAGCTGCCTGCCTGCCTACCTACGTATTTGTCAATAAACCCACCCACCAACCCACCCACTTACTTACCTACCTACCAACCTACCTACATACCTAGCTACCTACCTACCTACCTGACTGCCTACCTGAATACCTGCCAACCTTCTTACCTGCGTGCCTGCCTGGCTGCCTGCCTGCCCGACTGCCTGCCTACTACCTACCTTCCTACGTAGCTGCCTACCTACCTACCTACCTACCTACCTACCTACCTACCTACCTACATACCAACCTACCTACATACCCACCTACTTACCTACATACCTACATATCTACCAACCTCTACCAACCAATCTGCCTACATACCTAGCTAGCCACCTACCTACCTACCTACCTACCTACCTACCTGCCTACCTACCTACCTTAACCCACCCACGCACCTCCTGCCTGCCTGGCAGCCTGCCTACCCAGCCCGCCACCCACCAACCAAAATCGACCCACCCAACTCTACACACCCACCTACCTACTCCCTACGTACCTACCTACCCACCTACCCACCTACATACCTGATTGCCTACCTACATAGCAACTTACCTACCTTCCTTCTTGCCTACCTACCCACCTAACTACCTACAAACCAACCAACCTACCTACCTACTTACCTACCTGCTTAACTACCTACCTACATACATACCAACCTACCTACCTACCTACTTACATACCTACATGCCTACATACCTACCAACCTACATACCTAGCTACTTACCAACCTACCTACCTATCTACCAACCTCCCTATCAACCAACTTACCTACATACCTAGCTAGCCACCTACCTACATACCTAACTGCCTACCTAAACCAATCCACCCGCCACCTTCCTCCTTGCCAGCCTGCCTACACAGCCAACCACCCACCTACCTAAATCCACCCTCCCAACTCTACACACCCACCTACCTACTCTCTACGTACCTACCTACCTACCTACCTACCTACCCACCTACCTACTTGCCAACCTGCCTACATATTTACGTACCCACCCTCCCACTTACAAACCCGCCCGCCTGCCTATCCACCATCAACCCACCTAAATTAACTCTCCCATCCACACAACCCACCCAACCCAACCACAACAGCCCACCCAGCCACCTGCCTTCCTACCAACCTGCCGGCCTACCTGCCAGCCTGCCTGCCTGCCTGCCTCCCAGCCTCTATGCCTACATGCCTACCTACTTACCTACCTACGGACCTACCTACCTACCTACCTACCTACCTACCTACCTACCTACCTATCTTCCTGCCTACCTACAGGCCTACCTGCCCACCTACATACCTACCTACCTACCTACCTACCTACCTACCTACCTACCTACCTACCTGCCTACCTACCTACCAACCAACCTACCTACCTACCTATCTTCCTTCCTGCCTACCTACCTACATACGTGCCTACCTACATACCTGCCTACCTACCAGACTACCTACCTACCTAACTTTCTACCTACCTACCTACCTACCTTCCTACCTACCTACCTACCTACCTACCTACCTACATACATACCAACCTACCTACCTACCTACCTACCTTCCTACCTACCTACCTACCTACCTACCTACCTACCTACCTACCTACCTACCTACCTACCTACCTACCTACCTACCTACCTACCAACCTACCTACCTACTTACCTACCTACCTACCTACACGCCTACATACCTACCAACCTACATACCTAGCTACTTACCAACCTACCAACCTATCTACCAACCTCCCTACCAACCAACCTACCTACCTGCCTACCTAAACAGACCCACTGGCCGCCTGCCTCCTTGCCAGCCTGCCTACCCAGCCAACCACCCACCTACTTAAATCCACCCACCCAACTCTACACACCCACCTACCTACCTACCCACCTACCAACCTACCTACCAACCTACCAACCTACATATTTACGTACCCACCCTCCCACTTACCCACCCACCCACCTGTCTTCCTACCAACATGCCGGCCTGCCTCCCTGCCTGCCTGCCTGCCTTTCTACCCATCCAACGACCCACCTACATAAACAAACCCTCCCACTCACCAAACCCAACCTACCTACCTACCTCACTTCCTACCTAGCTACCTACCTACCTACCTATCTACCAACCAACCAACCTACCTACCTATTTAACTACCCACCCACCCACTTACCCACCTGCCCACCTGCGTATCCACCATCCACCGACTTTAATAAACTTTCCCACCCACACAACCCACCGAACCCAACCAGCACAACCCAACCACCCACCTGCCTTCCTACCAACCTGCCGGCAGGCCTGCCTGCCTGCATTCCTACCCATCCAACGACCCACCTACATAAACAAACCCTCCCACTAACCAAACCCAACCTACCTACCTACCTATCTACCTACCTGCGTACCTACCTTCCTACCTATCTACCTACCGACCTACCTGCCTACCTATCTTCCTACCTACGTACCTACCTACCTATTTATCAACCCTCCCACCTACCTACCCACTCACGTACTTACCTACCTACACACCTACCTACCTAACTACATGCCTACCTACCTACCTACCTACCTACCAACCTACCTACTATCTACCAACCTCCCTACCAACCAACCTACCTACATACGTAGTTAGCTACCTACCTACCTACCTACCTACCTACGTACCTACCTACCCACCTACCTGCCTACCTTCCTACCAACCTAAACCCACCCACCCGCCGCCTGCCTGCCTGCTAGCCTGCCTACCCAGCCAACCACCCACCTACTTAAATCAAACCACCCAACTCTACTCACCCACCTACCTACTCCCTACACTTGTACCTAATTACCTACCTACCTAACCACCTACCTTCCTACCTACCTACCTACCTACCTACCTATCTACTTACCCAACTACCTACGTACCTGCCTGCCTACCTGCCTGCCTGCCTCCCAGCCTTCCTGCCTACCTGCCTACCTGCCTACCTACCTACCTACCTACCTATCTTACTACCTTACTTCAGGCCTACCTGCCCACCTACCTACCTACCGACGAGCGAGACCAGCGACGGCATGGAACAACGAACGTTTAATGAAGAAGTACACGTAGCACGCGCTCGCGCGAAGGAGCAGTCTTCTTGCTCTTCGTCTTCAAGCGCCGTGATGATGATATTTACAAGCTCCCGCCCGGCCAACTTGAATCGCGATGCGTTTTGGCGGGTCTTTTGAAGCAGCCCTCCAACAGATGTGATTCGCCTATCTTCTGAAAACTTCTTTTCCCTCCCGAAAGAAAAACCCAGGTTTTCTCAATTTGTCACATTTTACCAAACGTCCTTAGGCCCCGGTCTTCAATTAGCACCACATTTCCTGCGGGCAGTGGTTTAGCGTGGCTCCAGTATTAGCTGTGGTTGTGGACGGAGACGGAGCCTGTTTTCAGGGAACTGTTTCGGCACCTGACTGCGGGCCAGATGCTGACGATGGCGACAAAGACAGGCTACCCTCCTCATCATCAGATTTTTCCTCGAACTTCCTTTTCGAACTTTTCTTCTTTCTTTTTTTAGATTTGCCCTTTTTGGACTTGTGTTTCTTCGATTTTGCTTTTTTGGATTTCTTTCCAGACTTCTTTTTCTTAGATTTCTTGCTTTTGTTTGACTTCTTTCTTTTTTTATTTGACTTCTTACTTTTCTTTTTTGATTTCTTGCTTTTCTTCTTAGATTTCTTGCCTCCTTTCGCAGTCTTTTTTTTCTTTTTTACCTTTTTTCGTGTCTTCTTTTTTGCTTCATCCAATGCACAGTACGCAGTAAAGCCATTTGGTACTGGGTCGCCGGCACTACCTAAGGCGGTTTTACCGTCCCCGAACATTCGCGCCCTTGCGGCTTGCGCAGGTCCGAAAAGCGGGAAACTAGAGTATGGACCGACGACACCAGGCCTGTTGACAGTCGCTCCTATTTCTTCTATGTACTCTTGATGCCATCTTTTTCACCAAGGTCTTACGAGTCGGCATCGACTTCTCCATTTCTCTTCAACATCTACTCTGTGTGTTTTCGCTTTTCCGTCGTGTAGCTGTTGCCCTCCGCCTATGTTGCCGTCCGTCTTTAACCTTTTCGCCAGTTGTAATAGTCTTTTCTTGGCGTTTTCTTTGATGGTTTCCAAATTAACGTTGTCCTTCCACGGCAAGCTGCCTTGATAACGACCCTTTCGGTGCTCTATCTTTCGCTGAAATTCTTCTACTACTTCGCTTTCTGTATTATTGCAACTGCGTTTTGTTGTGCCAATTGATTCCCGGCTTCAGAATTTCTGTAGGTCTTGTTGAAGTTCTGTTTCGGCAGCTTCAACTTTCAGAACCATGACTGATTGGGTTTCCATTATTCTCATTTTACTTTTCTCCAAAGGACCTTGCACTACCCAACCCAAGGTCGTTTCGACTGCCATAAGTTTACTTTCAAGTCGATGTGTTCTACCAGTAAGAAACTCCCAATAATAATCCGAGCCAAGTAGTAGTCCTATCGCATTTGTGGCTGTCGTCTTCATCCTGTCGTCCGCTACTAGTAGCTCCAGTTGTACCATTTTTTCTTTGATGTTCTTATTGGGAGAAGGAAGCTTACTGTGCGAAATCACGTCAACCTGCAGAGCTTCGATTACTGTTCCTGTTTGCTTGTCTCGGGGTGCTATAATCACTTCAACTACGTCCATTTACTTGATTTTCTCGTCTCCTCCGAATGAACCGATTGTTAACCTTTCTTGTCCTATTACTTTTGCGCCAATTTCTTTTGCCAATTCAGTATCAATGAATGACCACTGACTTCTGCTGTCCAACAGCAAACGCCAATGTCGGCCAGACGTGTGTCCTCCTATCCATGCTAGAGCCTTCTGCAAAAGCACAGGACCATGCTGTATATTCTCAGTAGCGTGCAGAGTAGAGGTCGTCGCCTTCGCTTGCTGTGCTTCAACCTGCACCCTCTTTTCTTGTCGCACTGTTCTACACACAGACGTAGGATGTCTTCCCTTGCATTGCTTGCAGTTCACGCGTGCTCTACAGATCCGTGCAGTGTGAATCGGTCGGGTGCACCTGAAGCATGCTCTAATCTATGTGAGAATGGCTTTCTTTTCAGTCATTGGAATTCTCCTACGACAGTCCTCAGTCCAATGGTTTTTCTGCTTGCTGAATCTTTTCTATCCGCTGAACTCTAGAAGCTTGAAGTTCTGCACAGCTGCCAGATGCTATCTTTGGCTTTCGCAGCGGTCTTCTCCTGTTCACGCTGTGTTTGCTCCCGAAAGCCTAACTGCTCCCGCAGAAATGTCATCAGCCTGTCCAACTTTTCAGCGTACTCTTTTCCCGTTGAGCGGTTTTGCGCGATAACTTCCGTGGCTGAGCTGCTCCTTATGGCTTTTTTGGACTTGAACTGAACTGATAACTCCGACGGAATCGCTCTTTTCAACACTAGCAACAACATCGGTGTGTAACTCTCGGGTTCCACCCTCAGTGACTTCAGTGCCAATGTGTTTATCTGTACTCTCTGCACAAGCATGCGCAGAACGTCAGTTTCTCGTGCCGAACTTACTTTCTCTAAGTTCAACAGCTCACTCATGTGCAGCTCCACCGATTGTTCTCGATTTCCGAACGTTTCTTGTAGTATTTTTATCCCTCCATCGTAATTGTCCTCTGCGGAATACTGGAGTCCTTCTATGGCAGCCGCTTCTTTTCCGGTGACAGATGCTAACAAATAATTGAATTTTTGTCCCTTGGTCATATTTGGTCTGAGGTGAACCGCTGACTCATACTAAGTCCAGAAGTGGTGCCACTCCAAAGCTCTTACGCCAAACTTTATCATTTCCAGCTTGGGCAGTTTAACTAGCTGCGTTGCGTCTTGAGTGGTACTTGGTGCTACCGCCTGCCTTGCGCTGCTATTTAATTCCATCTGTACAGGCTCTCTAATTCTGAACTCGATGGTAGACATAATTGCGGTTATTTTCATGTCATACTCTATTACTCTTTCAAATTCGACCTCGGCTGTTTCTTCGGTCAGATATTTCTCCATTTGCTCGTTGGCACTCTTGAGGCTTTCCCTTATCCCTTTGATCTGCGCCTGAGTCGCGAGTAGGTGTTCTCTTCTGGCTTCTTCATTAACTTGCTGCTTGGCTGCGTTGATAAGCTGCGTGATCTGCAGCAAAGCGCCTTCCTTTTCGTCGTTATCATTTCTTTGCTCATTTCTCTGCAGTTTCTGATGACGCCTTACTTGTTAGCCGTCCCGATGCCTCTGCTGGCCACTCCGGTCTCGTCGCGCGATCCAGGTCGGTCCGCTGCTCCGCCGCCGTTTCCTTCTCTGCTGAGTCGCAGGTAGACGTCTGTTGTGGGCGTGGAGGTAGAATCCTGGTCACGGCACCATTTGTTCAGACGAGTAGAGACCAGTGACGGCATGGAACAAAGAACATTTATTGAAGAAGTAGAAGTAGCACGCACTCGCGCTAAGAAGCAGTCTTCTTGCTCTTCGTCTTCAAGCGTCGTGATGATATTTAACAACATACCTACTTCCCTACCTATCTACCTACCTCCCTACCAACCAATCTACCTACATACCTACCTACCCACCTACCTACCTACCTACCTACCTACCTACCCACCTACATACCTACCTACCTATTTACCTAAAAAACGCATGTTTGCCCGCCTGCCTACCTACTTACCTACCTAACTACCACCTACCTACCTACCTACATCCCTGCCTGCCTACCTGCCGGCCTGCCTACCCACCTACCTACCTGCCTATTTACCTACTTACATACCAACCTACCTACCTACTTAACTACCCACCCACCCACTGACCCACCCGCCCGCCTGCGTATCCACAGTCCACCCCCTAAATAAACTCTCCCACCCCAACCTACCTTCCTACCTATCTTATTACCTATTTACACCCCTACCTGCCCACCTACCTACATACCAACCTACCTACCTACCTACCTACCTACATACCTACCTATCTACCTACCAACCTACCTACCTACCACCTACCTACCTACCTACCTACCTAACTACCTGCCTACCAACCTACCAACCAACCTACCTACCTACCTACCTACCTACCTACCTACCTACCTACCTACCTACCTATCTACTTACCTACCTACCTACCCACCTACCTACATACCTACCTACCTACATACCTTTATACCTACCTACTTACCTATCTACCTACCGCCCTACCAACTAATCTACCTACATCTACCTACCAGACTACCTACCTACCTATCTTCCTACCTACCTACCTACCATTTACCTACCTTCCTACCTACCTACCTACCTACATACCAACCTACCTACCTACCTACCCACCTACCTACCTACCAACCAACCTACCTACCTACCTACCTACCTACCTACCTACCTACCTACCTACCTACCTAACTACCTACCTACATACCTACCAACCTACATACTTACCTACTTACCTACCTACCTAGCTACCTACCTGTCTACCTACCTACCTACCTACCTACCTACCTACCTACCTACCTACCTACCTACCTACCTACCTACCTACCTACATATCTACCTACCTACATACCTACTTACTTACATACCTTTCTACCTACATACTTACCTATCTACCTACCTCCCTAACAACAATCTACCTACATACCTACCTACCCAACTACCTACCTTCCTAACTTCCTACCTACCTTTCTACCTACCTACCTACCTACCTACCTACAATATACCAACCTACCTACCTACCTTCCTACGTACCTACCTACCTAACCAACTACCTACCTACCAACCAACCTACCTACCTACCTACAAACCTACCTACCTACCTACCTACCTACCTACCAAATACCGACCTACCTACCTACCTACCTACCTACATACTTACCAACCTACATACCTACCTACTTACCTACCTACCTACATTCTTACCAACCTACATACCTACCTACTTACCTACCTACCTACCTATCTACCAACCTTCCTTCCAACATACCTACCTAGATTCCTAGCTAGCCACATACCTACCTACCTACCCACCTAAACCCACCCACCCGCCGCCTGCCTACCCACCCAACCACCCACCTACCAAATCCCAACCACCCAAATCCACACATCCACCTAACTACTCCCTGCCAACCTAACTACCGACCTACCTACCTACTTCCTACCTACCTACCTACCTACCTACCTACCTACCTACCTACCTACATACCTACCTACATACCAACCTACCTACCTACCTACCTGCCTACCTACCCACCTACCTACCTACAAACCTACCTACTTACCTACCTACCTACCCACCTACCTACCTACCTACCTACCTACCTACCTACCTACCTACCTACCTACCTACCTACCTACCTACCTACATACTTACCAACCTACATACCTACCTACTTACCTACCTACCTACCTACCTATCTACCAACCTTCCTTCTAACATACCTACCTAGATTCCTAGCTAGCCACATACCTACCTACCTACCCACCAAAACCCACCCACCCGCCACCTGCCTACCCAACCAACCACCCACCTACCAAATCCCAACCACCCAAATCTACACATCCACCTAACTACTCCCTGCCAACCTAACTACCGACCTACCTACCTACTTCCTACCTACCTACCTACCTACATACCTACCTACATACCTACCTACCTAATTACCCACCCACCCATCCATTCGCCTGTGTGCCCGCCTGCCTGCTTACTTACCTGCCTACCTACCTAACTACCTTCCTACCTACCTACCTGCCTACCTACCTACCTCTCTTCCTACCTACCTACTTGCCTACCTGCCCACCTACCTACCTACCTACCTACCTACCTATCTACCTAGCCACCTACCTACCTACCTACCTACCTACCCACCCACCTACCTACCTACCAACCAACCTACCTACCTACCTACCTAGCTACCTACCTATCTACCTACATGCCTACCTACCTATTTACATACCTGCCTACCTACATACCTCCCTACCTACCTACCTACCTACCTACCTACCTACCTACATACCTACCTACTAACATACCTTTCTACCTACCTACTTACCTATCTACCTACTTCTACCAACCAATCTGCCTACATACCTACCTACCCGACAACCTACCTACCTTAATACCAAACTACCTACCTACCTACCTACCTAAATACCTGCCTACCTACCTACCTACCTACCTACCCACCTACTACCTACCTTCCTACCTACTTACCTACCTACCTACCTACTTACCTAACTACCTACCTACCTACCTCCCTGCCTACCTACCTGCCTGCCTGCCTGTCTGACCTCCAGCCTCCTGCCTACCTACCTACCTACCTACCTACCTATCTTACTAGCTAACTTCAGGCCTACCTGCCCACCTACCTACCTACCTACCTACCCACATACCTACCTACCTACCTACCAACCTACCTACCTAGCTACCTAGCTACCTAGCTACCTACCTAGCTACCTACCTACCTACCTACCTGTCTACCTACCTCCCAACCAACCTACATACCTACCTACATACCTACCTAACTACCTTTTTACATATCTACCTACCTGCCTACCTACCTACCTACCTACATACATGCCTACCTACATACCTCCCTACCTACCTACCTTTCTACCTACCAACCTACATGCCCACCTACTTACCTACCTACCTACCTATCTACCCACCTTCCTACCTACAAACCAACCTACATACATACCTAGGTAGCCACCTACCTAACTACCTACCTACCTACCTTCCTACCTACATACCTACCCACCTAAACCCACCCACCTGCTGCCTGCCTCGCTGCCAACCTGCCTACTCACCCAACCACCCACCAACCTAAACCAACCCACCCAAATCCACACATCCACCTACCTACTCCCTGCCAACCTAAGTACCTACCTCCCTCCTACCTACCTACCTACCTACCTACCTACCTTCCTAGCTACATACCTACCTAGCTACCCACCTACCTACGTACCTACCTACCTTCCTAAACCCACCCACCCACCGCCTGCCTGCCTGGAAGCCTGCCTACCGAACAAACCACCCACCTACCTAAATCCACCCACCCAACTCTACACACCCTCCAACCGACTCCCTACGAACCTACCTACCGACCTACCTACCCACTTCCCACCTACCTACCTACCTGCCTACCTACCTACCTACCTACCTACCTACCTAAATACCTACCTTCATACCAACCTACCTACCTACCTCTTTACCTACCCACCCACCCACTTACCCATCCGCCCGCCTTCCTATCCACCATCCACCCACTTAAATAAACTCTCCCACCGACACAACCCACCCAACCCAACCAGCACAGCCCACCCACCCTTCCTACCAACCTTCAGGCCTGCCAGCCAGCCTGCTTGCCTTCCTACCCATCCAACGACCAACATACATAAACAAACCCTCCCACTCACCAAACCCAACCTACCTACCCACTTCCCTACCTACCTAGCTACCTATATACCTACCTACCTATCTACCTACCTGTCTACCTACCTACCTACCTACCTACCTACCTACCTACCTACCTATCTACCTACCTGCCTACCTACCTGCCTACCTACATGAATACCGGCCTACCTACCTACCTGCCTACCTATCTTCCTACCTACGTACCTACCTACGTATTTATCAACCCACCCACCCACCTACCACCCACGTACTTACCTACCTACCCACCCCCCTACCTACCTACCTACCTACCTACCTACCTACCCACCTACCTACCTACCTACCTACCTGCCTACCTGAATACTGCCTGCCTACGTTCCTGATTGCCTGCCTGGCTGCCTGCCGGCCCCACTTCCTACCCACCTACCTGCCTACCTATCTTCCTGCCTACATACCTACCTACATATTTACAAAACCCACCCACTCACTTACCTACCTACCCTCCTACCTACCTACCTACCTACCTACCTACCTACCAACCTACTTACCTACCTACCTACCTACCCACCTACCCACCTACCTACCTAAAAACCAACCAACCTACCTACCTACCTGCCTACCTACCTACCTACCAACCAACCTACCTACCTACCTACCTAACTACCTACCTACCTGTCTACCTACCTGCCTACCTACCTACATACTTACGTACCTACATACCTCCCTACCTACCTACCTACCTACCTATCTATATTCATCCCTACCAACCAATCTACCTACATACCTACCTACCCAACTACCTACCTACCTACCTACCTACCTACATACCTACCTACCTACCAACCTACCTACCTACATACCAACCTACCTACCTACATACCTACCTACCTACCCACCTACCTACCACCAACCAACCAACGTACCTACCTACCTACCTACCTGCCTGCCCACCTACCTACCTACCTACCTATCTACCTACCTACCTACCTACCTACCTACATACCTGCCTACCTACCTGCCTACCTACCTGCCTACCTACATGAATACCTGCCTTCCTACCTACCTGCCTACCTATCTTCCTACCTACGTACCTACATAGGTATTTACCAACACTCAAACACCTACCCACACACTTACCCACCTACCTACCTATTTACCTACCTACCAACCTACCTACCTACGTATCTACCTACCTTTCTACCTACCTACCTACCTACATGCCAACCAACCAACCTACCTACCTACCTACCTACCTACCTACCTACCTACCCATCTACTTACCTGCCTACTAACACCTACCTACCTACATACCTACCTACCTACATTCCTACCTACCTACCTATCTACCAACCTCCCTACCAACCAACCTAGCTACATACCTAGCTAGCCACCTACCTCCCTACCCACCTTTCTACCTGCCTACCTACCTACATACCAACCTACCTACCTTCCTACTTGCCCACCTTCCCACCTACCTACCTACGAACCAACCTACCTTCCTACCTACCAACCTCCCTACCAACCAACCTACCTACCTACCTATTTACCTACCCACCCACACACTTCCCACCCGTCCGCCTGCCTGTCCACAATCCACCCACCTAAATAAACTCTCCCACCCACACAACCAAACAAACCCAACCAACACAGCCCACCCACACACCCATCTACCTACCTGCCAACCTGCAGGCCTGCCGGCCTGCCTGCCTTCCTACCCATCCAACCAATCACCTACCTTAACAAACCCTCCCACTCACCAAACCCAACCTACCTACCTACCTACCTCCCTACCTACGTACCTTACTACTTACCTACCTATCTACCCAAATACCTATCAACCTGCCTGCTTGCCTGCCTGCCTACACATCCAAACACCCACACACCAACCCTCCCAGTCACCAAACCCAACCTCCCTACCTACCCACATACCATTTACCTACCTACCTACCTGCCTACCTACCTGCCTGCCTGCCAACATGCCTACCTTCCTACCTACCTAACTGCCTGCCTCCTTGCCTGCCCACCTACGTACCTACCTACCTACCTACCTACCTACCTACCTACCGAACAACCTTCCTACGAACCAACCCACCTATATACCTAGCTAGCCACCTACCCACCTACCTAACTACCTACCTACCTAACTACCTACCTACCTACCTACCTACCTACCTATCTACTTACCTGCCTATCTACCCACTAACCTACCTACCTACATACCTGCCTCGTACCAACCTACCTAAATACCTACCTAACTACATACCTACCTACTTACTTACCTAGCTAACTATCTACCAACCTCCCTACCAACCAACCTACCTACATATCTTGCTAGCCACCTACCTACCTACCTACCTACCAACCTAAATCCACCCACCCGCCGCCTACCTGCCTGCTAGCCTGCCTACGCAGCCAACCACCCACCTAACTGAATCCACCCACCCAACTCTACACACCCACCTACGTACTCCCTACAAACCTACCTACCTACCTACCTACCTACCCACCAACCTACCTACCTACCTACCTACCTAATAACCTACCTAACTACCTATTTGACTACCCACCCACCACTTACCCACCCGCCCACCTGCCTATCCACCCAACCACCCACCTAAATAAACTCTCGCACCCAAGCAACCCACCCAACCTAACCAACACAGCCCACCCACCCACCTAATTACCTACCAACCTGCTGACTTGCCTGCCTGCCTGCCTGCCTGCCGTCCTACCCATCCAACGACCCACCTACCTAAACAAACCCTCCCACTCAGCAAGCACAACCTACATACCTACCTGCCTACCTACATGCCTACCTACATGAATACCTGCCTACCACCTACCTGCCTACCTATCTTTTTTCCTGCGTGCGTACCTACCTACGTATTCACCAACTCACTCACCCACCTACTCACCCACTTACCTACCCACCCACCTACCCACCCACTTACCTACCTACCCACATACCTACCTACTTACCTACTACCAACCTACCTACCTACCTACCTACCGACCTACCTACCTACCTACCTACCCACCTACCAGCCTACCTACCTACCTACCTACCTACCTACCTACCTGCCTGCCTTCCTACCTACCAACCTACGTACCTAACTACCTACCTACCTACCTACCTACGTGTCTACCAACCAACCTTCCTACCTACCTACCTACCTACCTACTTACCTACCTACCTACCTACCAACCAACCTACCTACCTACCTACCCACTTACCTACCTACCTACCTGCCTACCTACCTACCTGCCTACCTACCTACCTACCTACCTACCTACCTACATACCTACCTACAAATCTACCTACCTACCTGCCTAACTACCTGCCTAGCTGCATGAATACCTGCCTACCTACCTACCTGCCTACCTATCTTCGTACCTACGTACCTTCCTACGTATTTTTCTATAAACCCACCCAGCTACCCACCCACTTACTTACCTACCTACCTACCTGCCTACCTACTAACATACCTACCTACCTATCTACCTACCTACCTACCTCCCTACCTACCTACCTACCTACCTACCTACCTACCTACCTACCTACCTACCTTCCTGCCTGCCTACCTGAATATCAGCCTACCTACTTACCTGCCTGGCTGCCTGGCTGCCAGACTGCCTGGCTGCCTGCCTGCCTGACTGCCTACCTATCTACCTGCCTACCTATCTTCCTACCTACGTACCTACCTAGGCATTTACCAACACTCAAACACCTACCCACACACTTACCCATCTACCTACCTATTTACCTACCTACCAACCTACCTACCTACGTATCTACCTACCTTTCTACCTACCTACCTACCTACTTGCCAACCAACCTACCTACCTACCTACCTACCTACCCATCTACTTACCTGCCTACTAACACCTACCTACCTACATACCTACCTACCTACATTCCTACCTACCTACCTATCTACCAACCTCCCTACCAACCAACCTAGCTACATACCTAGCTAGCCACCTACCTCCCTACCCACCTTTGTACCTGCCTACCTACCTACATACCAACCTACCTACCTTCCTACTTACCCACCTTCCCACCTACCTACCTACGAACCAACCTACCTTCCTACCTACCAACCTCCCTACCAACCAACCTACCTACATACCTAGTTAGACACCTACCTACCTACCTACCTACCAACCTACCTACCTACCTATTTACCTACCCACCCACACACTTCCCACCCGTCCGCCTGCCTGTCCACAATCCACCCACCTAAATAAACTCTCCCACCCACACAACCCAACAAACCCAACCAACACAGCCCACCCACCCACCCATCTACCTACCTGCCAACCTGCCGGCCTGCCGGCCTGCCTGCCTTCCTACCCATCCAACCAATCACCTACCTTAACAAACCCTCCCACTCACCAAACCCAACCTACCTACCTACCTACCTCCCTACCTACGTACCTTACTACTTACCTACCTATCTACCCAAATACCTATCAACCTGCCTGCTTGCCTGCCAGCCTACCCATCCAAACACCCACACACCAACCCTCCCACTCACCAAACGCAACCTCCCTACCTACCCACATACCATTTACCTACCTACCTACCTGCCTACCTACCTGCCTGCCTGCCTACATACCTAGCTTCCTACCTTCCTACCTACCTAACTGCATGCCTCCTTGCCTGCCCACCTACGTACCTACCTACCTACCTACCCACTTACCTACCTACCTACCTGCCTATTTGCCTACCTACCTACCTACCTACCTACCTACCTACCTACCTACCTACCTACCTAACTACCTACATACCTACCTACCTACCAACCTACCTACCTACCTACCGACCTACCTACCTACCTACCTACCTACCAACCTACATACCTTCCTACTTATCTACCTACCTACCTATCTACCCACCTCCCTACCAACCAACCTGCCTACATACCTAGCTAGCCAGCTACCTTCCTACCTACCTACTTACCTACACACCTACCTAAACCCACCCACCCACCGCCTGCCTCCCGGCCAGCCTGCCTACCCAGCCGACCAGAAACCTACCTAAATCCTCCCACCCAACTCTACACACCTACCTACCTACCTACCTACCTACCTACCTACTTACCTACCAACCTAACTATCTATATTCATATCTGCCTCCCTACCCACCTACCTACCTACCTACATACATACCTACCTTCCTACATACCTACCTACCTACCTACCTACCTACCTACATACCTACCTACCTACCTACATACCTACCTACCTACCTACCGACCTACCTACCTACCTACCTACCTACCTACCTACCTACCTACCTACCTACCTACCTATCTACCTCTCTACCAACCAACCTACCTACATACCAAGCTAGCCACCTACCTACCTACCTACCTATCTACCTCTCTACCAACCAACCTACCTACATACCAAGCTAGCCACCTACCTACCTAAACCCACCAACCTGCCGCCTGCCAGCCTGCCTACCCACCCTGCTTAGCCCACACACCCAAATCCACGCACCCACCTACCTACTCCCTGCCAACCTAACTACCGACCTACCTACGTTATTCCTTCTTAGCTATCTACCTACCTTCCTACCTACCTACCTACCCATATTACCTACCCACATACCTATATACATACCTACCTACCTACCTACCTATCTATTTATCTACCTATCTGCCTACCTACCCACCTACCTACCTAGCTACCTACATACCTACCTACCTACCTACCTACATACCTACCCACCTACCTACCTACCTACCTACTTACCTACCTACCTACCTACTTCCTACCTACCTACCCAAACCCACACACCCACCGCCTACCTGCCTGCCAGCTGCCTACCCACCCAACCACCCACCTACCTATACCCACCCACCCAAATACACACATCCACCTACCTACTCCCTGCAACCTAACTACCGACTTACCTACCTACTTCGTACCTACCTACCTACCTAAATACTTGCCTACCAACCTACCTACCTACCTACCTACCTACCTATATACCTACCCACACACATACCTACCTACTTACCTACCTAACTACTTACCTACCTATCTACCTATCTGCCTACCTACCCACCTACCTACCTTTTATAAATCCCTAGCTACCTACACACCTACCTACCTACCTACCAACCTACATACCTACCTATCTACCTACCTACCTACCTACCTATCTACCTACCTACCTACCTACCTATCTACCTATCTGCCCACCTACCCACCTACCTACCTACCTACATACCTACCTACCTACATTATAGCGACCTATATACCTACCTACCTATCTACGTACTTCGCTACCAACCAACCTACCTACACACCTACCTACCTACCGACTTACCTACCTACCTGCCTACCAACCTGCCTACCTACCTACCTACACACCTACATACCTACCTACTTACCTATCTACCTACCGACCTACCTACCTACCTACCAACCTACCTACCTACCTACCTACCTACCTACCCACCCACCTACCTACCTACCGACCTACCTATCTATCTATCTACCTACCTACCTACCTACGTACCTACCTACCTACCTACCTACCTACCTACATATCTACCTACCTACCTGCCTAACTACCTGCCTAGCTGCTTGAATACCTGCCTACCTACCTACCTGCCTACCTATCTTCGTACCTACGTACCGTCCTACGTATTTTTTATAAACCCACCCACCTACCCACCCACTTACTTACCTACCTACCTACCCACCTACCTACCTACATACCCACCCACCTGCCCACCTACCTACCTACCTACCTACCTACCTACCTATCTACTTACATACCTACCTACTTACCTACCTATCTACCTATCTACCAACCTCCCTACCTACCTACCAACCTACCTACCTTCCTAAACCCACCCACCCACCACCTGCCTGCCTGGCAGCCTGCCTTCCCAGCCAACCACCCACCCACCTAAATCCACTTACACAACCCTACACACCCACCTACCTACTCCTTACGTACCTACCTACCTACCTTCCTACTTACCTACCTACTAATCTACCTACATATTTAACTACCCACCCACCCACTTACCCATCCGTCCACCTGCCTATCCACCCAACCACCCACCTAAAGAAACTCTCCCACCTTCACAACCCATCCCACCCAACCAACACAGCACACCCACCCACCTGCCTACCTGCCAACCTGCCAGCCTGCCTGCCTGCCTGCCTTTCTACCCATTAAAAGACCCACCTACCTAAACAAACCCTCCCACTGACCAAACCCAAACTACCTACCTGCCTCCCTACCTACCTACCTACATACCTACCTACCTACCTACCTACCTACCTATCTACCTACCTGCCTACCTACCCACCTACCTACCTACCTACCTACATACCTACCTACCTACCTACCTACCTACCTACCTACCTACCTACCTACCTACCTACCTACCTACCTACGTACCTCTATACCTACCTACTTACATACCTACCTACTCACCTACCTATCTACCTATCTACCAACCTCCCTAACTACCTACCTACCTACCTACCTACCTACCTACCTACCTTCCGAAACCCACCCACCCACCACCTGCCTGCCTGGCAGCCTGCCTTCCCAGCCAACCACCCACCCACCTACCTACTCCACCACCTATACAGGCTGCTAGATAGACAGGCTGCCTGCCTGTCTATCTTCCTACCTACATACCTACGTACGTATTTACCAATCCACCCACCCACCTGCCCACCCACTTACCTACATACCCTCCTACCTACCTATCTACCTACCTACTTACCTACCTACGTAACTCCCTACCTACCTACCGATCTACCTACCTGCCTACCTAACCACCTACCTACCTACCTAACTACATACTTACATACCAAGTTACCTACATACCTACATACCAAGTACCTACATACCTACCTACCTACCTACCTGCCTAACCACCTACCTACCTACCTACCAACCTACCTACTTACCTTTTTAACTACCCATCCACCCACTTACCCACCCGCCCACTGCCAATCCACCCAACCACCCACCTAAATAAACTCTCCCACCCACACAAGCCACCCAAACCAACCAACACAGCTCACCCACCCACCTACCCACCCACCAACGTGCCGGCCTGCCTGCCTGCCTTCCTACCCATCCAACGACCCACCTACCTAAACAAACCTCCCACTGACCAAACCCAAGCTACCTACCTACCTGCCTACCTACCTACCTACCTACCTACCTACCTACCTACCTACCTACCTACCTACCTACCTACCTACCTACCTACCTACCTACCTACCTACCTACCTACCTACTTACCTACCTACCTACCTACCTACCTACCTACCTACCTACCTACCTACCTACCTATTTGACTACCCACCCACCCACTTACACACCCACCCGCCTGCCTATCCACCCAACCACCCACCTAAATAAACTCTCCCACCCACGCAACCCACCCAACCCAACCAACACAGCCCACCCACCTGCCTACCTACCTACCAACCTGCTGGCCTGCCTGCCTACTTCCCTGCCTTCCTACCCATCCAACCACCCACCTACATAAACAAACCCTCCCACTGACCAAACCCAACCTACCTGCCTACCAACCTACCTACCCACCTACCTTCCTACCTACCTACCTAAGACCTACCTACCTGCCTACCTACCTATCTACCTCCCACCTAGGTAGGTAGGTAGGTAGGTATGTTGGTAGGTAGGTAGGTGGGTAGGTAGGTAGGTAATTAAGTAGGTTGGTAGGTAAATAGGTTGGTAGGTAGGTGGGTAGGTAATAAGTGGGTGGGTTGATAAATACGTAGGTAGGTACATAGGTAGGAAGTAGGTATGCAGGTATGTAGGTAGTCAGGTATGTAGGCAGGTAGGTGGTAGGTAGATAGGTAGGTAGGTAGGTAGGTAGCTGGGTAGGTAGGTAGGTAGAAAGGAAGTTATATAGGTTGTCACGAAAAGACGATGAAGAGGTCAACGCAGCGTGGCGCGGTAATCCCAGCCTACGACGACAAAGAAGGTCTGTCTGTGCGATCTGCCTGCGCGGGCTCTGGCCTGGCCGACATGTAAATTATCTGTAAATAGATCGTTCGACGATCTCATCGTTTATGTCGTCTGTCCTGCCGCCACGTTACAAGGTATGTAGTCAGGTAGGCTGGCAGGCAGGAAGGCAGGCAGGTAGGCTGGCAGGAAGGCAGGTAGGTAGGTAGGTAGGTAGGTAAGTAAGTAGGCAGGTAGGTCGAAGGAAGGTGGGCATACAGGCGGATGGGTGGTTGGGTGAGTGGGTAGGTAACCTGGTAGGTAGGTAGGTAGGTAGGTAGGTAGGTAGGTAGGTAGGTAGGCAGGTAGGTATTTGGGTAGGTAGGTAAGTAAGTGGGTGGGTAGGTGGGTGGAAGGGTTGGTAAATACGTAGGTAGGTACGTAGGTAGGAAGATAGGTAGGCAGGTAAGAAGGTAGGCAGTGGGCAGGCAGGCAGCCAGGCAGGAAGGGAGGTAGGTAGGTAGGAAGGTATTCAGGCAGGCCGGCATGTAGGTAGGTAGGTAGGTAGGTAGGTAGAGAGGCAGGCAGGTAGGCAGGTAGGTTGGTAGGTAGGTAGGTAGCTAGGTGGGTAGGTAGGTAGTTAGGTAGGTAAGTAGGTTGTTAGGTAGGTAGGTAGGTAGGTAGGTAGGTAGGTAGGTAGGTAGGTGGGTAGGTAAGTGGGTGGGTTGATAAATACGTAGGTAGGTACATAGGTACGAAGATAGCTAGGCAGGCAGGTATGTAGGCAGGTAGGTGGTAGGCAGGTAGGTAGGTAGGTAGGTAGGTAGGTAGGTAGGTAGGTAGGTAGGTAGGTAGGCAGGTAGGTAGGTAGGTTGGGGTTGGTCAGTTGGAGGGTTTGTTTAGGTGGGTGGGTCGTTGGATGGGTAGGAAGGCAGGTAGGGAGGCAGGCAGGCCGGCAGGTTGGTAGGTATATAGGTGGGTGGGTGGGCTGTGTTAGTTGGGTGGGTGGGTTGCGTGGGTGGGTGGTTAGTCAAATAGGTAGGTAGGTAGGTAGGTAGGTAAGTAGGTGGGTATGTAGGTAGGTATGTAGGAAGGTAGGTAGGAGTAGGTAGGTAGTTAGGTAGGTATGTAGGCAGGAAGGTAGGTAGGTAGGTTGGTAGGTAGGTAGGTAGGTAGGTAGGTAGGTAGGAAGGAAGGTAGGTAGGTAGGTAGGTACGTAGGTAGGTTTGTTGGTAGGGAGGTAGGTAGATAGGTAGGTAGGTAGGTAGGTAGGTACATAGGTATGTAGGTAGGTAGGTAGGTATGTAGGTAGGTAGGTAGGTAGACAGGTTGGTAGGTAGGTAGGTATGTAGGTAGGTTGGTTGGTAGGGAGGTAGGTAGATAGGTAGGTAGGTAGAAAGGTAGGTAGGTAGGTAAGTAGGTGGGTAGGTCAGTAGGTAGGTAGGTAGGTGGGTAGGTCGGTAGGTAGGTAGGTAGGTAGGGAGCTAGGTAGGTAGGTAGGTAGGTAGCTTGGATGAGGTGAGTGGGAGGGTTTGTTTAGGTAGATAGGTGGTCGGATGGGTAGGAAAGCAGGCAGGCAGGCAGGCACGCCGGCAGGTTGGTAGGTGTATAGTTGGGTGGGTGGGCTTGGTTGTTTGGGTTGGGTGGGATGGGCGGGTGGGAGAGTTTATTTAGGTGGGTGGTTGTGTGGATAGGCAGGCGAACGGGTGGGTAAGTGGGTGGGTGGGTAGTAAATAGGTAGGTAGGTAGGTTGGTTTGTAGGTAGGTAGGTAGGTAGGTAGGTAGGTAGGTCGGCAGTTAGGTAGGTAGGTAGGTAAGTAGGTAGGTAGGTAGGTGGGCAGGTAGGCATAGAGGCAGGGCGGCAGGCAGGCAGGTAGGCAGGCAGGGAGGTAGGTAGGTAGTTAGGTAGGTAGGTAGGTAAGTAGGCTGGCAGGCGGGCAAACATGCGGGTGGGTGGGTGTGGGTAGGTAGGTACGTAGGTAGGCAGGTAGGTAGGTGGGTAGCTTGGTAGGTAGGTAGGTTGGTTCGTAGGCAGGTAGGTAGGACGTAGGTAGGTAGGTAAGTAGGTAGGTGGGTAGGTAGGTAGGTAGGAAGGTTGGTAGCAGGTAGGTAGTGGGGTAGGTAGGTAAGTAAGTGTTTGGTAGGTGTGTGGGTGGGTTGGTAAATACTTAGGTAGGTATGTAGGTAGGAAGATAGGTAGGCATGTAAATAGGTAGGCAGTCGGGCAGGCAGGCAGCCAGGCAGGCAGGGAGGTAGTTAGGTAGGCAGGTATTAAGGTAGGCAGGCAGGTAGGTAGGCAGGTAGGTAGGTAGGTAGGTATGTACGCCGACAGGTAGGTTGGTAGGTAGGTCGGTAGGTAGGTAGGTGGGTAGGTAGATAGGTAGGTAAGTAAGTAAGTGGGTGGGTTGATAAATACGTAGGTAGTTACATAAGTATGAAGATAGGTAGGCAGGTAGGTAGGTAGGCAGGTATTCTTGTAGGTAGGCAGAAATGTAGGCAGGTAGGTGGTAGGTGGATAGGTAGGTAGGTAGGAAGGTAGGTAGGTAGGTAGGTAGGTTGGTAGGTATGTGGGTAGGTAGGTAGGTAGGCAGGTAGGTTGGGTTTGGTCAGTGGGAGGGTTTGTTTAGGTAGGTGGGTCGTTGGATGGGTAGGAAGGCAGGCAGGCAGGCAGGCAGGCCGGCAGGTTGGTAGGTAGGTAGGTGGGTGGGTGGGCTGTGTTGGTTGGGTTGGGTGGGTTGCATGGGTGGGAGAGTATATTTAGGTGGGTGGTTGCGTAGATAGGCAGGCGGGCGGGTGGGTAATTGGGTATGTCGGTATTCAAATAGGTAGGTAGGTAGATTGGTAGGTAGGTAGGTAGGTAGGTAGGTAGGTAAGTAGGTAGGTATGTAGGTAGGTAGGTATGTAGATAGGTAGGTATGTAGGTAGGTAGGTAGGCGGGTAGGTAGGCAGGTAGGTAGGTAGGAAGGTAGGAAGGTAGGTAGGTAGGTAAGTAGGTAGGTAGGTAGGTAGGTAGGTAAATAGGTATGTAGTTAGGTAGGTAGGTAGGTATGTAGGTAGGTAGGTAGGCGGGGTAGGTAGGCAGGGAGGTAGGTAGGTAGGTCGGAAGGTAGGTAGGAATGCGGCGGGTTGGTGGGTGTAGGTAGGTAGGTAGGTAGGCAGGTAGGTAGGTGGGTAGCTTGGTAGGTAGGTAGTTAGGTAGGTAGGTTGCTAGTAGATAAATAGGTGGGTAGGTAGGTGGGTAGGTAGGTAAGTAAGTGGATGGGTAGGTGGTGGGTGGTTTGGTAAATACGTAGATAGGTACGTAGTAAGGAAGATAGGTAGGTAGGTAAGTAGCTAGGCAGTAGGGCAGGCAGGCAGCCAGGCAGGCAGGGAGGTAGGTAGGTAGGCAGGTATTCAGGCAGGCATGCAGGTAGATAGGTAGGTAGGTAGGTAGGTTGGTTGGTAGGTAGGTAGGTTGGCAGGCCAACATGCCTGCCCACCTACAAGAATACCTGCCTACCTACCTACCTGCCTACCTATCTTCCTACCTATGTACATACCTACGTGTTTATAAACCCACCCACTTACTTACCTACCCACCTTCCTACCTACCTACCTACCTACCAACCAACTTACCTACCTACCTGCCTGCCTGGCTGCCTGCCTGCCCTCTTTACCTGCCTACCTATCTTCCTACCTACGTACCCACCTACGTATTTACGAACTCACCCACACACCTACCCACCCACTTACCTACCTACCCACCTGCCTACCTACTACAGACCTACCTACTTACCTACCTACTTCCTACCTACCTGCCTACCAACCAACCTACCTACCTACCAAGCTAGCCACCTACCTACCTGCCTACCTACCTACCTAATTACGTACCTACCTACCTACCTACCTACATACCTACACCCACCAACCCGCCGCATTCCTGCCTGCCAGCCTGCCTACCTACACAACCACCCACCTACCTTAACCCACCCACCCAAAATCACACATCCACCTTCCTACTCCCTGCCAACCTAACTACCTACCTACATACCTACTTCCTACATACCTACATACCTACCTACCAACCTACCTACCTACCTACCTACCTACCTACCTACCTACCTACCTACCTACCTACCTACCTAACTACCTCCCTACCTACCTACCTTCCTACCTACCTACCTACCTCCTACCTACCCACCTACCTACCTACCTACATACCTACCTACATACGTACCTACCTACCTGCATACCTACCTACCTACCTACCTTCCAACCTACCTACCTACCTATTTGACTACCCACACAACCACTTACACACCCACCCGCCTGCATATCCACCCAACCACCCACCTAAATAAACTCTCCCACCCACGCAACCCACCCAACAAAACCAACACAGCCCACCCACCCGCCTACCTACCTTCCAACCTGCTGGCCTGCCTGCCTACTTCCCTGCCTTCCTACCCATCCAACCACCCACCTACCTAAACAAACCCTCCCACTGACCAAACCCAACCTACCTACCCACCTACCTACCTACCTACCTACCTACCACCTACCTACCTACCTACCTACCTACCTATCTACCTCCTACCTACAAGAATACCTGCATACATACCTTCCTGCCTACCTATCATGCTTCCTAGGTACCTACCTTCGTTTTTATCAACCCACCCACTTACTTATCTACCCACCCACCTACCTACCTACCTACCTACCTACCTAGCTACCTACCAACTTACCTATCCACCTACCTACCTACCGACCTAATTACCTACCTACCTACCTACATACCTACCTACCTACCTACCTGCCGGCCTACCGCAATACCTGCCTACCTAACTACCTCCCTGCCTGCCTAGCTGCCTGCCTACCCGACTGCCTACCTACTTACCTGCCTACCTATCTTCCTACCTACGTACCTACCAACGTATTTACCAACCCACCCACCCACCTACCCACCCACTTGCTTACCTACCTACCCACCTACCTACTTACTACCAACCTACCTACCTACATACCTACCTACCCACCTACCTACATACCTACCTACCTACTTCCTACCTACCTGCCTACCAACCAACCTACCTACCTACCAAGCTACCCACCTACCTACCTGCCTACCTACCTACCTACCTACCTACCTACTTAGCTACCTACCTAACTACCTGCTTACATACCTATCTAACTTCCTACCTACCTACCTACCTACCTACCTACCGACATACCCACCTACCTACCTACCTACCTTCCTACTTACCTACATACCAACCCCAACTACCTATCAACTTGCCTGCCTGCCTGCCTGCCTGCCTATCCAACCACCTACCCACTGACCAAACCAAACCTCCCTACCAACCTACCAATCTACATATTTATTTACCTACCTACCTACCTGCCTACCTATGTGCCTGCCTACCTACCTACTTATCTTCCTACCTACCTACCTACCTACCTACCTCCCTACCTACCTACCTACCTACCTACCTACCTACCTACCTACCTACCTACCTACCTACCTACCTACCTACCTACCTACTTACCTACCTACCTCCCTACCTACCAACCTAACTGCCTACCTACCTACCTTCCTTACTTCTTACCTACCTACCTACCTACCTACCTACCTACCTACCTGCCCGCCTGCATGGCTGCCTGCCTGCCCGACTGCCTACCTACATACCTGCCTAACTATCTTCCTACCTACGTACCTACCTACGTATTTACATATCCACCCACCCACATTCCCACCCACTTACCTACCTACCCACCTACCTGCCTATCTACCTACCTACCTGCCTACCTACCTACGTACGTACCTACCTATCTCCATACCAACCATCCTACCTACTTCCTACCTACCTACCTACCCACATAGCTACCTGCCTAACTACCTACCTACCTACCTACCTACCTACCTACCTACCTGTTTACATACCCACCCACCCACTTAACCACCCGCCCGCCTGCCTATCCACCCAACCACCCACCTAAATAAACTCTCCCACCAACGCAACCCACCCAACCCAACCAACACAGAGCCTACCTACCAACCTGCCGGCCAGCCTGCCAGCATGCCTACCTTTCTACCAATCCAATGACCCACCTACCAAAACAAACCCTCCCACTGACCAAACTCAACCTAACTACCTTCCTCCCTATCAACATACCTACCTACCTACCTACCTACTGCCTACCTACCTACCTACCTACATACCTACCAACCAACCTACCTACCTACTTATCTACCTACCAACCTACCTACCTACCTACCTACCTACCTACCTACCTACCTACCTACCTACCTACCTACCTACCTACCTACCTATTTACCTACCTACCTACCTACCTACCTACCTACCTACCTACCTACCTACCTACCTACCTACCTACCTACCTACCTACCTACCTACCTATCTACCTACCACCCACCTGCCTACATACCTGCCTACCTACAACAATACCTGCCTACCTACCTACCTGCATACCTATCTTCCTACCTATGTACCTATCTACGTATTTATCAACCCACCCACCTACCTACCTACCTACCTACCTACCAATTTACCTACCCACCTACCTACCTACTAACCTACTTAAATACCTACCTACCTACCTACCTACCTGCCTGCCTACCTGAATACGTGCTTACCTAACTACCCCTCTGCCTGCCTGGCTGCCTGCCTACCCGACTGCCTACCTACTTACCTGCCTACCTATCTTCATATTTACGTACCTATCTACGAATTTACCAACCCACCCACCCACCTACTCACCCACTTACCACTATGCCACAATGCTGATGAGGTGTGCAGCTGCGGCCAGCAAGGGGAGGGACCCGCACACTCCACCAAAATGTAACGTGGCGGCAGGACAAACGACATGAACGATGAGACAGTTGAACGATCTATTTACATATAATTTACATGTCGGCCAGGCCAGAGCCCGCGCAGGCAAGGGCACAGACAGATCTTCTTCGTCGTCGTAGGCTGGGATTACCGCGCCACGCTGCGTTGACCTCTTCATCGTCTTCTCGTGACAACCTATATGACTTCCTACCTACCTACCTAGCTACCTACCTACCCACTTACCTACCTACCAACCTACCTACCTGCCTGCATACCTGCCTACCTGCCTACCTGCCTACCTACCTACCTACCTACCTACCTACCTACCTACCTACCTACCTACCTACCTACCTACCTATCTACCTACCACCTACCTGCCTACATACCTGCCTACCTACCTACCTACATACCTATCTTCCTACCTATGTACCTACCTACGTATTTATCAGCCCACCCACTTACTAATCTACCCACCCACCTACCTACCCTACCAACCTACTTACCTACCTACCTACCTACCTACCTACCTTCCTGCCTGCCTACCTGAATACGTGCCTACCTAACTACCTCCCTGCCTGCCTGGCTGCCTGCCTACCCGACTGCCTACCTACTTTCCTGCCTACCTATCTTCATATTTACGTACCTATCTACGGATTTACCAACCCACCCACCAACCTACTCACCCACTTACTTACCTACCTACCCACCTACCTACTTACTACCAACCTACCTACCTACATACCTACCTACCCACCCACCTACCTACCTACCTACCAACTTCCTTCCTACCTGCCTACCAACCAAACTACCTACCTACCTACCTACATACCTACCTACCCACCTACCTACCTACCTACCTACCAACTTCCTACCTACCTGCCTACCAACCAAACTACCTACCTACCAAGCTACCCACCTACGTACCTACCTACCTACCTACCTACCTACCTACCTACCTAGCAACACCCACCAACCCGCCGCATTCCTGCCTGCCAACCTACCTACCTAGCCAACCACCCACATACCTAAACCCATCCACCCAAATCCACACATCCACCTACCTACTCCTTGCCAACCTAATAACTACCTACCTACCTGCTTCCTACCTACCTACCTACCTACCTTCCTAAATACCTACCTACATACCTACCTACCTGCCTACCTATTTACCTACACACCCGCACACCCACCCGCCTGTTTGCCCGCGTGCCTGCCTACTTACCTACCTACCAACCTACATGCCTACCTCCCTGCCTGCCTACAAGCCTGCCTGCCTCCCAGCCTCTATGCCTACCTGCCTACCTACCTTCCTACCAACCTACCTGCGTACATACCTATCTAACTTCCTACCTGCCTACCGACCTACCCACCTACCTACCTTCATACCTACCTATCTGCCTACCTACCTACCTACCTACCTGCCTAACTGCCAGCCTACCTGTCTGCCTGCCTGCCTGCCAGCCTACCTGCCTGCCTGCCTGCCTGCCAGCCTACCTGACTACATACGTATATAACTTCCTACCCACCTACCTACCTACCTACCCACCTACCTACCTACCCACCTACCTACGACCTACCTACCTACCTTCCTACGTACCTACCTAACTACCTACCAGCCTACGTACCTACCTATTTACTACTCACCCACCCACTTACCCACCTGCCCGCTTGCCTATCCACCCAACAACCCACCTGCATAAACTCGCCCACGCACCCAACCTACCCAACCCAACCGAACCAACCTACCTACCTACCTACCTACCTACCTACCTACCTACCTACCTACCTACCTACCTACCTACCTAAATACCTACCTACCTCCCTGCTCCCCACCGCACTGCCTGCCTCCCAGCCTCTATGCCTACATGCCTACCTAACTATCTACCTACCTGCCTACCTTCCTACCTCCCTACATGCCTACCTGCTCATTTGTCTACCTACATACCTACCTACCTACCTTACTGCCTACTACCTACCTACCTACTTACCTAACTACCAACCTACCTATCTACCTACCTACCTACCTACCAACCAACCTACCTACCTAGCTATTTAACTACCCACCAACCCACTTACCCACCCGCTCGCCTGCCTATCCACCCAACCATCCACCTAATAAACTCTCCACCCACCCAACCCACCCTACCCAAACAAAACAGCCCACCCACCCACCTATATACCTACCAACCTGCCGGCCTGCCTGCATACCTGCCTGCTTTCCTACCCATCCAACCACCCACCTACCTAAACAAACCCTCCCACTCACCTAACCCAACCTACCTACCTACCTACCTACCTAGCTCCCTGCCTTTTTACCTACTCACAAACCCAACCACCCACCCGCCTGTTTGCCCACCTTCCTACCTACCTACCTGCCTACCTACTTACTCACCTACCTACCTACCCAACCACCCACCTAACTAAACTCTCCCACCCACCTAACCCACTCAATCCAACCAACACAGCCCACCGACCTACCTACACACCTACCTACTTTCCTACCTATCCACCTACGTACCTACCTGCTTGCCGGCCTGCATGCCTGCCTGCGTGCCTGCTTACCTACCTATTCTCCTACCTAACTACCTACCCACCTGCCTGCATGCCTGCCTACCTGCCTACCTACCTACCTACCTACCTACCTAACTACCTAACTACCTACCTACCTACCTACCTACCCATCCAACCACCCACCTACCTACCTACCTAACAACCTATTTACCTACCTACCTACCTACCTACCTACCTGCCTGCTGGCCTGCCTACCTTTCTACCTACCTACGTACCTACCTACCTACCTACCTATCTGCCTGCAGGCCTGCCTACCTGTCTACCTACCTACGTACCTACCTACCTACCTACCTTCCTATCTACCTGCCTGCCTGCCTGCCAGACTGCCTACCTACATACCCACCTGCCTACCTACCTACCTACCTATTTGCTTACCTAACTACCTACCTACTTGCCTGAATAACTGCCTGCCTACCTACCTTCCTACCTACCTACGTTCCTACCTACCTACCTACCCAACTACCAACCTACATGCCCACCTACCTACATACCTACCCATATACCTACCTACGGACCAACCTACCTACCTACCTACCAACCTACCTACCTACCTATATAACTACCCACCCACCCACTTACCCACCCGCCCGCCTGCCTATCCACCCAACAACCCACTTGAATAAACTCTCCCACACACCCAACCCACCCAACCAAACTTACACAGCCCACCCACCCACCTACCTACCTACCAACCTGCCTGCCTTCCTGCCTGCCTGCCTTCCTACCTTCCTACCTACCTACCTACCTGCCAGCAGGCCTGCCTACCTGCCTACGTACCTACCTACCTACCTACCTACCTACCTACATACCTACCAAACCTACCTACCTGCAGGCCTGCCTACTTGCCTACCTACCTACGTATCTACCTACCTACCTTCCTACCTACCTACCTACCTTACTGCCTGCCTGCCTGCCTGCCTGACTGCCTACCTACCTACCTACCTGCCTACCTACCTACCTACCTTCCTATTTACTTACCTAACTACCTACTTACTTGCCTGAATGCCTGCCTGCCTACCTACCTACCTACCTATCTACCTAACTACCTACTTGCCTACCTACCTACCTACCTACATAAATATATCATCATCATCATCATCATCACAAGCCTATCTACGCCCACTGCAGGGCAAAGGCTTCTCCCATTATTCTCCAATTACCTCGGTCCTGTGCCAACTGTGACCAATTTATCCCCGCAAACGTCTTGATCTCCTCTGCCCACAAAACTTTCTGCCGCCCCCTGCAACGCTTGCCTTCTCTAGGGATCCACTTTGTTACCCCTAATGACCAGCGGTTATCTCTCCTTCGCATTACATGCCCTGCCCACGTCCATTTCTTCTTAATTTCCACTAATATGTCTTTAACATGAGTTTGCTCCCTGACCCACTCCGCTCTCTTCTTGTCCCTTATTGTTACGCCTATCATTTTCCGCGCCATTGCCCGCTGAGTCGTTCTCAATTTAAGTTGAACCGTCTTAGTGAGCCTCCAAGTTTCTGCTCCGTGGGTGAGTACCGGTAAGATGCAGCTGTCATACACTTACAGCTGTCATAAGATGCAGCTGTCCCCCCCTTACTTAGCAAGGCAACGTCATCAGCAAATCTGAGGTTACTGAGGTATTCTTCTTTAACCCTTACTCCCAACTGTTCCCAACCCGATGTTCTGAATATTTGTTTAAGCATGCTGTGAATAACATTGGAGAGATTGTGTCTCCTTGTATGACACCCTTCCTTATAGGTATTTTGCTGCTCTCCAAACGGAGGATGATGGTAGCTGTAGACCCATTGTGGATATCCTCTAGTATTCTTACATAATGCTCATCTACCCCCTGGTTCTGTAATGCCTGAATGACTGCTAGGGTTTCGATGGAGTCAAATGCTTTCTCAAAATGTATGAATGGTATATATAGGGTTCGTATACCCAGCGCACGTTTCTATTACCTGATTGATCGTGTGAATATGGTCCATTGTGGAATAACCTTTACGGAACCCTGCTTGTTCTTTAGTTGACTGAAATGTAAGGTTGCAGAGATTCGGTTAGCGATTACCTTGGTAAATACCCTGTAGACGACTGACAGTAAGCTGATCGGCCTATAATTTTTCAAGTTCTTCATGTCGCCGTTCTTATGGATTAGGCTGATGTCCGCATTCTTCCAAGATTCCGGTACCATTGCGGTCATTAGGCATTGCGTATACGCGTTTGCCAGTTTTTCAAGTACAATTTCTCTGTCATCCTTCGAAGGTCAGCTGTTCTGTGATCCTCACCAGGTGCTTTGCCCCCTTTCATTTCTTTCAAAGCCTTCTTTACTTCTTCGGTCGTTACTGGTGAGATGTCTATCTCCTCTGAACTACTGTCCCGTTCGGCATTATCCTGTATGTCCCGTCTACTGTACAGATCCCTATAGAACTCCTCGGCCACTGTGACTATTTTGTCCCTATTTGTGATGACATTGCCTTGCTTATCCTTAGGTGCATACATCTGATTTTTCCCCACGCCAAGACGTCTCTTCACTGCTTTTAGGCTACCTCCGTTCTTTACAGCGTATTCGTTCCTCTCCATTCGTTCCTCTAGGTGTCCCGTGACAATATACTTCCGTATGTCAGCTGTCTTAAGCTTATTGATTAACTTTGAGAGCTCGGCTAGTTCTAGTCTGTCAGCTGCGGTAGAGATTCTCATGGTTTGCCGTTTCCTGATTAGATCTTTCGTCTCCTGTGAACGTTTACCAGTATCCTGTCTAGCCATAGTGCCCCCGACTTCTACTGCACACTCCGTGATAATGCCTGTAGGGTTGTCGCTGGATTCTTGTGTCGTAAGCTCGGCTTCCTCGTTAAGGGTGGAATATTGGTTCTGTAGCGCGATCCTGAATTCTTCTACTTTACGTCTTACTGTTAGCTCATTTATCGGCTTCTTTCGTACTAACTTGTGGCGGTCCCTCCTCGAATCTAGCCTAATTCGAGATCTTACCATAAGGTGGTCACTACACCTTACCCTTCCGAGCACTTCCACATCCTGCACGACGCCAGTGTTATCGCATAATATGAAGGCTATTTCATTTTTGTGCTCCCCATTCGGGCTCCTCCCTGTCCACTTCCTACTCTCCCGTTTACAGAAGAAGGTATTCATTATGCGTAGGTTATTCCGTTCTGCAAACACAACTAGTAGGGCCCCCCTGCTTTGCTACAGCCCAGACCATAGTTCCCAACTGCATTTTCTCCAGCCTGATTCTTGCCTACTTAAGCATTGAAGTCCCCCATAAATACACTATACTGTGTTTTTACTTTAGCCATTGCCGATTCCACATCTTCATAGAAGCGTTCCACTACTTGGTCGTCGCCCTGCACCATCTTGAGATTGTACCTCTTATTGAGCCTAATTACAAGACCTGCTGCCCTTTCGTTAATGCTATAGTATTCGTCTATGTTGCCAGCTATGCTTTTATTGACTAGAAATCCCACTCCCAGTTCTCTTCTGTCCTCTAGACCACTGTAACATAAACGTGTCCATTTTTCAGCGCCGTAAAGGCTTCGCCTGCCCTTCTAACCTCGCTAGGCCCTATTGCATCCCATTTAATGCCCTCTAATTCCTCGAACAACACCTCGAGACTTGCTTCGCTAGATAAGGTTCGCGCGTTAAACGTTGCCAGGTTCAGATTCCATTAGCGGCCTGTCCGGATCCAGGGATTCTTAGCACCCTCTGCTGCGTCACAGGTCTGACCGCCGCCGTGGTCAGTTGCTTCGCAGCCGCTGGGGATTGAGGGCCGATGGTTAATTGGCGTATTCATGGGAGGTTGTGGCCGTTACTACACCAGGGTGGCCAATCCTGCTCTGGTGAGGGAGTGCATTACCGGCAATGGTCGCCGGGGTCAGGCCGCAACCCAAGCCCCATTGTGCAATTCCATCAATACCGGGATATTTTTTAATCCGGTGGGAATTGTCCGGCACTGGGATTCGAACCACGGTCCTTCTGCACGCGAGGCGGGTGTTCTACCTACCTACCTACCTACCTATTTACCGACCCACCCACCAACTAACCCGCCTGTTTGCCCGCCTGCCTGCCTACTTACCTACCTACCTACCTACCTAAATACCCACCTACCTCCCAGCTGCCTACCTGCCTGCCTGCCTCCCTGCCTGCCTGCCTACCTTCCTACCTACCTACCTTACTACCTAACTACCTACTTACTACCTACCAACCTGTGTCGTTCCCTTTCACGTCCCTGTGAAAAAATTTTTCGCTTAAGTTTCACTCATGGAAATTGCGAACCAACTAGCTCGTCTCTCCATTTTGCTACCAACATGGCAGCCCGCCTGCCTGCCTGCATACCTGCCTGCTGGCCTACCTACCTACCTACCTACCTACCTACCTACCGACCTACCTACCTACCTCCCTGACTGCCTGCCTGCCTGCACGCCTGCCTGCCTACCTACCTACCTACCTACCTACCTACCTACCTACCTACCTACCTACCTACCTACCTACCCACCTACCTACTTACCTACCTACCTACCTACCTACCTACCTACCTACCTACCTACCTACCTACCTACCTACCTACCTACCTACCTACCTACCTTACTACCTAACTACCTACCTACCTACATACCTTACTACCTACCTACCTACCTACCTACATACCTACCTACCTACCTACCTACCTACCTGCCTACCTACCTACCCACCTACCAACCTACCTACCTACCTGCCAGCCTGCGTGCCTGCCTACCTACCTATCTGCCTACCTACCTACTTACCTACATAACTACCAACCTACCTAACTGCATATTTACCTACCTACCTACCTACCTACCTGCGTGCATGCCCGCCTGCCTGCATACCTACCTACCTACCTACCTACGTACCGAAATTCCTACCTATCTACCTACATACCTACCCACATACCTACCTACGTACCTATTTACCTACCCACCCACCAACCCACCCGCCTGTTTGGCCACCTTCCAACTACATACCTACCTACCTACCTACAAACCTACCTACCTATTTAACTATCCACCCACCCACTCACCCACCCGCCCGCTTGCCTGTCCACCCAACAAGCCACCTAACTAAACTATCCCACTCATCCAACCGACCCAACCCTAACCAACACAGCCCACCCACCCACCAACGTAACTACCTACCAACCTGCCTGCCTGTCTGCCTCCCATCCAACCACCCAACTACCCACCCACTTACCCACCAACCCAACCCTTCCACCCACCAAACCTAAGCTACCTACCAACCTATACACCTAACTATCTATTTACTTACCAACCTACCTACCTACCTGCGTACCAACATACCTACCTGCCTGCCTGGCTGCCTGCCTGCCTGCCAGACTGCCTACCTACCTGCCTGCCTACCTGCCTTCCTACCTACATACCTACCTACGTATTCACCAACCCACCCACAAACCTAACCACCCACTTATCTACCTACCCACCCACAAACCTACCCACCCGCTTATCTACCTACCCACCTGCCTACCCACCTACCTACTATTACCTACATACCCACCTACCTACCTACCTACCTACCTACCCACCTGCCTACCCACCTATATACCTATTACCTACATACCCACGTACCTACCTACCTACCTACCTACCTACCTGCCTGCCTGCGTGCCTGCCTACCTACCTATCTGCCTACCTATCTACTTACCTACATAACTACCAACCTACCTAACTACATATTTACCTACCTACCTACCTACCTACCTGCGTGCATGCCTGCCTTCCTGCATACCTACCTACCTACCTACCGAAATTCCTACCTACCTACCTACCTACCTACCTACCGACCTACCTACCTATCTACCTACCTGCCTACCCACCTACCTACCTACCTACCTACCTACCTACCTACCTACCTACCTACTACCTAACTACCTATTTACCTACCTAACCTACCTACCTACCTACCTACCTGCCTACCTACCAACATACCTACCTACCAACCTACCAACCTACCTACCTGCCTACCTACCTACCTATCTACCTACCCACCTGCCTGCCTACCTAAATACCTGCCTATCTACCTGCCTAGCTACCTACCTGGCTGCATGCCTGGCTGCCTGACTGCCCGACTGCCTACCCACCTACCTACCTACATATCTTCCTACCTGCGTACCTACCTACGTATTTACCAACCCACCCTCCCACCTACCCACACACTTACCTACCTACCTACCTACCTACCTACCTACCTACCTACCTACCTACCTACCTACCTACCTACCTACCTACCTACCTCTCTACCTACCTACCTACCTACCTTCCTACCTGCCTACCTACCTACCTACCTGCCTGCAGGCCTGCCTACCTGCCTATCTACCTACGTACCTACCTACCTACCTTCCAACCTACCTACCTACCTTACTGCCCGCCTGCCTGCCTGACTGCCTACCTACCTACCTACCTGCCAACCTACCTACCTACTGTCGCGACGGCGACAGAGAGATGAGGAGACACACGTCTGCACGCTACAGCGCCGTGGGCCCAAACTGGAGGCCCCGCTTTATTCCCCACTCGTGCCCAGCGCGCACCGCAAGCGCGTGGTCAGCACTCGCCACTCGTGGCTCAGCCCCAGCGTCATCGTTCCTGGAGCGTGCCCGTTTGCGGCAGCAGACGACGCAAGCTGCTGGGGCGCCGCCATATAGCCCCCCCCTCTTCAGACGGAGTGTCGGCAAAACGGACAGTCTTTGCGCTGGGATGTTCGCGGGTGGGGCTGCGAACGGAGGGGAGAGTGGTGGTGTTCAGGGTGGAGTGGTGGATGGTGGTGTCGAAGGCAGGCGGTTCAGCCTCGGTGAAAGCGGGCTTGAGGCGATCGATGGAAACGACAGTGTCGCGGCCGTTAAAGCGAACTGTAAACGTCTTTTCGCCGCGTGAAATGACGAGATGAGGGCCGGTGTAGGGCGGTTGAAGTGGCCGGCGGGCACTGTCGACACGGATGAAAACGTATTGGCTGACAGAAAGACTTGGGTGAATAAAAGTGGGTTTTGTGGAACACGGCCGTGGCGGTTGGGGACGGATATAGCTGAAAAACCGGGTTAAATCCTTTACGTAGGATGGGCCAGGAGAGGAAGGGTTATCTTGAGGCTGTGGAGGGACCAAGAAGTCTGCCGGTTATCGCAAAGACGTGCCGTAGACCATTTGGGATGCGGCACAACCAAGATCATCTTTGATGACAGTGCGCAATCCTAGCAGCACAAGAGGAAGGTGAACTGCCCACTGCTCAGGTGATTCGTGAGCCATCAGCGAGGCCTTGAGCTGACGATGAAACCTCTCGACCATGCCGTTGGCTTGAGGATGATAGGCCGTTGTTTTTAGGTGAGTAACACCGAGTAGGCATGTCAAGTGGCGAAAGAGTGTGGACTCAAATTGGCGGCCACGGTCTGTGATAATCTCCGACGGCACGCCAAAACGGGCGATCCACGTCGACATAAGCGTGGAAGCAACAGTCTCAGCCGTAATATCGTCGATTGGAGAAGCCTCCGGCCAGCGGGTAAAACGGTCGATCACTGTCAAGATGTAGTGGCAGCCCTTAGATGGTGGTAGTGGGCCAACAATGTCCACGTGAATTGTGGAGAACCTTGAGTCCGGTAGTGGGAAAGTAGCCAGAGGCGATGTGGTATGCCGAGAGACCTTGCATTGTTGGCAGGCGAGGCAGGAACGGGCCCAGGCGCGTACGTCAGTATTCATGCCCGGCCAGACGTATCTCTCGGCAATCAAACGCCGTGAGGCACTAACTCCAGGATGAGAGAGACGGTGAATAGAGTTGAAGGCAATGCGCCTGAGAGACGCAGGAAGGTACGGCCGTCTGCGGCCTGAGACCGGGTCAATGTCGCAAACGATGCTGATTCCCGAATCAGGGCATAGAATGTCCTCGAGTTGCAGAGAGGAGCTGTTTGAAGAACGTAGAGTTCGGAGCTCCTCGTCATCGCTTTGGGCTTGGGCCAACTCCTGAGAACTGAAACCGGGGCGCTGTATGGCGGAAATACGGCTAAGGGCGTCGGCTGGAATGTTGTTAACTCCCTTGACATGCCGAATGTCCGTCGTAAACTCTCCAAGATAAGCCAAATGTCGCGTCTCTCGGGGAGAATATGTAGTCTTCGATGACTTGAAGGCGTTCGTAAGAGGCTTGTGATCGGTGAAGATCACGAAGCTGCGGCCTTCGAGGTAAAAAGCGGAAATGCTTCACAGCGAGGTATGCCGCCAGGAGTTCCCGTCCGAAAGTGCTGTACCGTTGCTCAGTGGGAGAAAGCTTCTTCGAAAAGAAACCGAGCGGGTGCCAGCTGCCGTGGATGTGTGCTGAAGTACACCTCCAATCGCACAGTGGGAAGCATCTACCATCAGGCTTGTGGGAGCGTTGTGGCGCGGGTGCACGAGGAGGGTAGAAGAGGCCAGGCGCTCCTTGATGGTAGTGAATGCGCGATCAGCGGCTTCAGACCATTCAAGACTGCACTCGGGAGACTTGGGAGTTTGAAGGAAAGTTTCGAGAGGTTGAACAATGGCCTCACATTCCGGGATGAACCGTCGGTAATAATTCACCAGCCCTAGGAAACGGCGCAGTTGGCGCAAGGACTCAGGTCGGGGAAAGTCGATTATGGCCTTCACTTTGTCTGGCAGAGGGCGAATTCCATTGCAGTCCACGAAATGACCGAGAAACTCCAACGACGGCAACCCGAACGCACACTTGTCGCTATTAAGGATGAGGCCATGCTCTGCTAGGCGTTCGAAAACTATCCGCAGATGGTGCAGGTGCTCAGATAGCGATGAACTGGCGACAAGAACGTCATCTATGTAGGCGAAAACAAAAGGTAGACCACGGAGGATGACGTCTATGAAGCGCTGAAAAGTCTGAGCTGCGTTGCGTAACCCGAAAGGCATCCGAGTGAATTCGAAGAAGCCAAACGGTGTAATGATGGCAGTTTTCTTGACGTCATCCGGGGCTACGGGGATTTGGTGGTAGGCTTTTTGGAGGTCAAGCTTTGAAAAGATGGTACATACACTGAGATTATTGGTGAAGTCCTGTATGTTAGGTAGGGGGTACCTGTCGGGTACAGTGGCCACGTTCAAGGAGCGCTAATCACCACAGGGTCGCCAGTCTCCTGATTTCTTCGGGACCATGTGTAACGACGAGGACCAGTTGCTCGATGACGGACGAGCAATGCCGATTTCAACCATGTGGTGAACTTCCTGTTCCGCGATTTTATGTTTCTCTGGAGCCAGTCGACGCGCCACGGCGTGCGTAGGTGGACCGGTGGTGATGATCTGATGAACGACGTCGTGCTTCACTGGCTTTGTCCAGTCTGGAGGGGCAGTCAGGGAAGGAAACTCGTTCAGCAATTCCGGTACGGAGAAGGTAGGTCGCAAAGAAGCGTGAATGCGAACGGATGGACTGGAGACGATTTCCCGACGACAGAAAGGCCGGTTGTGGCGTCCAGGATTCTTTTTCGGGCCATGTCAACCAGGAGGCCGAAGTGCGAAAGGAAATCGGCTCCTAGAATGGCGTGACTCATGTTGGCCACGCGGAAAATCCAGCGGAACGCACGGCGTAGGCCGATGTTTACCATCAGGGATTTTTTTCGGTACACGGGAATGCTGGACTTGTTAATAGCTTGGAGATGGCACAGTGGTGCTTGAGTGCGGTCACAGGAATTAGCGGGGAGCACACCCACTTCAGCACCAGTGTCAACTAGGAAACGCTGACCACTGGTTGCATCTGTGATGTAGAAAAGGCGACTGTCGCTGGCTTGGGAATCGGTCGTCGCCGTTAACGATCCCTCGTCCCGTTACCCGGCCAGCCGCAAGGACGGGTGCAACGTTGCGCCGCTGCACCGAAGCGGCGATGGTACCAGCACAATGAATCAGGTTGTTGAGGTGGCTGGCGCGTTGTGCCTTCCTGGCGAAATACTTGCGGAGACGGGGTACGGCGAGAAGGGCAAAACCGGCGAGCTCGAGGGTTGCGAGGCGGCGGCGAGCTGTAACCAGCCGAGGCGACAAGCTCCTCCAAGTTTTGAATGCGCTCTCGGAGAGCGGCGAGGTCGTCGGATCGCGGTGAGGGCAAAGGAGTAGCAGGCGCCGCCACGGTGGTATGGTCGGAAGATTGAGCGGATGCCACCGTGAACAAAGGCGGATGCAACGTGGCGACTTCCATTATCTTGTCAGCACGCGCGGCCAACGCGGATAAGGGAAGGTCAGAAGCAGTCGCGAGGATCATCTGCACAGAAGAGGGGAGCCGTCGCAGGAAAAGTTCCTTCAACAAACGGGAGTCCGTGGCAGAAGGTGCGTCGCCGAGCAGGGTTTGCAGTTCGTGAAGGAGCTGCGAAGGTCGACGGTCACCCAACTCCTCTGCAGAAAGCAGCCCCTGGAAACGCTGCCGTTCCGAAGGGTTCGTGCGGCTCAAGATGGCAGCCTTCAACATGTCGTAAGGGTTCGTCGTAGGCGGGTTGGCAAGGATGTCACGAACCTCAACCGCGATCTCAATAGGCAGTGACTGTTGTAGATGGTTGAAGCGGGTCTCTTGCGACGTGATGTGACTCACTCGGAAGCTTGCCTCGGCCTGAAAGAACCACACGTCGGGGTGTTTAGCGCTGAAGGGGGGCAAACGGCAAGCGACGGTGGAGATGCCAGGTGAAGAGGCAGCGGAGGACACAGAAGGACCGCTGGCGTCGCGGGGAGGGTCCATTCTGAGTACGTGGCTCCGCTGCAACGTCCGGGTCACCAATGTCGCGACGGCGACAGAGAGATGAGAAGACACACGTCTGCACGCTACAGCGCCGTGGACCCAAACTGGGGTCCCCGCTTTATTCCACGCTCGTGCCCAGCACTCGCCACTCGTGGCTCAGCCCCAGCGTCATCGTTCCTGGAGCGTGCCTGTTTGCGGCAGCAGACGACGCAAGCTGCTGGGGCGCCGCCACACTACATAACGAACTACCTACCTGCCTACCTACCTACCTACCTACTAAGCTCCCTACCTACCTACCTACCTATTTACCTATCCACCCATCCACTCACCCACCCGCATGCCTACCTATTCACCCAACCACCCACCTAACTAAACTCTTCTACTCACCCAACCCACTCAACCTAACCAACACAGCCCACCCACCCACTTATCTGACTACGTACCAACCTGCCTGCCTGCCTACCCATCCAACCACCCACCTACCTTAACTCATCAACCCAACTCCACACACCCACCTACCTACTCCCTGCCAACCTAACTACCGACTTACCTACCTACCTCCCTACCTACCTACCTAGAAACCTCCCTACCTACCTACCTATTAACCTATCCACCCACCCACTCACACACCCAACCCATTCTACCCAACCAATACAGCCCACCCATCCAGCTACCTATCTACCTACCAACTTGCCTGCCTGCCTACCCATCCAACCACCCACCTACCTACCCACCCACCAACCCTACCATTCACCAAACCCAACCTACCTACCTACCTACATACCTAAATACATATATAACTACGAACCTACCTATCTACCTACCTAACTGCCTGCCTGGCTACTTACCTACCTACATACCTACCCACCTACCCACCAACATGCTTACCTACCTACATAATTACCTTCCCACCCACCCAACCACCCACCCGCCTGTTTGCCCGCCTGCCTGCCTATTTCCCTAACTACCTACCTACCTACCTACCTTCCTACCTATCCACTTACGTACCTACCTGCCTGCCTGCCTGCCTGCCTACCTACCTACCTACCTACCTACCTACCTATCTACCTACCTACCTACCTACCTACCTTCCTGCCAACCTACCTACCTACCTACCAACCTACCTACCTACCTACCTACCTACCTACAGACCTACCGACCTACCTACCTACCCACCTACCTACCTACCAACCAACCTACCTACCTACCTACCTACCTTCCTACCTACCTACCTACCTACCTACGTACCTACCTCCCAACCTACCTACCTACCTACCTATCTACCTACCTGCCTACCTACCCACCTACCTAACTACCACCTACCTACCTACCTACCTACATACATACCTACCTTCCTACATACCTACATACCTACCTACCTACATACCTACCTACCTACCTACCTACCCACCTACCTACCTACCTACCTACCTACCTACCTACCTACCTACCTACCTACCAACCTTCCTACCTACCTATTTGCACCCACCCCCCGACTAACCCACCCGCCCGCCTGCCTATCCACCCAACCACCCACCTAACTTACCTCCCACCCACGCAACCCACCCAACCCAACCAATACAGCCCACCCACCCACCTACCTACCTACCAACCTGCCCGCCTGCCTGCCTGCCTGACTGCCTGCCTTCCTACCCCTCCAACGACCCACCTACTTATTTCGAAGGCAACATCAATTGACGACGAGAAACCTGAGAAGGCGTCGGGACATCTCCGTCAGACGACACCCTTACTATTCCCGAAACCTACTCACGAGGAAAGTTGGTTCGGGGCAGAATAGCCAGTAGATCGCGAATTGCCGAACTGTGTTTTGTGGTCACATATCATATGAGGGAATCGCGAAAAAACATGAAGGGTATCATAAAAGAACATAAAGAGACTGTGCTATCTTTTCCAAAGAGTGGTTAATATCATCGCTTCAGTTGCCCATTGCATACGCGACCAGTTTGCCGTCATCTGTGCGTGTTACATAGGTGATAAATGAACCGATATTGACACCTTGTAACTCAATAGGGCCATTTCCGTCTCTCAGCCAGGGAAGTGGCAAACACTTTGCTCCATAGCTCAGGCGATGTATGACCAGGCCGACGGTGGAAACCTCAACCTTGTACCGGCACTTGTGCTATCCTCGTTTTTTGGCACGTGCTGGATCCAGGTGTTGTCCGGTCTCCTTGAGAGTCGGAATCAGGCAGGTGCGAACTTAATGCACCTACTTAAGTTAAGTCTTTGAGCGCACCTCACCTCTTCAAAAAAAATTTCGGTGGAGAAACGAAAGTTGCGGCGGAATCTCAAAACTAAACTGCAGGTGCGAAACCGGTAGAGTGATTGACTGCCGACCAAGCTGCAAACGCCATTTTGAAACATCATGCGTTCTAGTCTTCGTGGCGTTCCTTGAAGGCCATCACCACCGTCTTGAAACTTACTGGTGAAGCGTTCCGTTATATTTGCTTGTAAATCGCACGGGGTAGCCTTCCTGAGTACAATGCCTGCAAACTAGCAAGATTCCATGAAGGTGTTGCTGGTAGAGAACACCCCAATGTATATTATAAGCTGTTCTGGCAATCCAAAGCGTGTAATATATTCGAACAACTTGCCCCATATTCCCCGTTATTCTCATTTACGTAGTGCGTAGAACTCTCCTCACTTCGAAAAATTGGCTGTTGTTAGCACGAGATATCCATTGCCCGTCCCTGATCTTGGGTATGGGCCATATCACGTCGCATATCGCAATTCTTCAAAGAAAGCAGCTCTCGACAGGCCTCATGAGGGAGGTGAATTGCCTCCTCCTCTTTGTGACTAACAAACCTGGCATGTCTGTGCAAACTTGGGCGGGGCAGGCATCATAATAAAATCATCGCCATCTCTGGCGGCAGGCATATCCTAAGTCTGTATTTTCATCGTATTTATCATCCCATTCGCAGTGCTCACGTTGCATAGACCTGGACCGGGATGGTCGTAGTCACCCCGGTAGGATGTTACGGGACTCAGTTCGCCAAGTCCGCACAGTGGCTTCATTCAAGTACAGTGACCACGATGAGAAGGTGCCTAGCGGAAACATTGCCCGAGATCTGTCTTGGCCACTATGCACATAACGTAAATAGATTGCTTCGTCAACCGCATGGCTCCTTTCATCTTTGTCCGGCTGCCGCGTAACACTATACTGCTTGTGGCAAGGCCACGTGACAATGCGACATAGCTTTTCGTTCGTTCTCTCCATCACCATAACCTGCTAAAGAGCGTTCCTTCAAATACACATGAAAAAGTCTCCTTAGACGTTTCCTTACGAATACACGCCATTTCATTACGAATACCTCTGTATTTCTTTATGCTTTTGACGCACCAGACTCCTACCTTTTGAGGTAGAGGTCACCCTTGCCTGTGTAACCCCGTCGTGCAGTCGGCCGTAAGTCTCTCAGATGACGTTGCCCACCTCATTGTTCAGTCGCTATTCTATATCTGGTGGCGGATTAGAAGGGTTAACAAGGCTTCTTCAGGTGCTGTAACCACGAAGACCTGTTGGGTGGTTTGTCTTCTGCTTGTTGAGTTGCGCGAGACAGCGTGCTCGCGGCTTTGTTTCTGGGACCCATTTGGTACTACCCCTTCATAGTGGTACTAGTACAGCTTGGGCGACCGCCCGTGTTCTCAAGCCGCAAAATCATGACAATGCTTGTTTGTCTCCTTGAATTGGGAAAGATGCAGCAACCAGGTACATGTCGAACATTCTGAAACCGAACACTATAACAACACTTCCGTATTGAACAGTCGACGTCTGCCATTGAGAGCGCGGCTGGCGAATGGCGGCGGGTACAGTTCGTCACTATACTCCTGTAGCAAAAAACCTCTATACCATACTAACTAGTAAAGGTTTCAACAATTCGGCGCTTGAGATTTTTCAACCGCACGCTTGTGGTGTGGGCGGTGGCCCCTGGCAGTGCCAGAAGTGGTCGCCCCTACGAAGCAGCCCAACAGCACCTCACGCCCTTCCTTCAGAGCTGATGAAGGGGCCTTCCGATGTCCACAGTTTAAAATAAATTGCCTGGAAAACTAGTCCATACCTAACAAGCCATGCAGAACGTGGATGTACTTGAGCGTTTCTTTGTTTAACCTCGCTGAATCTTGGCCCACAACAAATACCAGGTGCTTTATCAGTACTGGCAGCCAGTTCCACCTTTGTATGGTTTATTGCGAGGCCTGTGTTCTGTAGTCATTGTAACAGATTCTGTAATTTACAACGTGATGCCTGAGGTTCTTACAAAATACGAAAAAAATATTCTTGTACGACCTCACATACGTCAACTTTGTGTCCCCCTGTAAAATGTGTGTAATGTGATGGAATTTCCCTGTAAAACATACAAACCAAACAATGACTGACATAATAAAAATCATCTGCACTAAAGGTAAACGCTGTATTTTTAAACGTTTTTTTTGCATTCTTGGTTCTGACAGAAACGTCTACTACAGTCGTAAGGGGTGGATAATTTTCTGATCCAAGCGTTTACATAACCCCATCGATTGAATAAAATGCATAAAAAACATCCGCATATTCATCGTTTAGTCATCTGTAGTCCATTCACATACGAACAATACCATGTTTTTTCCTCCCCGCCAATAGTACATTAAGGCGTTTTGATGGCATTCATGCTCCCGCACTCATTTCTGGCACAGCTTCTTCCAGCTGTGGTTTGTGGTTGTTCGATCAACGAAAGTTGAAGAATAGGGAGAAGCACCTCTCGTGTCAATATGCTGTTGCAAAGTTCTCACCGCCCATAGAACCTATTTCAACACGTCTGCAAGGGGCTCTAGCACCACTGTCAGCCAAGATTTTTCTTCACTCCTCCGGCAGGCGAGGGCAAGATTGTTTGCAATCTTTTTAACCCTTACCACTTGAGCTTTTTAATCTCAGCAAACCTGACTTGTATTCTGATTGTTTCGCTGTAAAAGCATTTACGTTATGTTAAATAGCAATAGTTGTTTCTGAGCTACATGTAGGTACTAAACCAGTCCTGGCCACAAATTAGTGGCAGGGGATACTGGACAGCAATGTCGAGGAAGTTGTCAAAGCGTCGCCTGCCTTGCGGACGTAAATGGTGACAGCCCCGCTGGTGATGTCGTCACAATCTGGTCTAACCTTGTTCTTATGCAGGTGTCTTCGTGCCGAATTTTGATTTTTTTTCTCTTTTAACCCTTTTCCGACTAGGTCTCCGAGCACAGAAACCGTGGCACTCATCTCCAATCGCACCAGCATCATTAGGTCGGCTGCCTTTGCGATAACTAAAGTGCATTATGCATGAGTCCACGGTGTTAAGCATAGCCCGTGTCCAACAGCTCACCATGCACTAATTTTTGTTCACTGGTGGGCCCTTGTGTACCTCCTTCAATGAGCCCCCGCCTTCGATGCTGCAGTTATGATGTGCGGAATGCTCAGAGTGAATTGGTGTGGAATGCGGGCTCTGCCACTCCGTCAAACGTCTTCGCCGACGAGTTTTAGCTGAGTTTTGGCGTTCGCCGGGTCTGTGCACTACTGCCTTCACTGGTCCGTGCCCTACTGCATCGCCGGTTTCATGAACTGCTGCATATAGCTAAGTCGTAAGTCTTGCACCATTTCAAAATCGGGTGTGCATAGGTTGCGTCAGTGTTCGCGCACAGCGTTTGTTTAGGTAGCAGTATTATCTTCATACGAGTGTGCGGTCTTCGGTGCGTTAGGTAGCATTCCGGAAGTGCTAGCTTGCGTTTTTAGGCACGACAAACTAGATGGGTTAGACGTCTTCCTTCGGTGGCCAGACCCTTCTCGCCATCTGGCGTCCCTCGACTCGGGTGAGTTATCTTTCTAAAATTTTTCCCACGGCAGGGCCACCCTACTGCGGTGAGCCGGTGCTCCCGGTAACATTTCTCGTGTTCCCGCCCACTGCTCGGGTGAGTCGGCGCTATTCAAAGATCCCCCACGCTGGCGCCACACCACTGGGTTAAATGGGCGCTTCTGAAAACTTCTCTCGCAGTGACACAAACTACTGCTGTTGGCAGCAAAAAAACGTCTCTTCGGTTGCGCATGACCGGGGGGAGGTCTAGAAGTTGGCGCCCACAGCTTTCGTAGGGTGGCCCAACCCGGCTTGGTCCAGCCATTGGGAATTATTGTCGCTGAGCACTCGACTGTGGTTCTGCTTCTAAACAGGTTTCTGTTTCTAGGGAGGGTTGGTAGTGTTCTTGTGCCAACTTGTGAGCCTGAATGGGCAAAGCAAGCCTTCTTGCACAGGTCACCAAAGCCAGTGAAATGTCTTAGGATGGAATTTCGTGGGTGGAATTTCAGATGGAACTGCTGTGTAGTCCAGCATACCTTTTCCAGTCTGGGCGCCTCCGTTTCCAGCCAGTAGTACAAATTTTATATTCAGGGTGCATTAGAGCAGTTTTTTGTTCCCCAACTGTATGCGTGCGAAACGTTCATCCTTGATTCGGTAGTCGAACGCTGGATGCAGGAACTCTTCCTTGACACTCCGCGTAAGGTCTAGCATGCTTGTTAACGTCCTCTGATTCCACCTCAAAGTGGCTCGTAAGGAGCGCAAAGCTACTGGCAGGATACTTGTAATAACAATGCCATTGCAATGACACGTTGGTATAGTAACATTTCCGAAAAATCTATTAACGTTATCTTGTCGCCGTAACCGGTGTATGTTGTTAAGGATGTATGTACTTGCAGCGTGTGGTACACTGACACCTCTATTCTCTTACAGATGGCCCTCTAAAAATCAATTCATCGGTACTGTTAACTTTGCCAGCCTCTGGCACCAGATGCTGCTTTTCAACTTGCTGTTTGGTTGTGTCAGCTGCACCATTCATTACAAATTTGCTGCATGTTGTTTGATTCCTGCTCCATCGCCTCAATATTATAAGAATATTCTATAGACGAACTTTTCATTGGTGGTGAATACGTTTAGTGTATCGGGAAATCAGAACAAGCGAACAACATATTGTTCGACGTTGCCCTTCTTCTAAGAAAACAAAGTGGCATATGATGTCGCATCTAGGAACTGCGCAGAACCTTTAACGTTTCTTACGGCGGCATGCTAGGAGTAATTTGCGAGTTTCGCTAAGCGCCGCTTGGGAGGAGATTCACTGAGAAGGGTATTTGCGCCGCTTCTCAATGCTTGTATTTATGCCTCGTACGCTTCTCGAATCATGCAAGTGGTTGCTGGCCTTCTCCTATGATGGAGTGAAGCTTGTGCAATTAGCACAGGTAGAGCCTGTTTGGCCTCTTGAAAGGTCAGCAGTTGTAGCTAAGGCTTCTGTATCAACCAAGACAGAAGTCGATAAAATATGCAAGAAATTGCAAAGGTTGTAATTGGAGAATTGCTATCGTTTAGAAGCCAAGCTGCCATAAATAAGGTTGCGATATTCAAGGATCAAAAATAAAATATTATATCATGTTCCCAGGCAGCACAGGGCTGCTCGGCCTAACTTCAGCTGGTGCACTTCCGCCGGAGATTTTGCGTACAGCCTTTTTCCAGCAACCGTGTTCGGCCCGTGTTTAAACGTGGTCCTTTTGGCCGTATACGGCCGTACTCCTATTGCTCTCCAACGGCAAGTGTCTGTGGGCCAGTCGGCCGGCTTACGTTCGTACAGCCGGACTCCTACATTAGGGCACAGGTCAATTCAAAGCCACCTGTGACCGGACGAAGTACGGCCACCAGATGACAGCCGAAATGCGGTTGTTGGACTCCAGCCGAACTAAAGCTGCTGAAAATTCGGCCGCGAAACGTGCAGTGGAGTTCAGCCACAGTACGTTTAGGTAGGCAGGCCGGCAGGCAGGCCGCCAGGCAGGCATGCACGCAGTCAGGCATGCAGGCAGGCAGGCAGGCGGGCAGGTAGGTAGGTAGGTACGTAGGTAGATACGTAGGTAGGTAGGTACGTAGGTAGGTAGGTAGCTAGGGAGGTAGGTAGGTAGGTGGGTGGTTGGGTTGGGTAGGTTGGGTGGGTGGAAGGGTGGTTGGGTGCGTAGGTAGGCGGGTGGCTAGGTGGGTAGGCAGGTGGGTAAGTGGATGAGTGGGTGGGTGTGTAGGTAAATAGGTAGGTAGGTAGGTAGGTACGCAGCTAGGTAGGTGGGAAGGTTGGCAAGTAGGTAGGTATTTAGGTAGGTAGGTAGATAGGTAGGTAGGTAGGTAGGCAGTAGGTAGGTAGGTAGGTAGGTAGGTAGGTAGGTAGGTAGGTAGGTAGGTAGGTAGGAATACGTAGGTATACAGGCAGGTAGGCAGGCAAGCGGGCGGTTGGGTAGGTGGGAGGATGGGTAGGTAGGTAGGTTTGGGGTTGGGTGGGTAGGTAGTTGGGTGGGAGGGTTGTTCTGTTGGTACGTAGGTGGGTGGTTGGGTGGGTAGGCAGGCAGGTAGGTGGGCGGGTGGGAAGCAGGAAGACACGCGGGCAGGTAGGTTGGTAGGTTGGTGGGGGTGGGTTGGTTGGTAAGTAGGTGGGACGGTTGGTTGTGTGAATAGGCAGGTGGGTGGGAACGTTAGTGGGCGGGTGCTGAGGTAAATAGGTTCGTAGATAGGTAGGTAGGGAGGTATCTAGGCAGGCAGGCAGTCAGGCAGGTAGGTAGCTGGGGGTGTGGTGGCATTTAGGTGGGTGATTGGATGGGAAGGCAGGTGGGCGGTTAGCTGAGTGGGTGGGTACGTAAATATGTACGTAGGAAGGTTACTAGGTTGGTAGGAAGGTAGGTAGGTAGGTAGGCAGGCAGCCAGGCAAGCGGGCTCCTGGGCGGGTAGGTAGATGCGTAGGTAAATAGGTATCTAGGTAGGTAGTTAGGTGGGTAAGTTGGTTGGTATGTAGGTAGGAATACAGGCAGGCAGGCGGGAGGGATGCAGGAAAGACGAGTGGGCGGGCGGGTTGGTGGGCGGGTAAGTAAATAGGTATGTAGGTATGTGTGTGGGGAATAGGTATGTGTGGGGAATGGGTATGTGGTTAAGTAGGTGGGTGGTTGGGTGGGTAGGTAGGCAGTCAGGCAGGTCGGCAGGGGAGTTGGTGGGTGGATGTCTATGTAAATTGTTAGGCAGGTAGGTAGAAAGATTGGTAGGCAGGAAGGCAGGCAGGATGGTTCGTATACAGGCACGCAGGCATTCAGGTAGGTAGTTAGGTAGGCCGGCAGGTAGTTAGGCAGGTAGGCAGGTAGGTAGGTAAGTAGGTGGCAGGTAGATAGGTAGGTAGGCAGGTAGGTAGGTAAGTAAGTTTTTTAGGGGGATGGGTAAGCAGGTAGGTAGGTAGGTAGGTAGGTAGGTAGGTAGGTTACTAGGTAGGAAGGTAGGTAGGTAGGTAGGTAGGTTGGTAGGGAGGTATGTATGTATTTAGATAGGTAAGCAGGCAGGCAAGCTTGCAGGTGGGTGGGTGAGTACGTAAATAGGTAGGTAGGTATGTAGATAGGTAGGTAGGTTGGTAGGTACGTAGGTAGGTACATATGTAGGTACATAGGTAGGTAGGTAGGTAGTAGGTAGCTAGGTATTTAGGTAGAAAAGCATCAGGCAAGCGGGCAGGAGGGTGAGTCGACAGGTGAATAGGTATGTAGGTATGAAGGTAAGTAGGTAGTAGGTAGGCTAGTTAGGCAGGTAGGTAGGTATGTAGGTACGTACGTACGTAGGGGGGGGGGGGGGAGTGCGTTGGGTTGGCTGGGTGGGTTTGGCTAAATGGGTGGTTGGGTGGGTAGGCAGGAAGGCAAGCAAGCACGTGGGTGGGTGGGTCGGTGGCTGGGTAGGTAGGTAGGTAACTAGGTAGGTAGGTAGGTAGGTGGCTGGATGGGGAATGTGTGGGTGGATAGGTTGGCGATGGTTCAGCGACGTCTCAGAGGTACAGCATGGTTCAGCAAACGCAGCGACGGCTCAGAGTTACATCACACGCCTCGTATGCGGGAAGTATTGGATTCGAATCCTGGTACCGCCAGGAACCCACTGGTTTTAATGGGTGCAAGCATCCCTCATTGAGTGCGGACCCTTGAAAGAGGAATCCGCGCCTGGAAAGCTGCCTTTGGGCCCCTATCTATGGGCCCCTGACCCTGGTCCATCTGGCGGGGCCTCCGGGCATGATGCCGCGTTGCGCCATTGCCAGGGGTGAAAGAGTCTGGCAGCATGTCCTGCCAGAGAAGGTTGCTAGATGAGCGTGTATTGTGGCTGTGAAAGGCGCCTTGTGAATTCGTGTTAGGAAAAGAAGGTTGTTGGGCTAGTTTACCGATCAATATTACTAGATGACTAGCAAAAAAAGACGAAGGAAATGCTGGAAATCCACAAAGCCACGGACGAATGCGTTAGTCAAGCATCAATTGCTTTATCAGCAAAAGAGATTGCTTATTTGGAAGGCCGTGGCTCGGGAAGTTGGCGATGAGATTATGTAGTGGGGTATAAATTTTTTTTATTTTTTTGGTTTAGATGTGTGTCGCGTAAGTTGTCGGTTATGTACGCTGTTGATGTGAATGTGTGCTTCTTCAAATAAACGAGTAGTTGCAAGTCAGCGCTTCGTAGTCGTGCATTGTAATACCTTCCTCTATTTTTCGCGATACATCTGTTAATAAGAATTCGTGTTCCTTGGTGGCGCCGGGCATCTACCGGTAAAATACGTAGAAGCGAGTCCCCGGGCCTGGCGCTCGGCCCTTGTCTGGAAATAGAACACTTTGGAAGTTTTCCCGGCTTGCACGTTAAATCTCCCCTATGGAAAGGGGGGCTGCAAAAAGCTGCATGAGGGGCGGCTGCAAAATGGTGGTTAGGTGGGTAGGCGGAGGGCGGGTGGGCGAGTGGGTGGGTATGTAGATAAACAGGTATGTAGGTAGGTATGTTGGTAGGTATTGTCACGAAGCCAGGGACGACGCACTTGTTTTGGAAAGGAAACAAGTTTATTGGAGCGAACTTGTGCTTCCCTAACAACTCAAAAGAATACAGAGGCGGCGAAAGAGCGGTCAACAAAGTGACGTGCGTCGGCGAACTCGCAGAATCGAATGCCCCGGCATCTGCTCTGCCGGCTTTTTATCTTTCGGCGCTCATGGTTCTCGAACCGTCGATTCGCATTGAGAATATTCTAGATGCAAGAAGATTATTCCGGGCTGTACACGTTAGATTGGGATGCGCGCCCTATCAGAAGAGATAACACATGTGGCACAGAAAGAAAGAATGGAACACGCGCTTCCCTTAACACAATCAAAACACAATCAAAACACAAATCAAAACCCAATTTCAAAACACAATATCAAAACACAAATATTGCATGGTTCGCGAACCTAATGCATGGTTCGCGGCAGTATGTAGGTAGCTAAGTAGACAGGAAGGTAGGTAGGTAGGTAGTAGGTAGATAGGAAGGTAGGTAGGAAGGCAGGCAGGCATGCAGGTGCTTAAGTAGGTAGCTAGGTAGGTAGGGAGGTAGGTAGGTAGGTAGGTGGGTGGGTAGGTAGGTAGGTAGGTAGGCAGGCAGGCAGAGAGGTAGGTAGGTAGTTAGGTAGGTAGGTAGGTCGGTACGTAGGCAGGCAGGCGGGCAAACAGGCGGTTGGTGGGTAGGTAAATAGGTAGGTAGGTAGGTAGGTAGGTAGGTAGCGATGTAGGTAGGTATGTAGGTAGGTAGGTAGATAGGTAGGTAGGTTGGTAGGTAGGTAGGTAGGTAGGTAGGTAGGTAGGTAGGAAGGTAGGTAGGTAGGTAGGTAGGTAAGTAGGTAGGTACGTAGGTAGGTGAGTAGGTAGGTAGGTAGGTAGGTAGGTACGTAGGTAGGTAGGTAGGTAGGTAAATAGGTAGTTAGGTATGTAGGTAAGTAGGAAGGTAGATAGGGAAATAGGTAGTTAGGTATGCAGGTAGGTTGGGTTTGGAGAGTGGGAGGGTTGGTAAATGGGTTTGGGTAGGTAGGTGGGTGGTTGGATTGGTAGGCAGGCCGGCAGGCGGGCAGGCAGGCAGGAGGTTAGGTAGGTGGTTTGGCCGTGTTGGTTTGGTTGGGGTTTGGGGGGTGGGAGAGTTTATTTAGGTGGGTGGTTGCGTGGATAGGCAGGCGGGCGGGTGGGTGTGTAGGTGGGTGGGTAGTAAATAGGTAGGTAGGCAGGTAGGTTGTTAGGTAGTGTCGCGACGGCGACAGAGAGAGGAGAAGACACACGTCTGCACGCTACAGCGCCGTGGGCCCAAACTGGAGGCCCCGCTTTATTCCACCTCGTGCCCAGCGCACCGCAAGCGCGTGGTCAGCACTCGCCACTCGTGGCTCAGCCCCAGCGTCATCGTTCCTGGAGCGTGTCCGTTTGCGGCAGCAGACGACGCAAGCTGCTGGGGCGCCGCCACATAGCCCCCCCCCTCTTCAGACGGAGTGTCGGCAAAACGGACAGTCTTTGCGCTGGGATGTTCGCGGGTGGGGCTGCGAACGGAGGGGAGAGTGGTGGTGTTCAGGGTGGAGTGGTGGATGGTGGTGTCGAAGGCAGGCGGTTCAGCCTCGGTGAAAGCGGGCTTGAGGCGATCGATGGAAACGACAGTGTCGCCGCCGTTAACGCGAACTGTAAACGTCTTTTCGCCGCGTGAAATGACGAGATGAGGGCCGGTGTAGGGCGGTTGAAGTGGCCGGCGGGCACTGTCGACAGGGATGAAAACGTATTGGCTGACAGAAAGACTTGGTTGAATAAAAGTGGGTTTTGTGGAACACGGCCGTGGCGGTTGGGGACGGATATAGCTGGAAAACCGGGTTAAATCCTTTACGTAGGATGGGCCAGGAAAGGAAGGGTTATCTTGAGGCTGTGGAGGGACCAGGAAGTCTGCCGGTAATCGCAAAGACGTGCCGTAGATAATTTGGGATGCGGCACAACCAAGATCATCTTTGATGACAGTGCGCAATCCTAGCAGCACAAGAGGAAGGTGAACTGCCCACTGCTCAGGTGATTCGTGAGCCATCAGCGAGGCCTTGAGCTGACGATGAAACCTCTCGACCATGCCGTTGGCTTGAGGATGATAGGCCGTTGTTTTTAGGTGAGTACCACCGAGTAGGCATGTCAAGTCACGAAAGAGTGTGGACTCAAATTGGCGGCCACGGTCTGTGATAATCTCCGACGGCACGCCAAAACGGGCGATCCACGTCGACATAAGCATGGAAGCAACAGTCTCAGCCGTAATATCGTCGATTGGAGAAGCCTCCGGCCAGCGGGTAAAACGGTCGATCACTGTCAAGATGTAGCGGCAGCCCTTAGATGGTGGCAGTGGGCCAACAAGGGCCACGTGAATTGTGGAGAACCTTGAGTCCGGTAGTGGGAAAGTAGCCAGAGGCGATGTGGTATGCCGAGAGACCTTGCATTGTTGGCAGGCGAGGCAGGAACGGGCCCAGGCGCCTACGTCAGTATTCATGCCCGGCCAGACGTATCTCTCGGCAATCAAACGCCGTGAGGCACGAACTCCAGAAGGAGAGAGACGGTGAATAGTGTTGAAGGCAATGCGCCTGAGAGACGCAGGAAGGTACGGCCGTCTGCGGCCTGAGACCGGGTCAATGTCGCAAACGATGCTGATTCCCGAATCAGGGCATAGAATGTCCTCGAGTGGCAGAGAGGATCTGTTTGAAGAACGTAGAGTTCGGAGCTCCTCGTCATCGCTTTGGGCTTGGGCCAACTCCTTAGAACTGAAACCGGAGCGCTGTATGGCGGAAATACGGCTAAGGGCGTCGGCTGGAATGTTGTTAACTCCCTTGACATGCCGAATGTCCGTCGTAAACTCTGCAAGATAAGCCAAATGTCGCGTCTCTCGGGGAGAACATGTAGTCTTCGATGACTTGAAGGCGTTCGTAAGAGGCTTGTGATCGGTGAAGATCACGAAGCTGCGGCCTTCGAGGAAAAAGCGGAAATGCTTCACAGCGAGGTATGCCGCCAGGAGTTCCCGTCCGAAAGTGCTGTACCGTTGCTCAGTGGGAGAAAGCTTCTTCGAAAAGAAACCGAGCGGGTGCCAGCTGCCGCGGATGTGCTGCTGAAGTACACCTCCAATCGCACAGTGGGAAGCATCTACCATCAGGCTTGTGGGAGCGTTGTGGCGCGGGTGCACGAGGAGGGTAGAAGAGGCCAGGCGTTCCTTGATGGTAGTGAATGCGCGATCAGCGGCTTCAGACCATTCAAGACTGCACTCAGGAGACTTGGGAGTTTGAAGGAAAGTTTCGAGAGGTTGAACAATGGCCGCACATTCCGGGATGAACCGTCGGTAATAATTCACCAGCCCTAGGAAACGGCGCAGTTGGCGCAAGGACTCAGGTCGGGGAAAGTCGATTATGGCCTTCACTTTGTCTGGGAGAGGGCGAATTCCATTGCAGTCAACGAAATGACCGAGAAACTCCAACGACGGCAACCCGAACGCACACTTGTCGCTATTAAGGATGAGGCCATGCTCTGCTAGGCGTTCGAAAACTATCCGCAGATGGTGCAAGTGCTCAGATAGCGATGAACTGGCGACAAGAACGTCATCTATGTAGGCGAAAACAAAAGCTAGACCACGGAGGACGACGTCTATGAAGCGCTGAAAAGTCTGAGCTGCGTTGCGTAACCCGAAAGGCATTCGAGTGAATTCGAAGAGGCCAAACGGTGTAATGATGGCAGTTTTCTTGACGTCATCCGGGGCTACGGGGATTTGGTGGTAGGCTTTTTGGAGGTCAAGCTTTGAAAAGATGGTACATCCACTGAGGTTATTGGTGAAGTCCTGTATATTAGGTAGGGGTACCTGTCGGGTACTGTGGCCACGTTCAGGGAGCGGTAATCACCACAGGGTCGCCAGTCTCCTGATTTCTTCGGGACCATGTGTAACGACGAGGACCAGTTGCTCGATGACGGGCGAGCAATGCCAATTTCAACCATGTGGTGAAATTCCTGTTCATCGATTTTATGTTTCTCTGGAGCCAGTTGACGCGCCACGGCGTGCGTAGGTGGACCGGTGGTGATGATCTGATGAATGACGTCATGCTTCCCTGGCTTTGTCCAGTCTGGAGGGGCAGTCAGGGAAGGAAACTCGTTCAGCAATTCCCGGTACGGAGAAGGTAGGTCGCAAAGAAGCGTGAATGCGAACGGATGGACTGGAGACGATTTGCCGATGACAGAAAGGCCGGTTGTGGCGTCCAGGATTCTTTTTCGGGCCATGTCAACCAGGAGGCCAAAGTGCGAAAGGAAATCGGCTCCTAGAATGGCGTGACTCACGATGGCCACGAGGAAAATCCAGCGGAACGCACGGCGTAGGCCGATGTTTACCATCAGGGATTTTTTTCGGTACACGGGAATGCTGGACTTGTTAATAGCTTGGAGATGGCACAGTGGTGCTTGAGTGCGGTCACAGGAATTAGCGGGGAGCACACTCACTTCAGCACCAGTGTCAACTAGGAAACGTTGACCACTGGTTGCATCTGTGATGTAGAAGAGGCGACTGTCGCTGGCTTGGGAATCGGTCGCCGCCGCTAACGATCCCTCGCCTCGTTTCCCGGCCAGCCGCAAGGACGGGTGCAACGTTGCGCCGCTGCACCGAAGCGGCGATGGTACCAGCACAATGAATCAGGGTGTTGAGGTGGCTGGCGCGTTGTGCCTTCCTGGCGAAATACTTGCGAACACGGGGTATGGCGAGAAGGGCCAACCCGGTGAGCTCGAGGGTTGCGAGGCGGCGGCGAGCTGTAACCAGCCGAGGCGACAAGCTCCTCCAAGTTTTGCATGCGCTCTCGGAGAGCGGCGAGGTCGTCGGATAGCGGTGAGGGCAAAGGAGTAGCAGGCGCCGCCAAGGTGGTATGGTCGGAAGATTGAGCGGATGCCACCGTGGAGAAGGGCGGATGCAACGTGGCGACTTCCATTATCTTGTCAGCATGCGCGGCCAACGCGGATAAGGGAAGGTCAGAAGCAGTCACGAGGATCATCTGCACGGAAGAGGGGAGCCGTCGCAGGAAAAGCTCCTTCAACAAACGGGAGTCCGTGGCAGAAGGTGCGTCGCCGAGCAGGGTTTGCAGTTCGTGAAGGAGCTGTGAAGGTCGACGGTCACCCAACTCCTCTGCAGAAAGCAGCCCCTGGAAACGCTGCCGTTCCGAAGGGCTCGTGCGGCTCAAGATGGCTGCCTTCAACGTGTCGTAATGGTTCGTGGTAGGCGGGTTGGCAAGGATGTCACGAACCTCAACCGCGATCTCAATAGGCAGTGACTGTTGTAGATGGTTGAAGCGGGTCTCTTGCGACGTGATGTGACTCACTTGGAAGCTTGCCTCGGCTTGAAGGAACCACACGTCGGGATGCTTAGCGCTGAAGGGGGGCAAACGGCAAGCGACGGCGGAGATGCCAGGTGGAGAGGCAGCGGAGGACACAGAAGGACCGCTGGCGTCGCGGGGAGGGTCCATTCTGAGTACGTGGCTCCGCTGCAACGTCCGGGTCACCAATGTCGCGACGGTGACAGAGAGATGAGAAGACACACGTCTGCACGCTGCAGCACCGTGGGCCCAAACTGGAGGCCCCGCTTTATTCCACCTCGTGCCCAGCGTGCACCGCAAGCGCGTGGTCAGCACTCGCCACTCGTGGCTCAGCCCCAGCGTCATCGTTCCTGGAGCGTGCCCGTTTGCGGCAGCAGACGACGCAAGCTGCTGGGGCGCCGCCACAGTAGGTGGGTAGGTAGGTAGGTAGGTAGGTCAATAGTTAGGTACACGGGTAGGAAGGTAGGTATGTAGGCATGCGAGGCCAGAAGGCAGGCAAGTAGGTAGGTAGGTTGGTAGGTAGGTAGGTAGGTAGGCAGGCACGCACGAATTAGGTAGGTGGGTGTCTGGGGTTGCGTGGGTTGGTGGATTTAGGTAGGTGGGTGGTTGGGTGGGTAGGCAGGCAGGCAGGCAGGGCGCCCGTGGGTGTGTAGAGGAGGGTAGGTAGGTAGGTGGGTGCTTTGGGTAGGTAGGTAGGTAAGTAGGTAGCTAGGTAGGTGGATGGGTGGGCGGGTTGGGTTGGTGGGTGGGTAGATTGGTGATTTTTCAGCGATGGCTCAGAGGTACAGCATGGTTCAGCCACCGCAGCGATGGCTACGACGTACAACACTCGCCTGATATAGGTAAATAAGTAGGTAGGTAGGGAGGTAGCTTGGTAAGTAAATAGCTAGTTAGTTATGTAGGTAGGTAGGTAGGTTGGGTTTGGTGAGTGGGAGGGGTGCTGGGTGGGTTTGTCGATCATATTTACCAGATGTATAGCGCAAAAAAGACGAAGGAAGTGCTGAAATTCACAAAGCCAGAGACGAATGCGTTAGTCAAGCATCAATTTCTTTATCGGCAAGGCCGTGACGCGGGAAGTTGGCAATAAGATTCTGTAGTGGGGTATAATTTTTTTTTCTTTTTTTTGGTTTTTGATATGTGTCGCGTAGGTTGTCCGTTATGTACACTGTTGATATGAAGGTTTGCTTCTTCAAATAAAATAGTTGTTGCAAGTGTGCGCATCGTCCTCGTGAATTGTTTGTCTTTCGTCTATTTTGAGCGATGCATCTGTTAATAAAAATTAGTGTTCCTTGGTGGCGCCAGGCACCTACCGGTAAAAGAGGTAAGAGCGACTCTGCAGCATGGCGCTCGGCCCTCTTGTGGGAATACAAGTTTGGATGTTCACCTGGTTTGGTCGTTAAATCTACCCTTTACAAAGTGGTGTCGGCAAAAAGCTGCATGACGGGTGGCTGCAAAGTTGGTTGTGTGGGTAGGCGGGCGGGCGGGTGGGTGAGTGGGTGGATAGGTAGGTAAATACGTAGTTAGGTAGGTAGGGAGGTAGGTAGGTAGGTTGGTAGGTTTGTAGGTAGGTAGGTAATTACGAAGGTACGTAGTCATGCAGGCAGGCAGGCAGGTAGTACGTAGGTGGGTAGGTAGGTAGGTAGGTAGGTAGGTAGGTAGGTAGGTGGGTAGGTAGGTAGGTAGGTAGGTAGGTAGGTAGGTAGGTAGTCAGGCAGGCATGCAGGCAGGCAGGCAGTCAGGTAGGTAGGTAGGTAGGTAGGTAGGTAGCTAGGTGGGTAGGTAGGTAAGTTGGTATGTAGGTAGGTAGGTGGGTAGGTAGGAAGTAAGTGGGTTGGTAAATACGTAGGTAGTTAAGTAGGTAGGAAGATAGGTAGGTAGGTAGTTTGGCAGTCAGGCAGACAGGCAGCCAAGAACGCAGGCAGGTACGTAGGTAGGCCGGTATTTAAGTAGGCTGGTAGGTAGGTAGATTGGTAGGTAGGTAGGTAGGTAGGTAGTTAGGTAGGTGGGTAGTTAGGTATTTAGGTAGGTAGTTAGGTAGGTAGGTTGGCAGGGTGTAATTAGTTGCGTGGGTGGAGTCGGGTGGGTGGGTTTAGGTAGGTGGGTGGCTGGGTGGATAGGCAGGCTGGTAGGCAGGCAGGCGACGGGTGGGTGGGTTTAGGTAGGAAGGTAGGTAGGTAGGTAACGAGGTGGGTAGGTAGGTAGGTAGGTAGGTGGATTGGTGGATAGGTAGGCAGGTAGGTAGGTAGGTAGGTAGGTAACTAGGTAGGTAGGTGGGTAGGTAGGTAGGTAGGTAGGTAGGTAGGTAGGTAGGTAGGTAGGTAGGTAGGTAGGTAGGTAGGTAGGTAGGTACGTAGGTAGGTAGGTAGTTAGGTAGGTAGGTAGGTAGGTAGGTAGGTAGGTAGGTAAGTAGGTAGGTAGGTAGGTAGGTGGGTAGGTATGTATGTAAATGGTGGGTAGGTGGGTGGGTAGATAGGTAGGTAGGTAGGTAGGTAGGTAGGTAGGTAGGTAGGTAGGTAGGTAGGTAGGTAGGTAGGTAGGTAGGGAGGTAGGTAGGTAGGTAGGCAGGTAGGTAGGTAGGCAGGCAGGGAGGCAGGCAGGCAGGCTGGCAGCAGGAAGGTAGGTAGGTAGTTAGGTAGGTAGGTAGGTAGGTAGGTAGGTAGGTAGGGATTAGGTAGGTGGGTTTGTGGGGTTGGATGGGTTGGTGCGTGGGTTTAGGTAGGTGGTTGTTTGGGTGGGTAGTCAGGAAGGCAGGCAGGGGCGCGTGGGTGGCTTGAGGTAGGTAGGTAGGTGGGTGTTCGGGTTGGAATGGTGGGTTTAGGTAGGTAAGTGGTGTGGGTGAGTAGGCAGGCAGGCAAGAAAGCAGGTGGGTGGGTTTGTGAGTAGGTAGGTAGGTAAGTAGGTGGATGGGTGGGTGGGTTGAGTTGGTGGGTGGGTAGGTTGGCGGTGGTTCAGCGATGGCTCAGAGGTACAGTAGGGTTCAGCCATTGCAGCGATGGCTACGAGGTGGGAAGTACTGCGTTCGAATTCTGGTACCGCCAGGGACACGCCAATTCCTAATGGGTACAGGCGTCCCTGGGTGAGTGCGGATCCTTGAAAGGGGAATCTATGCCTGGAAAGCTGCCTTTACCCTATCGAGGGGCCCTGACCCTTGTCCTTCTGTGGGGCTCCCGGCAATCATGCCACGTTGCGCCATTGCCGGGTGTGAAATAGGCTGGGGCATGTTCTGCCACAGGCGGTTGCGAGATGAGCGTCCATTGTCGCTGTGGAAGGCGGCTTGTGTATTCCTGTTTAGAAAAGTAGGTTGTTGCGCTAGTTTGCCGATCAATATTACCAGATGAATAGCGAAAAAAGACGAAGGAAGTCCTGGAAATGCACAAAGCCAGAGACGAATGCGTTAGTCAAGCATCAATAGATATATCGGAAAAAGAGATTGCTTATTTGGAATGCCGTGGCTCGGGAAGTTGGCGATAAGACTCTGTAGTGGGGTATATATTTATTTTTTGTTCTTGATATGTGTCGCGTAGGTTGTCTGTTATGTACGCTGTTGATCTGAATGTGTGCTTCTTCAAATAAACCAGTAATTGCAAGTGAGCCCTTCGTGGTGGTGCATTTTTTTCTGCTTCATCTTTTTTGCGCGATACATCTGATAATAGGAATTCGTGTTCCTTGGTGGCGCCGGGCACCTACCGGTAAAATAGGCAAAAGCAACTCCGCTGCCTGGTGCTCGGCCCTTGTGTGGGAATGCAACACTTTGGATATTTCCCGGCTTGCACGTTAATTCTACCCTTTGGAAAGGGGCGGCTGCAAAAGGGTGGTTGGGAGGGAAGGTGGGCGGGTGGGTGGGTGAGTGGGTGGGTAGGTAGGTAAATCGGTAGGTGGCAAGGTAGGTAGGTAGGTAGAAAGGTAGGTAGGTGTAGTTAAGTAGGTAGGTAGGTAGGTATGTAGGTAGGCAGGCAGGCATGCAAGTAGGCAGGCAGTCAGGTAAGTATATAGGTAGGAAGATAGCAAGGCAGGTAGGTAGTTTGGCAGTTGGGCAGGCAGGCAGCCAAGAACGCAGGCAGGTAGGCAGGTAGGCAGGTATTCAGGTAGGCTGGTAGGTACGTAGATTGGTAGGTAGGTAGGTAGGTACGTATGTAGTTAGGAAGGTGGGTAGTTAGGTATCTAGGTAGGTAGTTAGGTAGGTAGGTTGGCAGGGAGTAGGTTGTTGCGTGTGTGGAGTTGGGTGGGTGGGTTTAGGTAGGTGTGTCGCTTGGTGGATAGGCAGGCTGGTAGGCAGGCAGGCGATGGGTGGGTGGGTTTAGGTAGGTAGGTATGTAGGTAGGAAGGTAGTTAGGTAGGTAGGTAGGTAGGTAGGTAGGTCGGTGGATAGGTAGGTAGGTAGGATGGCAGGCACGCAGGGACGTAGATAGGTAGGTAGGTAGGAAGGCCGGCACGCAGGGACGTAGGCAGGCAGGCTGGCAGCAGGAAGGTAGGTAGATAGTTAGGTAGGTAGGTACGTAGGCAGGCAGGTGTTCAAACAGGCGGGTTTAGGTAAATAGGTAGGTAGGTAGGTATGTAGGTAGGTAGGTAGGTCGGTAGGTAGGTAAGTAAGAAGGTAGGTAGGTAGATAGGTAGGTAGGTAGGTAGGTAGGGATTAGGTTGGTGGGTGTGTGGGGTTTGGTAGGTTGGCGAGTATAGGTAGGTGGGTGGTTGGGTGGGTAGGCAGGCAGGCAGGCAGGTGCGCGTGGGTGGGTTGAGGTAGGTAGGTGGGTGCTTTGGTTTGGATGGGCAGGTTTAGGTAGGTGGTTGGTTGGTTGGGTAGGCAGGCAGGCAAGAAAACCGGCGGGTGGGTGGGTGGGTGGGTGGTTAGGTAGGTCGGTAGGTACGTAGGTAGGTAGGTAGGTAGGTGGATAGGTGGGCGGGTTGGGTTGGTGGGTCCTAGGTTGGTGATGGTTCAGTGATGGCTCAGAGTAGGAGCATGGTTCAGCAACCGCAGCGATGGCTACGAGGTAGAAAACTCGCCTCTTATGTTGGGAGTACTGCGTTCGAATTCTGGTACCGCCGGGCAAACACCAGTTCTTTAATGTGTACAGGTGTCCCTGTGTGAGTGCGTACCATTGAAAGAAAAACTATGCCAGGAAAGCTCTCTTTACCCTATCGAGGGGCCCTGACCCTTGTCCATCTGTATGGGCCCCCAGCCATCATGCCACGTTGTTGCATTGCCGTGGGTGAAAGAAGCTGGCGCCATGTCCTGCCACAGGCGGTTGCGAGATGAGCGTCCTTCGTCGCTGTTGAAGGCGCCTTGTGAATTCCTGTTCAGAAAATGAGGTTGTTGGGCTAGTTTGTCGATCTATATTAGCAGATGAATAGCGCAAAAAAGATGAAGGAAGTGCTGGAAATGCACAAAGCCTGAGATGAGTGCGTTGGTCGAGCATCAACTGCTTTATCGGCAAAAGAGATTGCTTATTTGGAAGGCTGTGGCTCGGGAAGTTGGCGAGAAGATTCTACCTTGCGGTATAAATATATTGTAAGCGCAAGTGACTGCCGAGGTCCCTTCCTCGTTTCCCCTCCATTTATTTGCCATCAATGCATCATCTTCGTCTTCTTACCTCGCCCGTTCATCATCAGCACATCGTCGCCTGGGCGCGGAACGCTCGTTCATCATCATCGTGTTTTGAAGTCCCTTCTCTGGTTCGGGCTGCTGCTTGCCGAATAAAGGGCCTTCTCGCCTTCAACAACGCCTTCTTGCCGGAGCCTCTCAAGTGGTAGAGGTGCAGTTCGACCCCGCGACGTCCTCTACAACGTTTCTTTTGGAGCTCCGGTCGAGTCGGCGAATATTTCGGCCAGATTGCGACATGCAGGCGGAGAGGATCAACGCCGCTGCTGGCAGTAACCCTGGCGGCCCACCCACGCCGTACTGGACGATCAGCAACAGACCACGTGAGCCACCGGACTTCACTGGCATCCGCGGCGATGACGTGAGTACTGGTTGGACACTTACAACCGTGTCAGCGCTTTCAATAGGTGGGACGACTCTTTCAAACTAATCAACGTCGGATGATCTCTACATAAAGTGGCGAGGACGTGGTTTCTGAACAACGAAGCAAAACTCACTACTTGGTCCGAATTTACTTCCGAAATACGCAAGATTTTTGGTACTTACGCAACGCGCTCAGAGGACGCCAAAAAGAAGCTGGATGTACGCGTTCAACAACCCGGCAAAACCTACACATCATACAGAGAGGACGTTCTGGCCCTTTGCAGACGCATCAACGACAGCATGACTGAGGGCGAGCGGGTGCGTCACATCTTAAAGGGCATTTCCAACTTTGCTTTTCATGCCCTCGCCCTGCAAAATCCAACAAGTGTTAATGACGTCATATCGACTTGCCAGCGTTTAGACGCCCTCCAGGCTCAGCGCTTGCCATCTGCTACGTGGGACTCGCCTGCTCCTACAGACAGCGAACTTCAAGGGCAGCCCGAAGGGACATTTTCAGGCAGTCAAAACCAGGGTTTCAGTCCCGGCTTGCGAAGCATGAATAAAGAAGAGCTCGATTCAATTAAGATTGCTTCCCCACCCAAAGCGGACATTCCGGTCGCTTTGCCCACAGCCGAGGTTTCCATGATCCACCCTGCCTCAAACGCTTGTGCCCCGGTTTCATATTCGGAGCCACCTCAACCCGCTCAAGCGCTGATTGCTCCCCTATCAAGAACGACCGCTCCCAATTCCTATTACTTCCCTTGGCGACCGTCGAGGCCCACTTGCTTCTATTGTGGCATCGGGGGCCATATCTCTTGGTTCTGCCGGAGACGTCAGCAAGATGAAAGACGAGCTTACGCCACATATCGACGCCGTGATGACCGCCCGCCCTACGACCACCATCACCAGCCTTTCGACCACCGTCAGCAGACTTATGCTTCTTCCCGACTTGCCTGCTCCTCCCCGGACAGCCGCGATTTCCCGCCCAACTCCCGTCAGCCGAGACGCCGTTCGCCGTCACCTTTCCGTCGCTCCTCCTCTCTTCTTCGCCCCGCTACTCAACCCTTCGACAGCAACCCGAAAAAGTAAAAGGAGCAGTTTTTCGAGGTAAAACTGCATCATTGGAAAATTTAACAAGTCCTCCATTGCGCCCATCAAATACATTAACTCTTTTCGTGGAAGGTATTAGTGTAGAAGCATTAGTAGACACCGGTGCTAGCATTTCCGTTATTCATTCTGACTTGAGCTCTCTGTTGCGTAAGGTCACAACTCTTTATAGTGGTCCGGTTCTGCGTGGTGCTAACGGTGTCACGATAAAACCCAGCGGATATTGTACAGCACGCATGTTCATCGACGGCATCCGCCATCATATCCAGTTTGCTGTGTTATCACCCTGTGCTCATCAACTAATTCTGGGATAGGACTTTCTATCTTCTGCTTCTGCGGTTGTTTCTTGTCGGGAACCTTCTATTAACATGACTGACACCGACCTTGCCTCGCTTGCGGAAGCGGCAGAGTCACGGTTAGTGACAGCTACTGATTTCGTTCTGCCGCCTGGCCAGGAATGTGTCATTTCCACTACGTCAAGGGACATCATTGATGGAGACGCGTTCATTGTGCCGACTGGAAATTTTGCACTAAAGGGGTAGTGATGACTCCTTGCTTAGTACGATTTTCGCATGGCTCCGCCCTGCTAACCATACAGAACACTACCTTGGAACCGATCCTACTGCCATAAGGAGCCACTATCGCTTCTGTCCCTCACGATGAGGGTTTTGATGTCCGCTGTATATGCCCCGATTCTTCTAATGTACCTACCTGCCAAGTCGAAACTTCAGTGCCAGTCTCCTTGGATACTACTATAAGCGCAGAACTGACGCCAGGTCAGCTGATAGCTCGAAGAGGTGTCCTGGATAAACACAAAGCAGCATTTGACTCCCATTCTCCTGTACTGGGCCAGACAGCAGCAGCGACTCACCGAATCGAAACGCATGGTTCCTGCATTGTTCGTCGTCGCCCGTACCGCGTTTCTTCTGCCGAGCGTAAAGTAATACAAGACAATGTTGATGACATGCTCAAGCGGAACATTGTTCGTCCATCATCGAGCTCCTGGTCTTCGCCCGTAGTTCTGGTCAAAAAAAGGACGGTTCAGTGAGATTGTGTGTCGATTACAGGGCCCTTAACAAAATCACAAAAAAGATGTTTACCCCATGCCACGTATTGATGATGCCCTGGACACATTAAAATGTGCAGAATACTTTTCGAGTTTCGATCTCCTATCCAGATACTGGCAAATTCCTATGAACGAAGCAGATAAAGAAAAAACGGCATTCGCCACGTTTGACGGCCTCTATGAATTCAATGTGATGCCGTTTGGCTTATGCAATGCTCCCGCAACCTTTGAAAGAATGATTGATACCGTCCTTCGTGGTCTGAAATGGAAAACCTGCCTATGTTACCTCGACGATATTGTTGTTTTTTTCTTTGTCTTTTTAGGAGCATCTAAGACGCCTCGATTAAGTGTTAACATGTCTTTCTAACGCCGGGCTTCAGCTCAATGCTAAAAGTGTCGATTCGCAAGCAAATCAATTAAAGTGCTCGGACATATTGTCAGCAAGGATGGAATTCGGTATGATCCTGATAAAGTTCACGCGGTCCTCAACTTCCCGAGACCAGCCTGCCTGAAAGATTTACGCAGTTTTCTTGAATTGACCTCCTATTTTCGCCGTTTTATTCAAAACTTTGCCACGATTGCATCCCCTCTTCACAATCTATTGGCCACCGGTTCTTCATTCCACTGGTCGGACGACTGCGAGGCAGCGGTTGAAACACTCAAGCAAGCCCTCACCTCCGATCCCGTTCTCTGCCACTTTGACGACACCGCTTCGACTATCCTGCACACAGACGCCAGTGGGAAAGGAATAGGTGCGGTGCTCTTACAACGCAGTGCTTTATCGCTGGAAAAAGTTGTTTCTTACGCAAGCAGAGCTTTGACAGCCGCTGAGCGCAACTATTCGATAACTGAACAGGAGTGTCGCGGTTTTTTGGGCAGTCCGAAAATATCGGCCGTACTTGTACGGACGTCCGTTTACCATCGTTACCGATCACCAAGCTTTATGCTGGCTATCGTCACTTAAAAATCTCTCAGGACGACTCTGGCGCTGGGTCCTCAAGTTGCAGGAGTATGATTTTCCTGTAATTTACAAGTTCGGGAAAAAACATATGGACGCTGACGCCCTCTCTCGTTGGCCTGCGGCGTTGCCAGGCGCTGACGGTCCTTCCTCTACTTCCTCGGCAGCCTCCTTACACGCCGCTCAACTGCAATCCTCCTCGGACTTGGTGGCGCGCCAACATAAAGACGAATACTGCCGCACCTTGATGGACCAACTGGCCGGACTAGTGCAACCACCAAACAGCCGCTACCGCCGTCAGCTGAACAAATTCAAGATTTTGGATGGAGCCCTCTATCGTTACAACTACCATCCCTCTGGCGATAAATGGGTTCCCGCCGTCCCACAGTCTCTCCGGGATAACATTCTGAAAGTTTCTCATGACGACGCCACAGCAGGACATCTAGGATACCAAAAAACCTACAATCGCATCAAGAGCCATTTCTTCTGGCCTGGACTTTCCACCAGCGTCGCAAGATATGTTGCTTCCTGTATACCTTGCCAACACCGGAAACGGCGTACGTCACCACCTGCCGGCAAATCGCAACCTTTGCCGTGCCCGGCGGCCCCGTTTGAGGTCGTTGGTATCGACCTATACGGACCATTGCCTGAGACTCCTGATGGCCATCGGTGGATTGTTACCGCCGTCGACCATTTGACCAGATATGCAGAAACCGCACCTCTCCGAACCGGCTGCGCTTTAGAAGTGGCCGAATTTTTCTTACGCGCGATTTTTTTGCGCCATGGCCCTCGTCGTGTTGTTATCAGTGATCGCGGCCGAACTTTTCTGGCAGCAGTCTTTGCAGAAGTTCTTCGTGCCGCCGACACTGTCCACAAAACCACATCCAGTTACCATCCACAGACCAACGGCTTGATGGAGCGTTTTCACCGCACACTTTCCTACATGATTTCGATGTATATTCGCCCCAATCACGAAAACTGGGACAGCATTCTCCAATTTGTAACCTTCACATATAACACCGCGGTACAAAGCACAACTGGATTTTCACCGTTTTACCTTGTCTACGGCCGCCAGCCGTCCTCTGTCCTGGACCTGTCTTTCTTTTCTGCACCCGGTGATTCTTCAACCAACGTTGCTGAACAATTTGTGTCCATGGTTGCACACTGCCCACGACTCGCTCGCGAAAATACTGAGGCCAGCCAAAAGGTCCGCAAGTCTAACTACGATTCCACTCACCGAGATGTATCGTTTGCGCCAGGGGACGAAGTTCTACTCTGGACACCTGTCCGCACCCCCGGATTGTGTGAGAAATTTCTATCTCGCTTTATTGGCCCCTACACTGTGGTGAAACAAACATCAGCAGTTAATTACCGCGTGACTCATATCCGCACTATTTCTGACCGTCGCTACCTTGGGACCGAAATCATTCATGTCTCACGCTTGAAGAAATTCATTCGGCGCCCATTCCCGACATAACCAGCGGAGAGGATGGCCGCTTCTATGTGCCAGCGTAATATGTGTAAGCGCAAGTGACTGCCGAGCTTCCTTCCTCGTTTTCCCTTCATTTATTTGCCATCAATGCATTGTCTTCGTCTTCTTACCTCCCCCGTTCATCATCAGCATATCATCGCCTGGGCGCGGAAAGCTCGTTAATCATCATCGTGTTTTGAAGTCCCTTCTCGGGTTAGGGCTGCTGCTTGCCGAATAAAGGGCCTTCTCGCCTTCAACAAAGCCTTCTCGCCAGAGCCTCTCATTATTTTTTTCGTTTTTTTCTGTTTTTGATATGTGCCGCGTAGGTTGTCTGTTATGTTCACGGTTGATATGATGGTGTGCTTGTACAAATAAACCAGTTTTTGCAAGTGAGCGCTTCGTCGTCGTGCATTCTTTGTCCTTCGTCTATTTTGAGTGATACATCTGTTAATAAGAATTAGTGTTGGTGGCGCCGGGCACCTACAGTAAAATAGATACAAGTGACTCCCCGGCCTGGCGTTCGGACCTTGTGTGGGAATTCAACACTTTGGATATTTACCTAGCTGCAACTTAAATTTCCCCATTGGAAAGGGGCGGCTGCAAAAAGCTGCAAAAGGGCGGTTGGGTGGGTAGGAGGGCTAGCGGGTGGGTGAGGGGGTGGGTAGGTAGGTAAATAGGTAGAAAGTTAGGTAGGTAGGTATGTAGGTAGGTAAGTAGGTAGGAAGGTAGGTAGGTAGGTTGGTAGGTAGGTAGGTAGGTTGGTAGGTAGGTAGGCAGCAAAGCACGCTGGCAGGCAGGCAGGTAGGTACGTAGGTGGGTAGGTAGGAAGATAGGTAGGTAGGATTTTAGGTAGGTAGGTAGGTAGGTAGATAGGTAGGTAGGTAGGTTGGTAGGGAGTAGGTAGGTGGGTGTGTGAAGTTGGGTGGTTGGGTTTAGGTAGGTGGGTAGTTGGGTGGGTAGGCACGCTGGCAGACTGGCAGGCGGCGGTTGGTTGGGTTTAGGTAGGTAGGTAGGTAGGTAGGTAGATTGGTAGGTAGGTAGGTTGGTTGGTTGGTAGGAAGGTAGGTTGGTAGGTAGGTAGGTAGGAAGGTAGGTAGGTAGGTAGGTAGGTAAATAGGTAGGTTGGTAGGTAGGTAGGTAGGTAGGTAGGTAGGTAGATAGGTAGGTAGGTTGGTAGGCAGGCAGGCAGAGGGCAGGCAGGCAGGTAGGCATGTAGGCAATCCGGGAGGTAGGTAGGTAGTAAGGTAGGTAGGTAGGTACGTAGGCAGGGAGGCGGGTAAACAGGCGGGTGGGTAGGTAAACAGGCAGGTAGGTAGGTATGTAGGTAGGTATGTAGGTATGTAGGTAGGTAGATGGGTGGTTGGATGGGTAGGCTGACATGCAGGCATGTGGGTAGGTAGTTAGGTTAGTGGGTGGGTGGGGTTTGTTGTTTGGGTTTGGTGGGTTGGGAGTGTGGGAGAGTTTAGTTAGGTGAGTGGTTGGGTGGATAGGCAGGCGGGCGTGTGGTAGAGGGGGTGGGTGGGTCAAGAAATAAGTAGGTAGGTAGGTAGGTTGGTAGGTATGTAGGTAAGTAGGTAGGTATGAAGATAGGTAGGTAGGCAGGCACGCAGGCAGGCACGCAGGGCGGATCTTAGGTGGGTAGGTAGGAAGATAATTAGGTAGGTAGGTAGGTAGGTAGGTAGGTAGGTAGGTAGGTAGGTAGGCCGGGTGGCATGCAGGCAGGTACGAAGGTAGGTAGGTAGTTAAATAGGCAGAAAGGTCGGTAAGTAGGTAGGTTGGTAGGTATGTCGGTAAGTATGTAGGCATGAAGATAGGTAGGTAGGCAGGCACGCAGGCAGGCACACCGGCAGGTTGGTACGTAGGTGGGTAGGTAGGAAGGTAATTACGTAGGTAGGTAGGCTGGTAGGTGTGTAGGTAGGTAGGGAGGTATGAAGTTAAGTAGGTAGGCAGGCACTCAGGCAGGCAGGCAGGCAGGTAGGTACGTAGGTGGGTAGGTAGAAGGTAATTAGGTAGGTAGGTAGGAGGGTAGGTAGGTAGGTAGGTATGTAGGTAGGTTGGTATGTAAATAGATAGTTAGGTATGTAGGTAGGTAGGTAGGTGGGTTTGGTGAGTGGGTGAGTTGGTGGGTGGGTGGGTATGTGGGTGGGTAGGTAGGTGGGTGGTTGGATGGGTAGGCAGGCAGGCAGGCAGGTTGGTAGGTAGGTAGTTTGGAAGGTGGGTGGGTGGGCTTTGTTTGTTGTGTTGAATGGTTAGGGTGGGTGGGAGAGCTTAGTTACGTGGGTGGGTGGGAGAGCTTATTTAGGTGGGTGGTTTGGTGGATAGGTAGGTGGGTGGGTGGGTGATTGCGTGGATGGATAGGTAAATAGGTAGGTAGGTAGGTAGGTTGGTAAGTAGGTAGGTCGGTAGTTAGGTTGGCAAAGAGTAGGTAGGTGGGTGTGTGGAGTTGGGTGGGTGGGTTTAGGAAGGTGGGTGGTTGGCTGGGTAGGCAGGCTGGCAGGGAGGCAGGCAGGCCGACGGTGGGTGCGTGGGTCTAGGTAGGTAGGTTGGTAGGTGGTTGGGTAGGTAGGTAGGTACGTAGGCAGTAGGTGGGTGGGTTTGTAGAGTCGGGTGGGTGGATTTAGGTAGGTAGGTGGTTGGCTGGGTAGACAGGCTGGCAGGGAGGCGGGCGGCGGGTGGGTGGGTTTAGGTAGGAGGTAGGTAGGTAGGTAGGAAGTAGGTAGGTAGGTGGCTAGCTAGGTATGTAGGTAGGTTGGTTGGTAGGGAGGTTGGTAGATAGGTAGGTAGGTAGGTAAGTAGGTAGGTATGTAGGTTGGTAGGTATTTAGGTAGGTAGGTAGGTAGGTAGGGAGGTAGGTAGGTAGGTAGGTAGGTAGGTAGGTAGGTAGGTAGGTAGGTAGGGAGATAGGTAGGTAGGGAGGTAGGTAGGTAGGTAGCTAGGTAGGCAGGTAGGTAGGTAGGTACAGAACAGAACAGAACAAAGTTGTTTATTTCACCGAAAAACATAACAAAAACATGTTGATAAGGCACCTGGATCCATAGCCTGTACGGCTGGTATTGGATCCATTACAGAAATATTTTCAAAAATACAATCGTGGGCAAAAATGGTTGATTGTCGCACACAAGTGAAATAATTGGCAGCAAGTTACGTTGTTTAGTGTTTGTACCTTTGTGTTTCGTACATTCAAGTTAACGATTCTGGTTTATTGTACTTGAACTCGGAAATAATGTTTTAGGAACGGCAACATATTTAGTATTGTTTGATGGAGTTTGGTATGCTATTCCATATTTTTGCTCCCATAAAGGACAAGAGGCGCTGACCATATACATTATGCACTATTGTTAGGTTAAGATTTTTGTGGTCAGCATGCCTTGTATCTCGCTTGGGTGTAATTAGCGTTGACGAGTGGTACGGATTGTTTGTGGTAAGTATTTTGTGGAAAATAACAGCAGTATTATAGTCCCTGACTCTATCAAATGGTAATATGTTAAACTCAGCGAAGAGCGTAGCTGATGGCTGATTACTCGGCGCTCTGGCCAATATTCTAATGGCTCCTTTTTGAATTACACACAGTGATTTGCAGTATGACGCGTACGTGAACCCCCACGACTCTATGCAATACGTGATATGGCTGTGAAACACGGCAAAGTAAATGAGGCGTAAAACCTGCGGAGAAAAATGTTTGCGTGCCTTAACCAAATGCTAATTTCTTTGTTAGTTGTTCTGTATGAGGGGCCCAGTGGAAAGGCGAGTCTAGAGTTATACCTAGGTATTTATTGGTGGTAAACTGTTCTATTGTTGTTTCACCGAGGTTTAAGCTGCATAGGCCGGTCTGCACTTTTCGGTTCGATGCGAATACTATAAACTTGGTTTTTTTAGTGTTTAATTTGAGCTTATTAGCTTTAAACCAGCTTAAGGTGTTTCGGAGTTCCTGATTATGGAGCGACTCTGCTTCTTGATAGGATGAACTAGATACCATAAGGGCCGTATCTTCTGCGTACAGAACAGCATTGGAGTGTTTTAGCGAGCGTACAAGGTCATTATGTAAAGAGAAAAAAGAATGGGGCATAATACAGAGCCTTGAGGCACGCCCTTTTTGACATTTTTGAGTGACAATTTACTAAATGCTATCAGGACAAATTGTTTCCGGTCGGAGAGATAACTGCGGAAAAAGTTAGTAGCTTGACCTCGAAATCCGTAGCGTTCTAGTTTTTGTAGTAGTGTGGTATGGTTCATGGGATCAAATGCTTTTCTGATATCCACAAATATACCAACTACAATGTTATTACCGTTAAGGGCCTGATTTACTTTTTCTGTAACCGTGTTAACCGCAGTACTAGCTGAGTATTTATTCCTGAAACCATGTTGCTGTTCCGTTAATATGCTAAATGTTTCTAGAAAGTTCATTACACACTGCGCTATTAGTTTCTCAAATAGATTGTTGATGCAGGACAAAATTGTTAAGGGACGGTAATTAGCCAGGTCATTAGGATCATCTCCTTTATAGATGGGCACAACCCTTCCAATTTTCTACTGTGCTGGGTATGTTCCAGAAAGAAATGCTTGATTTAACATTGCTGCTAACGCAGGCGCAAGGATTTCAATGTTGTCTTTGATAATTTTAACAGGAATTGCGTCATGTCCCATAGCCTTATTTGATTTCATCTGTCTTGCCGTGTTCATATCTTCTATTATTGTTATCTCACTAAATACGAATGAGTTGGGTTGCGGCAGAGGTAAGATAGGCTCGGTTTCATCACACTTACTGGTAGGGGGGTACTTTGCTACATTAACAAATAAATCGTTAAACATTTCCGCGACCCCATCCTGACTGCAGTTTAATATCCTGAAATCTGGCAGAGTGTTTCATTTTTGGGGCGATTTTGTTACAGAGTTGATTATACGCCAGATTTCTTTGGAATATTTCATACTGCTTTAAGGACCAGGTTGTTGTAGTACTCTTTTTTTTCCTTTGCGCATGAGGGCAAGTGATAAGTTGCGCGCTGACGAATATTGTGCTTCATAGTAAGGGTTGTCTTTGTTTTCTTTCATCTTGTTCCGCCAGTGCTCTTTGCGCTTGATAACACTGATAACACTCTCCGTCATCCACGGACAAACGGGAACCGAAAAGTATGTCGCTCGGCGGGAATATGTCTTAAATTTAAGACAGGCTGACAAAAGCAATTTCGAGAATCTATCGTAAGCTATGTTTGCATCTGCTTCACAGACCGATGAGAAGTCTTGGTCTTTTAAATCCTGGCTTGTTTTTTTATAATCCCATCGTTCCAACAATTGCGTCTGTTGATTTTCTATTTTGCGATATTGTCGGATAGTGATCGGTAATATCCTCTATTTTTACTCCTGCCTGGACACAGTTTTCATCGTAGTTTGATAGTATATGGTCAATTATGGAAGACGTATTTTTAGATACTCTCGTGGGGTTTACTATATGGTTTTGGAAGCCATAGGATGACAGCAACGTTTGGTACTCAGTGTTCATGTTATTGGCCATGTTTAGGTTGAAGTCACCGCGAATGATAGCTTTAAAGCTATTGTTAGCAGCAAAGTACTGCAAAACGTCCTCTATCTTTGACATAAAAGTCTGAACTTGAGACCCTGGTGGTCGGTAGACTACGCCAACAGACATTTTGCTTTCTAATTCAACGAACAATATTTCATGTTCCCCTGAGCGTGTTTCGGTTAAGCTGAGTTTTTTGTAGCGAATTTGTGTGTATAGGTAGAGAGCAACTCCACCGCCTCTAGCATCCGCTTTTCTAGGAAGTGATACAAACGTGTAGTTTGGCAAATTAATAAACTCTTTATCTTTCAACCAAGTTTCTGATAAAGCTATGTCATACTGTAAATTTTGACGTGTTATAAAAGAAAGTAGTGAGTCATAATTTTTGTTTAGGCTTCTTATTTTGCAGTGTAGGAGACTAATAGTGGGAGTACTCGAAGAAAATTCAGCACTCGGAGCACTATTATCCATTTCGGACAGCTAGCGTACAAGAATTTTTCACCTTAAACAATTTTTGCGAGGTCCTCTTTTGTGGCAATGTGGAGCGCCTTGGCGTTTTCTGCTTTCCTCGCGAGGATTTTTGACTCAGTGACCCAAACGGATTTTCAGTTTTTCTCCCTATTTTTTGCGATGGCCATGCCCACCACGGTTTTATTCTCAGGACACAGGGGTTCATTAATGAACACCGCATACGTGTCTGGGAACCCTATTTCGTTTGCTGCGTACCGCTTTTTCTTTGCTGCCTGGAGACCTTCGTCACGTCTTGCTAGGGATACAAATCGAACAATCACGTTAGATTTATCTTTTTATTTCATCGGCACTCTGTGTACCACATCAATGTCTGAAGCAGCCACTGCTACTCCGACTTTTCCTCCTATTTTTTGAACAATTTCCACGAGCTATTCATTTTCTTCTTTGGAGATTCCTTTTATCTCAAGGTTGTTCTTTCTAGTGCACTGCTTTAGATCAGTTAACTCTTTCGTTGCACTATGCAGTGACAGAGCCAGTTTGTCTTTCTCTTTTTTGAGGGCGGCATTATCTTTTTTCACGTTTTCCAACTCTTGCTTCGTTCCACGAAGTTCGCCGAATGTGTTGTTCATGAATTCCATGCTTTTTTTACTTCATCGAACTCTTGTTTGAGGTTTGATGTGATGTCCGTGTGGTGCTTCAGCAGTTCCTTTATACTGTTTGGGGGTCTGTCACCCAAGGTCATGAAGCGAGCGATCCAAGCGTACTAAGCAAAATGTCAAGGAAAACTACGCACCTGCGACATAGAGCAGATTCGTAAGCGTGGCGAATAGTGCTTTCGTGCCTTGATCGTTCGCTGCCATGTGAAGCTTGTAGCTTAGGAGGGCTTTATATGGTCCCGAGGGCGTGTCAGCGATGCTCCGCGCAGGCGCTCTGCAGTTCGATTCCCTGGAACGTGGCACCGACAGTTCAGCAGGCTTCGTCGATACGTGTCATGTCACAGGCAATCGATCGAGCAGATTTACCCTACGCTGCAGTTCCAGGGGGCGGTGCTGCGAGAAAGAGCAGATTCGTGAGCGGGGCGAATAGTGCTTTCGTGCCTGGATCGCTCGCTGCAATGTGAAGCTTGTAGCTGAGGAGGGCTTTATGTGGTCCCGGGCTTTATATACCTAACTACCTACCTACCTACCTACCAACCTACCTACCTACCTACCTACCTACCTACCTACCTACCTACCTACCTACCTACCTACCTACCTACCTACCTACCTAATTACCTTCCTACCTACCTCGACCACCTACGTACCTACCTGCCTGCCTGCCTGCCAGCGTTCCGGCTTACCTACTTATATCCATACCTACCTACTTACCTACATACCTACCAACCTACCTACCTTCCTACCGTCCTACATACCTACCTACATACCTTCCTACTTACCTACCTACCTACCCAACTACATATCCACCTGCCTGCCGGCCTACCCATCCAATCGCCCACCCACCAACCCTCCCACTCACCAAACCCAAACTCCCTACCTACCTACCTACCATCCTACCTACATGCATGCCACCCTACCTTCCTTCCTACCTACCTACCTAATTACCTTCTTACCTACCTGTACCACCTACGTACCTACCTGCCTGCCTGCCTGCCAGCGTGACCGCCTACCTACTTATATTCATACCTACCTACTTACCTACATACCTACTAACCTACCTACCTACCTACCTACCTACTTATTTATTTATCCACCCAGCCCCTCCTCCAAACGCCCGCCTGCCTATCCACCCAACCACTCACCTAACTGAACTTTCCCACCCTCCCAACCCACCAAACCCAAGCAACAGACCCCACCCACCCACCTACGTAACTACCTACCAACCTGCCTGCCTGTCTCCCTACCCATCCAACCACCCACCTACCTACCTACATACCTACCTACTTACCGGGGTACCTACACACCCGCCTGTTTACCCGCCTAATGCCTACGTGCCTACCTACCTACCTAACTACATTCCTACCTCCCTGCCTGCCTACCTCACTGCCTGCCCTCGGCCTGCCTGCCTACCTACCTACCTTCCTACCTACCTACCTACATTTCTACCTACCTACCTCAATACCTACCTACCTACCTATCTACCAACCTCCCTACCAACCAACCTACCTACATACATAGCTAGCCACCTACCTACCTACATACCTACTTCCTACCTACCTACCTACCTCCTACCTAAACCCACTGTTCATACGAGCGAGACCAGTGACGGCATGGAACAAAGAACGTTTAATGAAGAAGTAGAAGTACCACGCGCTCGCGCGAAGGAGCAGTCTTCTTGCTCCTCGTCTTCAAACGCCGTGATGATGATATTTAACAAGCTCCCGCCCGGCCAACTTGAATCGCGCTGCGTTTTGGCGGGTCATTTTAAACAGCCCTGCAATGAACAGATGCGAACTGTGTTTTGTTGTTCCAATTATTTTCAGGCTCCATAATTTCTGTAGCTCTTGTTGAAGTTCTGTTTCCGCAGCTTCAACTTCCAGAACCATGACTGGTTATGTTTCCATTATTCTCATTTTACTTTTTTCCGAAGGACCTTGCACTTACCCAACCTAAGGTCGTTTCGACTGCCATCAGTTTACTTTCAAGTCAATGTTTTCTACCAGTAAGAAACTCCCAATAATAATCGGATCCAACTAGTAGTCCTACCGCATCTGTGGCTGTCGTCTTGGTCCTGTCGTCCGCTACTCGTAGCTGCAGTTGTTCCATTTTTTCTTTGATGTTCTGATTGGGAGAAGGAAGCTTACTGTGCGAAATCATGTCAACCTGCAGAGCTTCGATTACTGTTTCTGTTTGCTTGTCTCGGGGTGCTATAGTCACTTCAACTACGTCCATGTACTTGATTTTCTCGTCTCCTACGAATGAACCGATTGTTAGCCTTTCTTGTCTTATTACGTTTGCACCAATTTCTTTTGCCAGTCCAGTTTCAATGAATGACCGCTGACTTCCGCTGTCCAACAGCAAACGGCAATGTCGACCAGACGTGTGTCCCCCTATCCATGCCACAGCCGTCTGCAAAAGCACAGAACCATGCTGTATGTTTTCAGTAGCGTGCAGAGTAGACGTCGTCGCCTTAGCTTGCTCTGCGTCAACCTGAACCGTCTTTTCTCGTCGCACTGTTCAACACACAGACGTAGCATGTCGTCCCTTGCATTGCTTGCAGTTCCCGAGTGCTCTACAGATCCGTGCAGTGTGATTCGGTCGTGTGGACCTGAAGCATGCTCTATTCTCTGAGAGAATGGCCTTTTTTTCCGTCATTGGAATGCTTCTACGACAGTCCTCAGTCGAATGGTTTTTCTGCTCGCAGAAAAAACAGATTCTATCCGCTGAGCTGTAGAAGCTGGAAGTTGTGCGCAGCTGCCTGATGCTATCTCTGGCTTTCGCAGCTGTGTTCTCCTGTTCATGCTGTGTTTGTTCCCGAAAGCATAACTGCTCCCGTAGAAATGTCATCAGCCTGTCCAACTTTTCGGCGTACTCTTTTCCCGCTGAGTGGTTTTGCGCGCTAACTTATGGCTGCTCCTTATGGCTTCTTTTGACGAACTGGACTGATAGCTCCGATGGAATCGCTCTTATCAACACTGGCAACAACATCGGTGCGTAACTCTCGGGTTCTACCTTCAGGGATTTCAGTGCCAATGTGTTGATCTGTACTCTCTCGTCGTTTTCTTCAAGTTCAATCGTCCGTTTCTTCGTCCGTCCGTCCGTTTCTTCGTCCGTTCAATCGTCCGTTTCTTGTGCCGAACTTAGTTTCTTCAAGTTCAACAGCTCACTCATGTGCAGCTCCACCGATTGTTCTCAATTTCCGAACGTTTCTTGTAGTATTTTTATCGCTTCATCGTAATTGTCCTCTGCGGAATACTGGAGCTCTTCTATGGCAGCCGCTGCTTTTCCGCTGACAGATGCTAACAAATTATTGAATTTTTGTCCCTTAGTCATATTAGTTCTGAGGTGAACTGCGGACTCATACTAATCCCAGAAGCGGTGCCACTCCAGAGCTCTTCCGCCAAACTTTATCATTTCCAGCTTGGGCAGTTTAACTAGCTCCGTTGCGTCTTGAGTGGTACTTGGTGCTACCGCCTGCCTTGCGCTGCTATTTATTTCCATTTGTACAGGCTCTCTAATTCTGAACTCGATGGTAGACAAAATTGCGGTTACTTTCATGTCATACTGTATTACTCTTTCAACTTCGGCATCGGCTGTTTCTTCAGTCAGATATTTCTACATTTGCTCATTGGCACTCTTGAGGCTTTCGCTTATCAATTTGATCTGCGCCTGAGTCGCGAGTAAATGTTCTCTGCTCGCTGCTTCATTAACTTGCTGCTCGGCTGCGTTGATAGGCTGCGTGATCTGGCAGCGAAGCGCCTTCCTTTTCTTTGTTCGCATTTCTTTGCTCATTTATCTGCGGTTTATGATGACGCCTTAGTTGTTAGCCGTTCCGATGCCTCTGCTGGCCACTCCGGTCTCGTCGCGTGATCCGGGTCGGTCCGCTGCTCCACCGCCATTTCCTTCTCTGCAGCTCAGTCGTAGATAGACGTCCGTTGTGGGCGTGGAGGTAGTATCCTGGTCACGGCACCATTTGTTCAGACGAGCGAAACCAGTGACGGCATGGAACAAAGAACGTTTAATGAAGAAGTAGAAGTAGCACGCGCTCGCGCGAAGGAGGAGTCTTCTTTCTCTTCGTCTTCAAGCGCCGTGATGATGATATTTAACACCCAACCACCCGCCGCCTGCCTCCCTCCCTGCCTGCCTACCCAGCCAACCACTCACCTACCTAAATACACCCACCCAACTCTACACATACACCTATCTACCTCCCTACATACCTAGCTACCTACCTACCTACCTGCCTACCTACCTACCTATCTACCTACCTACCTATCTACCTACCTACCTACATGCCTACCTATCTGCCTACCTCCATGAATACCTGCCTAGCTACCTACCTGCCTACCAATCTTCCTACCTACGTACCTACCTACGTATTTATCAACCCACCCACCCACATAACCACCCACGTACTTACCTACCTACCCACCGACCTAGCTACCTACCTACCTACCTAACTACCAACCTACTTACCTACCTACCTAACTGAATACTGCCTATTTACCTACCTGCCTGACTGCCTGGTTGCCTGCCTGTCCGACCGCCTACCCACCAAGCTGCCTAGCTATCTTCCTGCCGACGTACCTACCTACGTATTTACCAACCCACCCAACCACTTCCTTACCTACCTACCAACCTACCTACTACAAACCTACCTACCTACCCACCCACCTACCTACCTACCAGCCTACCTACCTACCTACCTACCTACCTACCTACGTACCTGCCTACCTACCCACCTACCTTCCTACCTACCTACTTCCTACCTACCTCCCTACCTACCTAGCTACACTCCTACCTACCTGCCTGCCTACCTACCAACCTAACTGCATACCTTAACCCACCAACCCACTGCCTGCCAGCCTGCCTACCCACCCAACCACCCACCTACCTAACCCACCCACCCAAATCAACACATCCACCTACCTACTCCCTGCCAACCTAACTACCAACGTACCTATCTACTTCCTACCAACCTACCTACCTACCTACCTATCTACCTACATACCTACCTACACACCTACCTACCTATTTACCTACCCACCTATCCACCCACTCACCTATTTACAAGCCTGCCTGCCTATTACCTATCTACCTACCTGCCTACCTTCCTACATACCTACCTACCTACCTGCCCACCTACCTACCTACCTACCTACTAACCTGCCTACCTACCAACCTACCCACCTACCTACCTACCTACCTACCTACCTACCTACCTACATCCCTGCCTGCCTACCTGCCTGCCTGCCTCCCAGCCTAACTGCCTACCTACCTACGTACCTACCTACGTACCTACCTGCCTACCTACCTACCTACCTACCTACCTACCTACCTACCTACCTACCTACCTATCAACCACCCACCTACCTACGTGCTTCCTACCCACCTACCTACCTACCTACGTACCTAACTACCTGCCTACCTACCTACCTACCTACCTACCTACCTACCTATCTACCTACCTACCTATCTACCTACCTACCTACCTACCTACATCCTGCCTACCTACCTGCCTGCCTACCTGCCTGCCTGCCTCTCAGACTCCCTGCCTGCCTACCTACCTACCTACCTACCTGCCTACCTACCTACCTACCTACCTACCTACCTACCTACCTGCCTACCTACCTACCTACCTACCTACCTACCTACCTACCAACCTACCTACCTATTTAACTACCCACCCACCCACCCACTTACATACACCTCCGCCCGCCTATCCACCCAACCACCCTCCTAAAAAAACTCTCCCAACCATCCAAACCACCCAACCCAACCAACACAGCCCACCCCCCACCTACTTACTTACCAACCTGCCGGCCTGCCTGCCTGCCTTCCTAACCATCCAACCACCCACGTACCTAAACGAACCCTCCCACTCACCTAACCCAACCTACCAACCTTCCTACCTACCTACCTACCTAGCTCCCTACCTACCTGCCTACATATCTAACTTCCTACCTATCTACCTACCTACCTTCCGACCGACCCACCTACCTACCTACCGACCTCCCCGCCTACCTACCTACCTACCGTCCTACTTACCTGCCTACGTACCTTCCTACTTACCTACCTACCTACCCAACTACCTATCAACCTGCCTGCCTGCCTGCCGGCCTACCCATCCAATCACAAACCCACCAACCCTCCCACTCACCAAAACAACCTCACTACCTACCTACCTACCTACCTACCTACCTACCTACCTACCTACCTACCTACCTACCTACCTACCTACCTACCTACCTACCTACCTACCTACCATCCTACCTACCTTTTTACATACCTACCTACCTAACTGCCTGCCTCCTTACCTGCCTACCTACCTACGTACCTACCTACCTATCTATCTACCTACCTACTTTCCTTTCTACCTACCTACCTACCTACCTACCAACCTACGTGCCTGCCTAACTGAAAAACTGCCTACCTACCTAGCTTCCCGCCTGCCTGTCTCCCTGCCTGCCTGACTGCCTACCTACCTACCTGCCTACCTATATTCTTAACTACGTACCTACCTACGTATTTACGAACGCACCCACACACCTACCCACCCACTTACCTACCTACCCACCTACCTACCTACCAACCTACTACCTACTAACCTACCTACCTACCTACCTAGGTACCTACCTACCTACCTACCTACCTACCTAGCTATTTACCTACCCACCCACCCACTTACCCACCCGCCCGCCTGCCTATCCACCCAACCACCCACCTAAATAAACTCTCCAACTCACACAACCCACCCAAGCCAACCAACACAGCCCACCCACCCACCTGCCTTCTTACCAAACTGCTGGCCTGCCTGCCTGCCTGCCTTCCTACCCATTCAACGACCCACCTACCTAAACAAACCCTCCCACTCCCCAAAGCAAACCTACCTACCTACCTACCAATCTACTTACCTACCTACCTACCTACCTACCTACCCCATTACTACCCACTTACTTACCTACCTACCTACCCACCCACCTACTACCATCCTACCTACCTAACTTCCTACCCACCTACCTACCTACCAGCCTACCTACCTTCCTACCTACCTACCTACCTGGCTACCTACCCACCTACCTACATAACTACCTACCAAACTACTTCCTACCTACCTGCCTACCAACCAACCTAGCTACCTGCCTAGCTACCCACCTACCTACCTAACTACTTACCTACCTACCTAAACGCACCAACCCGCCGCCTGCCTGCCTGCCAGCCTGCCTACCCACCCAACCACCCACCTGCCTACTCCCTGCCAACCTAACTACCGACCTACCTACCTACTTCCTACCTACCTAACTACCTACCTACTTACCTTACTACCTACATACCTACCTACATACCTACCTGCCTACCTAGGTGGGTAGGTAGGTTGGTGGGTAGGTAGGTACGTAGGTACTTAGGAAGGCAAGTAGGTAGCTGGGTATGTAGGTGGGTAGGTAGGTAGGTGGGTGGGTAGGTGGATGGGTATGTAGGTAGGTGGGTAGGTCATTGGGTGGGTGGGTAGGTAGGTGGGTAAGTGATATGGGTGGGTATGTAGGTAGTTAGGTATATAGGTAGGTAGGTGGGTGGGTGGGTAGGTAGGTAGGTAGGTAGATTGTTAGATAGGTAGGTAAGTAGGTACCTACACCCCCTACCTAGCTGCCTGACTGGCTTGCTGCCTGCCTGCCCGACTGCCTACCCACCTACCTACCTAGCTATCTTCCGGCCTACGTACCTACCTACGTATTTACCAACCCACCTTCCTATCTAACTTCCTACCTACCTACCTGCCTACCTGCCCACCTACCTACCTACCTACCAACCTACCGACCTACCTACCTACCGTCCTACCTACCCACATACCTACCTACCTACCTACCCACCTACCTATTTACCAACCAACCAACCTACCTACCTACCTATCGACCTAACTGCTTCCTACCCACCTACCACCTACCTATCTACCTACCTTCCTACCTACCTACCTATCTACCTACCTCCCTACCAAACAACCTACATACCTACCTACCTACCTACCTACCTACCTACCGACCTACGTACATACCTAGCTACCTACCTACCTACCAACCTACCTACCTAATTAACTACCCACCCACCCACTTACCCACCCGTCCGCCTGCCTATCCACCCAACCACCCACATAAAAAACTCTCCCACCCATCCAAACCACCCAACCCAACCAACACAGCCCACCCCCCACCTACTTACTTACCAACCTGCCGGCCTGCCTGCCTGCCTTCCTATCCATCCAACCAACCACCTACCTAAACAAACCCTCCCAATCACCTAACCCAACCTACCAACCTTCCTACCTACCTACCTACCTAGCTCCCTATCTACCTGCCTACATATCTATCTAACTTCCTACCTATCTACCTACCTACCTACCTACCTACCGACCGACCCACCTACCTACCTACCGACCTCCCCACCTACCTACCTACCTACCTACCGTCCTACTTACCTACCTACGTACCCAACCACCTATCAACCTGCCTGCCTGCCTGCCGGCCTACCCATCCAATCACCCACCCACCAACCCTCCCACGCACCAAAACAACCTCCCTACCTACCTACATACATACCTACATACCTACCTACCTACCTATCATCCTACCTAACTTTTTACTTTCCTACCTACCTAACTGCCTGCCTCCTCACCTGCCTACCTACCTACGTACCTACCTACCTATCTATCTACCTACCAACCTACCTTTCTACCTACCTACCTACCTACCTACCTACCAACCTACGTGCCTGCCTAACTGAAAACCTGCCTACCTATCTACCTACCTGCCTGCCTGGCTCCCTGCCTGCCCGACTGCCTACCTACCTACCTGCTTACTTATATTCCTAACTACGTACCTACCTACGTATTTACGAACGCACCCACCCACCTACCCACCCACTTACCTACCTACGCTCCTACCTACCTACCAACCTCTTACCTACCAACCTACCTACCTACCTACCTAGGTACCTACTTACCTACCTACCTACCTACCTATTTGCCTACCCACCCACCCACTTACCCACCCGCCCGCCTGCCTATCCACCCAACCACCCACCTAAATAAACTCTCCCAACCACACAACACACCCACCTACCTACTCCCTGAAACCTAACTACCGGCCTTCCTACCTACTTCCTACCTACCTAACTACCTACATACATACATACCTACATACCTACCTACCTATTTACTTTTTAGGTGGGTAGGTGGGTAGGTGGGTAGGTAGGTAGGTAGGTTGGTAGGTACGTAGGCACTTAGGTAGGCAAGTAGGTAGATGGGTATGTAGGTGGGTAGGTAGGTAGGCGGGTAGGTGGGTGGTAGGGTGCGTAGGTAGGTATGTAGGTAGATGGTTAGGTAGGTAGGTAAGTAGGTACCCACACCCCCCTACCTAACTGCATGACTGCCTGGCTGCCTGCCTGCCCCACTGATTACCCACCTACCGGCCTAGCTATCTTCCTTCCTACGTACCTACCCACGTATTTACCAACCCACCTACCTATCTAACTTCCTACCTACCTACCTGCCTACTTGCCCACCTACCTACCCACCTACCTACCAACCTACCTACCTACCAACCTACCTACCTACATACCCACCTACCTATCTACCTACCTACCCACCTACCTTTTTTATAACCAACCAACCAACCAACCTACCTACCTACGTTCTAACCTACCTACCTACCAACCTACCTACCTACCTACCTACATCCCTGCCTGCCTACCTGCCTGCCTGCCTACCATCCTCCCTGCTTGCCTACCTACCTACTTACCTACCTACCTACCTACTACCTACCTACCTACCTACCTACCAACCACACACCTACCTATGTGCTTCCTACCCACTTACCTACCTACCTAGCTAACTACCCACCTACCTACCTACCTACCTATCTACCTACCTACCTACATATCTAGCTACCTACCTACCTACCTACCTACCTACCTACCTACGAACATCCCTGCCTGCCTACCTTCCTGCATGCCTTCCAGCCTCCCTGCCTGCCTACGTACCTATCTACCTACCTACCTACCTACCTACCTACCCACCTACCTACCTACCTACCTACCTACCTACCTACCTACCTACCTAACCGCCAACCTACCTACCTACCTACCTACCTACCAACCTACCAACCTACCTACCTATTTAACTACCCACCCACCCACTCACCCACCCATCCGCCCGCCTATCTACCCAATCACCCAAAAAATAAACTCTCCCACCCATCCAAACCACCCAACCCCCCACCTACATACTTACCAACCTGCCGGCCTGCCTGCCTGCCTTCCTACCCATCCAACCACCCACCTACCTAAACAAACCCACCCACCCACTCACCTAACCCAACCTACCTACCTTCCTACCTACCTACCTACCTAGCTGTATACCTACCTACCTACCTACCTACCTGCCTACATATCTATATCACTTCCTACCTACCTACCTACCTACCAACGTCCCCACCTACCTACTTACCTACCGTCCTACTTACCTACCTACGTACCTTCCTACTTACCTACCTACGTACCGAACTACCAATCAACCTGCCTGCCTGCCTGCTGGCCAACCCATTCAATCCCCCACCCACCAACCCTCCCACTCACCAAACCCAACCTCCCTCCCTACCTACCTACCTACCTACCTACCATCCTACCTACCTTTTTACCTACCTACCTACCCAACTGCCTGCCTCCTTACCTGCCTACCTACCTACGTACCTACCTACCTATCTATCTACCTACCTAACTACCTTTCTACCTACCTACCTACCTACCAACCTACGTGCCTGCCTGCCTGGCTCCCTGCCTGCCCGACTGCCTACCTACCTACCTGCCTACCTATATTCCTAACTACGTACTTACCTACGTATTTACGAACGCACCCACCCACCTACCCACCCACTTACCTACCTACGCTCCTACCTACCTACCAACCTCTTACCTACCAACCTACCTACCTACCTACCTAGGTACCTACCTACCTACCTACCTACCTATTTGCCTACCCACCCACCCACTTACCCACCCGCCCGCCTGCCTATCCACCCAACCACCCACCTAAATAAACTCTCCCAACCACACAACACACCCACCTACCTACTCCCTGAAACCTAACTACCGGCCTTCCTACCTACTTCCTACCTACCTAACTACCTACATACATACATACCTACATACCTACCTACCTATTTACTTTTTAGGTGGGTAGGTGGGTAGGTGGGTAGGTAGGTAGGTAGGTTGGTAGGTACGTAGGCACTTAGGTAGGCAAGTAGGTAGCTGGGTATGTAGGTGGGTAGGTAGGTAGGCGGGTAGGTGGGTGGTAGGGTGCGTAGGTAGGTATGTAGGTAGATGGTTAGGTAGGTAGGTAAGTAGGTACCCACACCCCCCTACCTAACTGCATGACTGCCTGGCTGCCTGCCTGCCCCACTGATTACCCACCTACCGGCCTAGCTATCTTCCTTCCTACGTACCTACCCACGTATTTACCAACCCACCTACCTATCTAACTTCCTACCTACCTACCTGCCTACTTGCCCACCTACCTACCCACCTACCTACCAACCTACCTACCTACCAACCTACCTACCTACATACCCACCTACCTATCTACCTACCTACCCACCTACCTTTTTTATAACCAACCAACCAACCAACCTACCTACCTACGTTCTAACCTACCTACCTACCAACCTACCTACCTACCTACCTACATCCCTGCCTGCCTACCTGCCTGCCTGCCTACCATCCTCCCTGCTTGCCTACCTACCTACTTACCTACCTACCTACCTACTACCTACCTACCTACCTACCTACCAACCACACACCTACCTATGTGCTTCCTACCCACTTACCTACCTACCTAGCTAACTACCCACCTACCTACCTACCTACCTATCTACCTACCTACCTACATATCTAGCTACCTACCTACCTACCTACCTACCTACCTACGAACATCCCTGCCTGCCTACCTTCCTGCATGCCTTCCAGCCTCCCTGCCTGCCTACGTACCTATCTACCTACCTACCTACCTACCTACCTACCTACCTACCCACCTACCTACCTACCTACCTACCTACCTACCTACCTACCTACCTACCTAACCGCCAACCTACCTACCTACCTACCTACCTACCAACCTACCAACCTACCTACCTATTTAACTACCCACCCACCCACTCACCCACCCATCCGCCTGCCTATCTACCCAATCACCCAAAAAATAAACTCTCCCACCCATCCAAACCACCCAACCCCCCACCTACATACTTACCAACCTGCCGGCCTGCCTGCCTGCCTTCCTACCCATCCAACCACCCACCTACCTAAACAAACCCACCCACCCACTCACCTAACCCAACCTACCTACCTTCCTACCTACCTACCTACCTAGCTGTATACCTACCTACCTACCTACCTACCTACCTACCTGCCTACATATCTATATCACTTCCTACCTACCTACCTACCTACCAACGTCCCCACCTACCTACTTACCTACCGTCCTACTTACCTACCTACGTACCTTCCTACTTACCTACCTACGTACCGAACTACCAATCAACCTGCCTGCCTGCCTGCTGGCCAACCCATTCAATCCCCCACCCACCAACCCTCCCACTCACCAAACCCAACCTCCCTCCCTACCTACCTACCTACCTACCTACCATCCTACCTACCTTTTTACCTACCTACCTACCTAACTGCCTGCCTCCTTACCTGCCTACCTACCTACGTACCTACCTACCTATCTATCTACCTACCTAACTACCTTTCTACCTACCTACCTACCTACCAACCTACGTGCCTGCCTGCCTGGCTCCCTGCCTGCCCGACTGCCTACCTACCTACCTGCCTACCTATATTCCTAACTACGTACCTACCTACGTATTTACGAACGCACCCACCCACCTACCCACCCACTTACCTACCTACCCACCTACCTACCTACCAACCTACCAACCTACCAACCTACCAACCTACCTACCTAGGTACCTACCTACCTACCTACCTACCTACGTATTTGCCAACCCCCCTACCTAACTTCCTACCTACCTACCTGCCTACCTGCCCACCTACCTAACTTCCTACCAACCTACCTACCTACCTACCTACATACCTACCTACCTACCCACCTACCTATTTACCAACCAACCAACCTACCTACCTACTAACCTACCTACCTACCAACCTTCTTACCTACCTACCTACCTACCTACCAACATCCCTGCCTGCCTACCTGTCTGCCTGCCTCCAAGCCTCCCTGCTCACCTACCTACCTACTTACCTGCCTGCCTACCTACCTAACTACCCACCTACCTACCTACCTACCTACCTACCTACCTACCTACCTACCTACCTACCTACCTACCTACCTACCTACCTACCTATCTACCTACCTACCTACCTACCTACCTACCTACCTACCTACCTACCTAACTACCTACCTACCTACCTACCTACCTACCTACCAACATACCTGCCTGCACACCTTCCTGCCTGCCTCTCAGCCTCCCTGCCTGCCTACCTACCTACCTACCTACCTATCTACCTACCTACCTACCTACCTGCCAACCTACCTACCTACCTACCTACCTACCTACCAACCTACCAACCTACCTACCTATTTAACTACCCACCCACCCACTCACCCACCCGTCCGCCTGCCTATCCACCCAACCACCCACCTAAATAAACTCTCCCACCCATCCAAACCACCCAACCAAACCAACCCAGCCCACCCCCACCTACTTACTTACCAACCTGCCGGCCTGCCTGCCTGCCTTCCTCCCCATCCAACCACCCAACTACCTAAACAAACCCTCCCACTCACCTAACCCAACCTACCTACCTTCCTACCTACCTACCTACCTACCTAGCTATCTACCTACCTATCTACCTACCTACCTACCTGCCTACATATCTATCTAACTTCCTACCTACCTACCTACCTACCTACCTACCTACCTACCGACCTCCCTACCTGTCTACCTACCTACCATCCTACTTACCAACCTACGTACCTTTCTACTTACCTACCTACCTACCTACCTACCATCCTACCTACCTTTTTACCTACCTACCTACCTACGTAACTGCCTGCCTCCTTACCTGCGTACCTACCTACGTACCTACCTACCTATCTATCTACCTACCTACCTACCTTTCTACCTACCTACCTACCTACCTACCAACCTACGTGCCTGCCTAACTGAAAACCTGCCTACCTACCTATCTGCCTGCCTGCCTGGGTCCCTGCCTGCCCGACTCCCTACCTACCTACCTGCCTACCTATATTCCTAACTACGTACCTACCTACGTATTTACGAACGCACCCACCCACCTACCCACCCACTTACCTACCTACCCACCTACCTACCTACCAACCTACTACCTACAAACCTACCAACCTACATACCTAGGTACCTACCTACCTACCTACCTACCTGCCTATTTACCTACCCACTCACCCACTTACCCACCCGCCCGCCTGCCTATCCACCCAACCACCCACCTAAATAAACTCTCCCACCCACAAAACCCACCCAAGCCAAACAACACAGCCCACCCACCCACCTGCCTTCCTACCAACCTGCTGCCCTGCCTGCCTGCCTACCTGCCTTCCTACCCATTCAACGACACACCTACCTAAACAAACCCTCCCACTCACCAAAGCCAACCTACCTACCTACCTTCCTACCTACCTACCTACCAATCTACTTACCTACCTACCTCCCTACCTACCCCACTTACTACTCACTTACCTACCTACCTACCTACCCACCTACAACCAACCTACCTACCTACCTTCCTGCCCACCTACCTACCTACCAGCCTACCTACCTTCCTACCTACCTACCTACCTACCTACCTGCCTACCTACCCACCTACCTACATAACTTCCTAACAAACTACTTCCTACCTACCTGCCTACCAACCAACCTAGCAACCTACCTAGCTACACACCTACCTACCTACCTACTTACCTACCTACCTAAACCCAACAACCCGCCGCCTGCCTGCCTGCCAGCCTGCCTACCCACCCAACCACCCACCTGCCTACTTCATGCCAACCTAACTACAGACCTACCTACGTACTTCCTACCTACCTAACTACCTACCTACCTACCTTGCTACCTACATATCTACGTACATACCTACCTGCCTACCTAGGTGGGTAGGAAGGTTGGTGAGTAGGTAGGTACGTAGATACTTAGGTAGGCAAGTAGGTAGCTTGGTATGTAGGTGGGTAGGTAGGTAGGTAGGTAGGTGGGTAGGTCATTGGGTGGGTGGGTAGGTAGGTGGGTAGGTGATATGGGTGGGTATGTAGGTACTTAGGTATATAGGTAGGTAGGTGGGTGGGTGGGTTGGTAGGTAGGTAGGTAGGTAGATTGTTAGATAGGTAGGTAAGTAGGTACCCACACCCCCTACCTAGCTGCCTGACTGCCTGGCTGCCTGCCTGCCCAACTGCCTACCCACCTACCTACCTAGCTATCTTCCTGCCTACGTACCTACCTACGTATTTACCAACCCACCTACCTATCTAACTTCCTACGTACCTACCTGCCTACCTACCTACCTACCTACCTACTTACCAACCTACCTACCTACCTACCCACCTACCTACGTACATACATACCTACCTACCTACCTCTACCTACCTACCTACCTACCTACCTACCTACCTACCTACCTCCTACCTATCTACCTACCTGCCTACCTACCCACCTAACTTCCTACCTCTACCTAGCTACCTACCTATCTACCAAGCTCTCTACTAACCAACCTACCTACATACCTAGCTAGCCACCTACCTAGCTATCTACCTACCTACCTAACTACCTACCTACCTACCTAATTACCTGCCTACCTACCTACCTACCCCCCTACCTTCCTACCTACCTACCTACCTACCTAACCCCACCCACCCGCCGCCTGCCTGCCTGCTAGACTGCCTACCCATACAACCACCCACCTACCTAAGTCCACCCACCCAGCTCTACACACCCACCTACCTACTCCCTACATACCTACATACCTACCTACTTACCCACCTACCTTCCTACCTACCTACTAACCAACCAACCTACCTACCTACCTACCCACCCATCCACTTACCTACCCGCCCACCGGCCTATCCACCCAACCACCCACCTAAATAAACTCTCGCACCTAAGCAACCCACCCAACCCCCACAACACAGCACACCCACCCTTCTACCTACCTACCAACCTGCTGGCCTGCCTGCCTGCCTTCCTACCCATCCAACGACCCACCTACCTAAACAAACCCTCCCACTCACCAAACCCAACCTATCTACCTACCAGCCCACCTACCTACCTACCTACCTTACTACCTATCTACCTGCCTACCTACCTGCCTACCTTCCTGCCTACCTACATAAATACCTGCCTACCTACCTACCTGCCTACCTATCTTGCTATCTACCTGCCTACCTGAATACCTGCCTACCTACCTACATGCCTACCTATCTTCCTACCTACGTACCTACCTACGTATTTATCAACCCACCCACCCACCTACCCACCCACTTACTTACCTACCTACCTACCCACCCACCTACCTACCTACCTACCTACCCACCTACCTACCTACCTGCCTGCCTACCTGAATACTGCCTACCTACCTACCTGCCTGCCTGCCTGGCTGCCTGCCTGCCCGACTGCCTACCCACCTATCTGCCTACCTATCTTCCTACCTACGTATTTACTTCCTACCTACCAGCCTACCAACCAACCTACCTACCTACCTAGCTACCCACCTACCTACCTACCTAGTTACCTACCTACCTACCTTCCTAAACCCACCAACCCGCCGCCTGCCTACCTGCCAGCCTGCCTACCCACCCAACCACCCACCTACCTACTCCCTGCCAACCTAACTACCGGCCTTCCTACCTACTTCCTACCTACCTACCTACCTACCTACATACCTACCTACATACCTACCTACCTACCTACCTTTTTAGGTGGGGAGGTGGGTAGGTGGGTAGGTAAGTAGGTAGGTAGGTTGGTAGGTACGTAGACACTTAGGTAAGCAAGTAGGTAGCTGGGTATGTAGGTGTGATGTAGGTAGGCGGGTAGGTGGGTGGGTGGGTAGGTAGGTGGGTAGGTGATATGGGTGGGTATGTAGGTAGGTAGGTATATAGGTAGGTAGGTGGGTGGGTGGGTAGGTAGGTATATAGGTAGGTAGGTGGGTGGGTGGGTAGGTAGGAAGGTAGGTAGATGGTTAGGTAGGTAGGTAAGTAGGTACCCACACCCCCCTACCTAACTGCCTGACTGCCTGGCTGCCTGCCTGCCCGACTGCCTACCCACCTACCGGCCTAGCTATCTTCCTTCCTACGTACCTACCTACGTATTTAGCAGCCCACCTACCTATCTAACATCCTACCTACCTACCTGCCTACCTACCCACCTACCTACCTACCTACCTACCTACCTATCTACCTACCTACCGACGTACCTACCTACCTAATTACCTACCTACCAACCTATTTGACTACCCACCCACCCGCTGGCCTGGCTATCCACCCAACCACCCACATAAATAAACACTCCCACCCACGCAACCCACCCAACCCAACCAACACAGCGCACGCACCCACCTACCTACATACCAACATGCCGGCCTGCCTGCCTGCCTGCCTTCCTACCCATCCAACGCCTTCCTACCCTAAACCAACCCTCCCACTCACCAAACCCAAGCTACATACCTACCCACATACCTACCCACCTACCTAAATACCTACCTATTAACGGAAGAACGAGAGAAGCGAGACCTGGGCCATGGCTGCCCTTAGCGGGGACGATAACTTTAATGTCAGGGGCGATTTCATGATGAATATGATGAATGGCGCATACCCAGCGGGAGATCTAACATCCTCCCGCGCCCGAGATGATCGATGGGTGAACAATAAATCCGCAGTCCTAACATTTTGGGTCTTCTGTCCATAAGGTAAGTCCTTGCCACGCGGTCGGGTAATGCTACCCCCTCTTTCGTCTCCACCGGTGCTTGCGCCGTCGTGCAGATCTCACGACAGCCAAGGGCCGCCAATGTAATGCGGATGACAACCATGACAACCAAACTCTCTTCCCTGCTTCCAGAAAGATTTCAGGTCCTTCAGTCTTCCGGTGATTGTCCTGAAGATGATGGCGAGCAACCTGGGCTGTCTTGTCGTCGGGCTGTGTTCTTAGATCGGTGTTGTCGTTTCCTTGGGTTTTCTCCTCTGTAAGTCTCGTTCCTGGCGAGCGCATTTTCTGGACAGGTTTCAGCTCACCATACGGCTCGGCCACTTCTTGATCACATATCTCTGTTTCCCGGCACCGAGCAGAAGAGAACAGCAAGGTTTCTTCTGGTTTTCCATTTTCAGCTCGACAGAATGACTGGCATTCGCCCATGACTGCAACTTCAAACATTTCTTCAACGGTTTGAGCCTGTCGGATCTTAAGAAGTTCCGGCAAGGACTCGCCCTTCATGGCGTCTAGAACGATGCACTCTAAACGATCTTGCGTAGGCTGTACATTTTCTTTAACGTCCTTCATTTCACGTGTTGCGTCGTCTACTCGGACAGGAACCGCTGAGTCGTCCTTCTCTGTGGCAGACGTAGCCTTGTGCTCTTCACGCTTGTCTTTCGTTGGGACGCGCGATGCAACCTCGCTGCTGGCTCCCACGTTGTCAATATCTGGAACTTTCTTGTGGCTATGGTCCGTTGCCTCGACATGGTACCAAAACCCCTTGCACCGACTCGGCTCACCATCCGAAATTGTGTCCTGGAGCTTCGGCAGGACAGCTGCCGAGGTTGATGGACGCGAGCCGCAGTGAGGGTGGTCGTCTGGATGGGATGCTGGCCGAATACCGTTGTACACGAGGGTCATTGTTCGAGGGTCATTTCGCTTGCCTGCAGTGCCTCTTGTACTGACTCTACTGCCGGGCGCCTGTCGTGAGTTCAAGGCCGAGCGCAGACAGTTAATGGTACAATCTATGGTTTCTGGTGCGTCAGAGTAATATCCTTCAACCTCATCATCGTCCAGAAGCTCTATAATTTTCTCTTCAACTTCATAAAGTGCAGTGTCCTTACTTTCCAGGAGGTCAATAGCCTCTTGAAGGTCGTGACGAGTCGCAGAGACGGCTTCAAGAAGATCGTTTGCTGCCTTTAGCAGTCGGGTACTTGCGTCGCGAAGGATACGTTGATGCCGGCGCAGCTTATCGATCGCACGCATTCGGTCGGTCGTCAATACGTGGTTAGGGCCAGCCATGCTGACCTCCGGCTGAGGGCGGGGCTTATCAGCGGAAGAACAGTCGAAATCACGGGGTTCCACGATTTCAAGCCGGAGGGGACGTCGGTAGTCTCCTTCGCCACACGTGTTCATTCTCCCGGGCTTAACGGAAACAGAAATATTAACGGAAGAGCGAGAGAAGCGAGACCTGGGCCATGGCTGCCCTTAGCGGGGACGATAACTTTAATGTCAGGGGCGATTTCATGATGAATATGATGAATGGCGCATACCCAGTGGGACATTTAACACCTACCCACCCACCCACCCACCTGTTTGCCCACCTTCCAACCTACTTACCTGCCTACTTACCTACCAACCTGCTTACCTACCTACCTACCTACCTATCTACCTACCTACAAACCTACCTACCAATTTAACTATCCACCCACCCACTAACATACCCGCCCGCTTGCCTGTCCACCCAACCAGCCACCTATCTAAACTCTCCCACCCATCCAACCCACCCAACCCTAACCAACACAGCCCACCCACCCACCTACGTAACTACCTACCAACCTGCCTGCCTGTCTGCCTACCCATCCAACCACCCACCTACCCACACACCCAAATCCCTCCCACTCACCAACCCTACGCTACCTACATACCTACACACCTAACTACCTATTTACATACCAACCTACCTACCTACCTGCCTAACTACCTGCCTGCCTGCCTGGCTGCATGCCTGCCTGCCAGACTGCCTACCTACCTATCTGCCTACCTACCTTCGTACCTACGTACCTACCTACGTATTCACCAACCCACCCACAAACCTACCCACCCACTTATCTACCTACCCACCTGCTTACCCACATACCTACATATCTACCTACATACCTACCTACGAACCTACCAACATAACTACCTACCTACCTACCTACCTACCTACCTACTGTCTCGGCGCCCCAGCAGCTTGCGTCGTCTGCTGCCGCAAACGGGCACGCTCCAGGAACGATGACGCTGGGGCTGAGCCACGAGTGGCGAGTGCTGACCACGCGCTTGCGGTGCGCGCTGGGCACGAGCGTGGAATAAAGCGGGGCCCCCGAGTTTGGGTCCACGGCGCTGTAGCGTGCAGACGTTGTCTTCTCATCTCTCTGTCGCCGTCTTGACATTGGTGACCCGGACGTTGCAGCGGAGCCACGTACTCGGAATGGACCCTCCCCGCGATGCCAGCGGTCCTTCTGTGTCCTCCGCTGCCTCTTCACCTGGCATTTCTGCCGTCGCTTGCCGTTTGCCCCCCTTCAGCGCTAAGCACCCCGACGTGTGGTCCCTTCAGGCCGAGGCAAGCTTCTGAGTAAGTCACATCACGTCGCAGGAGACCCGCTTCAACCATCTACAACAGTCACTGCCTATTGAGATCGCGGTTGAGGTTCGTGACATCCTTGCCAACCCGCCTACCACGAACCCTTACGACACGTTGAAGGCTGCCATCTTGAGCCGCACGAGCCCTTCGGAACGGCAGCGTTTCCAGGGGCTGCTTTCTGCAGAGGAGTTGGGTGACCGTCGACCTTCGCAGCTCCTTCACGAACTGCAAACCCTGCTCGGCGACGCCCCTTCTGCCACGGACTCCCGTTTGTTGAAGGAACTTTTCCTGCGACGGCTCCCCTCTTCTGTGCAGATGATCCTCGCGACTGCTTCTGACCTTCCCTTATCCGCGTTGGCTGCGCGTGCTGACAAGATAATGGAAGTCGCCACGTTTCATCCGCCTTTGTCCACAGTGGCATCCGCTCAATCTTCCGACCATACCATCGTGGCGGCGCCTGCTACTCCTTTGCCCTCACCGCTATCCGACGACCTCGCCGCTCTCCGAGAGCGCATGCAAAACTTGGAGGAGCTTGTCGCCTCGGCTGGTTACAGCTCGCCGCCGCCTCGCAACCCTCGAGCTCGCCGGTTTTGCCCTTGTCGCCGTACCCCGTCTCCGCAAGTATTTCGTCAGGAAGGCACAATGCGCCAGCCACCTCAACACCCTGATTCATTGTGCTGGTACCATCGCCGCTTCGGTGCAGTGGCACAACGTTGCACCCGTCCTTGCGGCTGGCCGGGAAACGGGACGAGGGATCGTTAGCGGCGGCGACCGATTCCCAAGCCAGCGACAGTCGCCTCTTCTACATCACACATGCAACCAGTGGTCAACGTTTTCTAGTTGACACTGGTGCTGAAGTGAGTGTGCTCCCCGCTAATTCCTGTGACCGCACTCAAGCACCACTGTGCCATCTCCAAGCTATTAACAAGTCCAGCATTCCCGTGTACCGAAAAAAATCCCTGATGGTAAACATCGGCCTACGCCGTGCGTTCCGCTGGATTTTCCTCGTGGCCAACGTGAGTCACGCCATTCTAGGAGCCGATTTCCTTTCGCACATCGGCCTCCTGGTTGACATGGCCCCAAAAAGAATCCTCGACGCCACAACCGGCCTTTCAGTCATCGGCAAATCGTCTCCAGTCCATCCGTTCGCATTCACGCTTCTTTGCGACCTACCTTCTCCGTACCGGGAATTGCTGAACGAGTTTCCTTCCCTGACTGCCCCTCCAGACTGGACAAAGCCAGTGAAGCATGACGTCGTTCATCAGATCATCCCCACCGGTCCACCTACGCACGCCGTGGCGCGTCGACTGGCTCCAGGGAAACATAAAATCGCGGAACAGGAATTTCACCACATGGTTGAAATCGGCATTGCTCGCCCGTCATCGAGCAACTGGTCCTCGTCGTTACACATGGTCCCGAAGAAATCAGGAGACTGGTGACCCTGTGGTGATTACCGCTCCTTGAACGTGGCCACTGTACCCGACAGGTACCCCCTACCTAATATACAGGACTTCACCAATAACCTCAGTGGATGTACCATCTTTTCAAAGCTTGACCTCCAAAAAGCCTACCACCAAATCCGCGTAGCCCCGAATGACGTCAAGAAAACTGCCATCATTACACCGTTTGGCCTCTTCGAATTCACTCGGATGCCTTCCGGGTTACGCAACGCAGCTCAGACTTTTCAGCGCTTCATAGACGTCGTCCTCCGTGGTCTACCTTTTGTTTTCCCCTACATAGAGGACGTTCTTCTCGCCAGTTCAACGCTATCTGAGCACCTTCACCATCTGCCGGATAGTTTTCGAACGCCTAGCAGAGCATGGCCTCATCCTTAATAGCGACAAGTGTGCGTTCGGGTTGCCGTCGTTGGAGTTTCTCGGTCATTTCGTTGACTGCAATGGACTTCGCCCTCTGCCAGACAAAGTGAAGGCCATAATCGACTTTCCCCGACCTGAGTCCTTGCGCCAACTGCGCCGTTTCCTAGGGCTGTTGAATTATTACCGACGGTTTATCCCGGAATGTGCGGCCATTGTTCAACCTCTCGAAACTTTCCTTCAAACTTCCAAGTCTCCCGAGTGCAGTCTTGAATGGTCTGAAGCTGCTGATCGCGCATTCACTACCATCAAAGAGCGCCTGGCCTCTTCTACCCTCCTCGTGCACCCGCGCCACAACGCTCCCACAAGCCTGATGGTAGATGCTTCCCACTGTGCGATTGGAGGTGTACTTCAGCAGCACATCCGCGGCAGCGGACACCCGCTTGGTTTCTTTTCGAAGAAGCTTTCTCCCAATGAGCAACGGTACAGCACTTTCGGACAGGAACTCCTGGCGGCATACCTCGCTGTGAAGCATTTCCGCTTTTTCCTCGAAGGCCGCAGCTTCGTGATCTTCACTGATCACAAGCCTCTTACGAACGCCTTCAAGTCATCGAAGACTACATATTCTCCCCGAGAGACGCGACATTTGGCTTATCTTGCAGAGTTTACGACGGACATTCGGCATGTCAAGGGAGTTAACAACATTCCAGCCAACGCCCTTAGCCGTATTTACGCCATACAGCGCTTCGGTTTCAGTTCTCAGGAGTTGGCCCAAGCCCAAAGCGATGACGAGGAGCTCCGAACTCTACGTTCTTCAAACAGCTCCTCTCTGCAACTCGAGGACATTCTATGCCCTGATTCGGGAATCAGCATCGTTTGCGACATTGACCCGGTCTCAGGCCGCAGACGGCCGTACCTTCCTGCGTCTCTCAGGCGCATTGCCTTCAACTCTATGCACCGTCACTCTCATCCTGGAGTTCGTGCCTCACGGCGTTTGATTGCCGAGAGATACGTCTGGCCGGGCATGAATACTGACGTACGCGCCTGGGCCCGTTCCTGCCTCGCCTGCCAACAATGCAAGGTCTCTCGGCATACCACATCGCCTCTGGCTACTTTCCCACTACCGGACTCAAGGTTCTCCACAATTCACGTGGACCTTGTTGGCCCACTACCACCATCTAAGGACTGCCGCTACATCTTGACAGTGATCGACCGTTTTACCCGCTGGCCGGATTCTTCTCCAATCGACGATATTACGGCTGAGACTGTTGCTTCCACGCTTATGTCGACGTGGATCGCCCGTTTTGGCGTGCCGTCGGGGATTATCACAGACCGTGGCCGCCAATTTGAGTCCACACTCTTTCGCCGCTTGACATGCCTACTCGGTGTTACTCACCTAAAAACAACGGCCTATCATCCTCAAGCCAACGGCATGGTCGAGAGGTTTCATCGTCAGCTCAAGGCCTCGCTGATGGCTCACGAATCACCTGAGCAGTGGGCAGTTCACCTTCCTCTTGTGCTGCTAGAATTGAGCACTGTCATCAAAGATGATATTGGTCGTGCCGCATCCCAAATGGTCTACGGCACGTCTTTGCGATTACCGGCAGACTTCCTGGTCCCTCCACAGCCTCAAGATAACCCTTCCTCTCCTGGCCCATCCTACGTAAAGGATTTAGCCCGGTTTTTCAGCTATATCCGTCCCCAACCGCCACGGCCGTGTTTCACAAAACCCACTTTTATTCACCCAAGTCTTTCTGTCAGCCAATACGTTTTCATCCGTGTCGACAGTGCCCGCCGGCCACTTCAACCGCCCTACACCGGCCCTCATCTCGTCATTTCACGCGGCGAAAAGACGTTTACAGTTCGCGTTAACGGCCACGACACTGTCGTTTCCATCGATCACCTCAAGCCCGCATTCACCGAGGCCGAACCGCCTGCCTTCGACACCACCATCCACCACTCCATCCTGAACACCACCACTCTCCCCTCCGTTCGCAGCCCCACCCGTGAACATCCCAGCGCAAAGACTGTCCGTTTTGCCGACACTCCGTATGAAGAGGGGGGGGCTATGTCTCGGCGCCCCAGCAGCTTGCGTCGTCTGCTGCCGCAAACGGGCACGCTCCAGGAACGATGACGCTGGGGCTGAGCCACGAGTGGCGAGTGCTGACCACGCGCTTGCGGTGCGCGCTGGGCACGAGCGTGGAATAAAGCAAGGCCCCCGAGTTTGGGTCCACGGCGCTGTAGCGTGCAGACGTGTGTCTTCTCATCTCTCTGTCGCCGTCGCGACACTACCTACCTACCTACCTACCTAAATTTTTACCTACCTGCCTACATACCTAGCCACATACCTACCTACCTACCTATTTACCTACCCCCACCCACCCACCCGACTGTTTGCCTACCTGCAAACCTACCTACGTGCCTACCTACCTACCTACCTACCTACCTACCTACCTACCTACCTACCTACCTACCTACCTACCTACCTACCTACCTACCTACCTACCTACCTACCTACCTACCTGCCTGCCTGCCTACTTGCCTGCCTCCCTACGTGCCTGCCTGCCTACCTACCTTCCTACCTACCTACCTACCTACCTACCTACCTGCCTATTTAACTACCCACCCACCCGCTTGCCTACTCACCCAACTACTCACGTAACTAAACTCTCTCACCCACCCAACCCACCAAACCCGATCATCACAGCCCACCCACCCACCTACCAAACTACCTACCAACCTGCCTGCCTGGCTGATTGCCTGCCTACCCATCCATCCAACCCCCCACCTACCTAACGCTCCCACTCACCAAAACCAACCTGCCTACCTACCTACCTACCTACCTACCTACCTACCAACCTACCTACCTAAACCCACCCACCAACCGCCTGCCTGCCTGCCAGCCTGCCTACCCACCTACCTAAACCTACCCACCAAACTCCACACACCAACTTACCAACTCTTTGCCAACCTAACTACCGACCTACCTACCTACCTACCAACCTACCTACCTACCTACAAACCTACCTACCTACCAATTTACCTATCCACCCACCCACTCACCCACCCGACCGACTACCTATCAACCCAAACACCCAGCTTACTATGCTATCCCACCCACCCAAACCACTGAATCCAACCAACACAGCCCACCCGCCCACCTACCTAACTACCTACCAGCCTGTCTGCCTGCACGCCTGCCTACCCATCCAACCACCCACCTACCTACCCACCCACCTGCCCACCCCCCACCCACCAACCCTCCCACTCACCAAACCCACCTACCTGCATACCTAACTACCTATTTACCTACCAACCTACCTACCTACCTTCCTACCTACCTACCTACATACCTACTTACATGCCTACATAAATACCTTCCTACCTACCTATTTACCTACTCTAACCCAACCAACCACCTGGCTGCATGCATGCCTGCCTGCCTACTTACCCACCTACCTACCTACCTACTTACCCATCTACCTACCTACCTACCTACCTACCCACCTAATTACCTTCCTATCTACCCACCTACGGACCAACCGGCCTGCCTGCCTGCCTGCGTGCCTGCCTACCTACCTATATTCATACCTACCTACATACCTACATAAATACCTTCCTACCTACCTATTTACCTACTCACCCAGCCACCCACCCACCCGGCTTCATGCATACCTGCCTGCCTACTTACCTCCCTACGTACCTACCCATCTACCTGTCTACCTACCTACCTACCTACGTACCTACCGACCCACCTAATAATCTTTCTACCTAACCACCTACGGACCTACCGGCCTGCCTGCCTGCCTGCGTGCCTGCCTACCTACTTACCTACATACCTACCTACCTACCTTCCTACCTGCCTGCATGCCACCCTACCTACCTACCTACCTACCTACCTACCTACCTACCTAATTACCTTCCTACCTACCAACCTAAGTACCTGCCTGCCTGCCTGCCTGCTTGCCTGCCTACCTACCTATCTTCATACCTACCTACTTACCTACGTACCTACCCACCTACCGACTTACCTACCTACTTATTTATTTATCCACCCACCCTCTCCCCAACACGCCTGCCTGCCTATCCACCCAACCACTCACCTAACTAAACTGTCCCACCCTCCCAACCCACCAAACCCAAGCAAGAGACCCCACCCACTCACCTACGTAACTACCTACCAACCTGCCTGCCTGTCTGCCTACCCATCAAACCACCTACCTACCTACCTACATACCTACCTACCTACCTGTTTACCTACCCACCCGCCTGTTTACCCGCCTCCCTGCCTACGTACCTACCTACCTACCTAACTACCTACCCACCTCCCTGTCTGCCTACCTGCCTACCTGCCTGCCTGCCCCCGGCCTGCCTGCCTACCTACCTACATACCTACCTACCTACCTCCCTACCTACCTATCTCCCTACCTACCCACCTACCTACCCACCTACCTACTTACCTACATACCTACCAACCTACATGCCTACCTACTTACCTTGCTACCTACCTACCTACCAACCTTCCTACCAACCAACCTACCTTTCTACCTACCTACTTCCTACCTACCTACCTAACTCCTACCTAAACCCACCCACCCGCCGCCTGCCTCCCTGCCAGCCTGCCTACCCAGCCATCACCCACCTACCTAAATCCACCTACCCAACTCTACACACCCACCTACCTACTCCCTACGTACCCACCTACCTGACTACCTACCCACCTACCTACCTGCCTACCTACCTACCTACCTACCTACCTATCTACCTACCTACCTACCTACCTACCTACCTAGCTACCTACCTACCTACCTACCTACCTACCTACCTACCTACCTACCTACCTACCTACCAACCTATCTATCTACCGACCTACCTACCGAACTACCTACCGACCGAACTACCTACCTACCTCATACGTACCTACCTATATACTTACCTACTTACCTAACTACCTACCTACCTAACTACCTACCTACCTACCTACCTTCCTACCTATCTCCAACCTACCTACCTATATACCTTCCTACTTACCTACCTACCTACCTACCTACCTAAACGCACCCACACACCGCCTGCCTGCCTGCCTACCGAGCCAACCACCCACCTACCTACCTAAATTCACCTACCCAACTCTACACACCCACCTACCTTCTCCCTACATACCTACCTACCTACCTACCCACCTACCTACCTACCTACCTAACTACCCACCTACCTATGTACGTACCTCCCTACCTACCTACCTACCTACCGACCTACCTACCTAACTACCTACCTACCTACCAACCTACCTACCTACCTATTTGACTACCCTCCCACCCGCTCGCCTGGCTATCCAATCAAACACCCACATAAATAAACACTCCCAACCACGCAACCCCCCCAACCCAACCAACACAGCCCACCCACCCAACTACCTACATACCAACAAGCCGGCCTGCCTGCCTGCCTGCCTTCCAACCCATCCAACGACCCACATACCTAAACCAACCCTCCCACTCACCAAACCCAACCTACATACCTACCCACATACCTACCTACCTACCTACCTATATACCTACCCACCCACCCACATGTTTGCCCACCTTCCAACCTACTTACTTGCCTACCTACCTACCTATCTGCCTGCCTACCTAACTACCTACATGCCTACCCACCTACCTACCTTCCTACCTACCTACCTACCTTAAGGGAGTCCCGCAAGAGAAAGAGGAATCGCTCGTGGAAGTTGTGCAGAAAATTGCTGAAAAGGTTGGCACAACAGTTGAACCGTCAGATATTGACGTTGTGCATAGGGTGCCAACCAAGAACAAAGAGAGTAGTAACATCATTGTGAGGTTCGTGTCCCGAGGAGCAAGAGACAGGGTCCTGCAAGACGCCAAAAAGTATAGGCTTGCAGCGAATGACATTGGCTTCAGCGAAACTCACCCAGTGTTCATTAACGAACATCTGTGCCCCGAGTAAAAAGCACTTCTCGGAATGGCTGTTGCAAAAAAGAAAGAGAAAAACTGGCGGTTGGTGTGGGTATCACAGTCGAAGATCTTGGCGCGAAGGACAGAAAACTCAAAGACATTTCACACAGCAAGCTCTGGTGACCTTTCTAAGATCGTGTAAACATCATGTCGCAGCAACTCGTAGCCTTACCCAACTCGTACTAACATGACCAATGCCTTTACATCTGCGAAGAATAGTCCAGAAACATATGCGCTGAACCTACTTCACTGTAATATTAGAAGTATCAACAAAAATTTCGATACGTTACTCGCTTTACTATCGAAAACAAATCCTCAATACAGCGTTATTGCTTTGTCAGAGACTTGGCTAAGAAAGGATAAGTTTCTAACCTTCACAAACTACAAATTTGTTTCCTGTTCAAGGGAATCTGGTCCGAGAGGTGGGGGAGTGGCATCGTACATTTCGTCTACGGTAGAACATAAGAAGATAGAATCGCTAACAAGAACAAGTACTGGTGAAATTGACATGCTGTTTGTGGAACTTCAAAATAACCTGACAATCGGGGTAGTATACAGGCCACCTAATTCCAGAATACCGGTATTTTTGGAAATACTGGAGGACTTTTTGCAATATCTTACGAATACACATAGCAAAGTAATTATCTGTGGGGATTTTATTATAAACACTAATGACAACCACAACACCAAGTATCAGCAATTACTCCTTTCTTATGGCTTTCACAACCACATTTTAAGCCCCACAAGGGTTACGCAAACGTCCTCATCCACTATAGATCATATCATTTCTAACCTAGAACTTGAAAAAGTTGATGCCGGTGTTATACAAGAAAATGTAACTGACCACTTCCCTATTCATATAATTCAAGAGATCTGGCGAATAATTAACTATATTACGAAAAAGCAACAACCTTGTATTAAATTGCCCGATTCATACATTTTAGGCTGTGACACTTCACGTCTACTTGAGATGTTTAACGAATTTTTTATCAATGTCGGGAACCAGTTTTCATCGAATAATATTGACGGAGAGCATAACCCAATTTTGCCCGCTCCAATTCGAAATAGTTTTGCTTTCGAAGAAATTACAACGGAGGAAATTATACAAATAACAAAACAGATTGCAGGAAATAAAGCAGTCGGCCCTGATGAAATTACAGTGCATGTACTAAAAGAAAATATTGATATATTATGCCATCCTTTAAAAAGAATTTTTAACCAATCCTTTATAACAGGAACTTACCCGGAAGCACTTAAAACTGGGAGGGTAACACCAATATTTAAAGCAGATGACCCGAATGACATCACAAATTACCGTCCCATAACAATATCGTCATGCATAAACATCCTGTTTGAAAAATTATTAGCTAAGAGAATGATAAGTTATATTCAAAAATATACTATTTTAAACCAAAATCAACACGGGTTTCGCAAAAATTATTCTACAGCAACGACCGTGCACTCAGTCACAGAAGTAATTTACAATGCCCTTAACAACAATAAATTCGCTTTAGGCATATTTTTAGATATAAAAAAAGCATTTCACTCTGTAAATTATGAAATTCTCCTCACTAAGTTAGAACGCTAAGGGTTTCGAGGGCCAGCCATAAAATTTTTCAGAAGCTACCTAACTAATCGCCAACAATTTGTGCAGATAGCTCTAAGCAAATCGTCAGTGAAACAAGTAACCCATGGTGTACCACAGGGCTCTGTTATAGGACCAATACTCTTTTCCCTCTTCATTAATGATTACCCTAATTCCCTGTAAAAAGTGCAAGCCGTCTTATATGCAGACGACACCGCTCTCATTATTACACATCCGTCACTTACTGAAATTCAGTCACTCGGAAATAACGAACTACAGAATACACCTAATTGGTTCAATGCGAACAAGTTCTTGTTAAATATTACTAAAACAAAATTTATTTTGTTCTCCTCGAACCGTAAAAAAGGGCCGAAAGCGTGTTCCTCAAAAATTGGATGGATAAAAATCGATCAGGTTGACCAGTACAAATATTTGGGAATAACTCTAGACTCTTCACTTCATTGGGCACCACATATAGAAGAACTAAGTCGGAAACTAGCTTACGGATGTTACGCGCTAATTAATGCAAGAAAACATTTTGATAAAGAAACCTTACGTATGATCTATTTTAGTGTTTTTCATTGTCACTTAACCTATTGTATAGAGTCATGGGGATTCACCTATGCATCATATCTAGCACACATAAACATTCTTCAAAAAAGAGCCTTTGGAATCATGGCATCAGCTTCAAGGACTTCACCCTCCGCACCAATTTTTGACGAACTTAGCATAATTCCTTTTAATATAGTTCGTGACTATAAAACGGCCCTTCTTGTTAACAGAGTTCTGACTCTGAATACACCTTACCCGTCATCAGTTTTTTTTATTGCCTCTGCGGGATACCCGACATGCGTGCCATAATAACCTCAATTTGTCAAAAGTGTATAATGTATATGGTCGTCATCTAATATATTTTATTGGGTCCAAAGTATGGAACCAGTTACCTTTGGATAATAAGTGTGTGCCAACTTTTGCACTATCATTAAAGAAATATCTTTTGCCCGAGTGTTATACTTCTCCTAACCCATAGAGTATTATTTGTTTGTAATTCTAAGCTATCCTGTCTTTATTATTGTTTGTTATCTGAGCTAATCTGAAAGGATTATGTACCAACACCATTTTGTAATGGGTCCCCACAAGCCTTGTCAGCTTAGGACCCAGATGCGTCATTCAAAGTTTTGTTATGTATCTTTTCTTGGAATAAAAAGCATATTCTACCTACCTACCTACCTACCTACCTACCTACCTATCTACCTACCTACAAACCTACCTACCTATTTAACTATCCACCCACCCACTCACCCACCCGCCCGCTTGCCTATCCACCCAATCAGCCACCTAACTAAACTCTCCCACCCATCCAACCCACCCAACCCTAAACAACACAGTGCACCCACCCACCTACGTAACTACCTACCAACCTGCCTGCCTGTCTGCCTACCCATCCAACCACCCACCTACCCACCCACCCAAAACCCTCCCACTCACCAAACCTACGCTACCTACCTACCTACACACCTAACTACCTATTTACATACCAACCTACCTACCTACCTGCCTACCTACCTGCCTGCCTGCTGGCTGCTTGCCTGCCTGTCAGACTGCCTACCTACCTATCTGCCTACCTACGTTCCTACCTACGTACCTACCTACGTATTCACAAACCCATCCACAAACCTACCCACCCACTTATCTAGCTACCCACCTGCTTACCCACCTACCTACCTATCTACCTACATACCTACCTACCTACCTACCTACCTAAATTCCTACCTACCTACATACCTACTCACATACCTACCTACCTACATACCTACCCACATACCTACCTACCTACCTATTTACATACCCCAACCTACCCACCCGACTGTTTGCCTACCTGCAAACCTACCTACGTGCCTACCTACCTACCTACCTACCCACCTACCTACCTGCCTACCTACCTATTTAACTACCCACCCACCCGCTTGCCTATCCACCCAACTACTCACCTAACTAAACTCTCTCACCCACCAAACCCACCAAACCCAACCATCACAGCCCACCCACCCACCTACCAAACTACCTACCAACCTGCCTGCCTGGCTGATTTCCTGCCTACCCATCCATCCAACCACCCACCTACCTAACGCTCCCACTCAACAAACCCAACCTACCTACCTACCTACCTAAACCCACCCCCCTACCGCCTGCCTGCCTGCCAGCCTGCCTACCCACCTACCTAAACCCACCCACCAAACTCCACATACCATCATACCTGCTCTTTGCCAACCTACCTACCAACCTACCAACCTACCTACCAACCTACCTACCTACCTACATACCTACCTGCCTACCTACCTACCTACGCACCTACCTATTTACCTACCTACCTACCTACCTACCTACCTACCTACCTACCTACCTAACGACCTACCTGCTTCCTACCCACCTACCACCTACCTACATACCTACCTTCCTACATACCTGCCTACCAACCTACCTACCTACCTACCTACCTACCTACCTACGTACCTACTTACATGCCTACGAAAATACCTTCCTACCTACCTATTTACCTACTCACCCACCCACCCACCTGGCTGCATGCATGCCTGCCTGCCTACTTACCCACCTACCTACCTACCTACCTACCTACCTACCTACCTACCTACCTACCCATCTACCTACCTACCTACCCACCTACCTACGCACCTAATTACCTTCCTACCTACCCACCTACGGACCAACCGGCCTGCCTGCCTACCTACCTATCTTCATACCTACCTACATACCTACATAAATAACTTCCTACCTACCTATTTACCTACTCACCCAAAGGCTTCATGCATACCTGCCTGCCTACTTACCCACCTACCTACCTACCTACCTACCCATCTACCTGTCTACCTACATACCTACCTACGTACCTACCTACCCACCTAATAACCTTTCTACCTAAGCACCTACAGACCTACCGGCCTGCCTGCCTGCCTGCGTGCCTGCCTACCTACCTATCTTCATACCTACCTACGTACCTACATACCTACCTACCTACCTTCCTACCTGCCTGCATGCCACCCTACCTACCTACCTACCTACCTACCTAATTACCTTCCTACCTACCAACCTAAGCACCTGCCTGCCTGCCTGCCTGCTTGCCTGCCTACCTACCTATCTTCATACCTACCTACTTATCTACATACCTACCCACCTACCTTCTTACGTACCTACTTATTTTTTTATCCACCCACCCTCTCCCCCACACGCCTGCCTGCCTATCCACCCAACCACTCACCTAACTAAACTCTCCCACCCTCCCAACCCACCAAACCCAAGCAACATACCCCACCCACCCACCTACGTAACTACCTACCAACCTGCCTGCCTGTCTGCCTACCCATACAACCACCCACCTACCTACCTACATACCTACCTACCTACCTGTTTACCTACCCACCCGCCTGTTTACCTGCCTCCCTGCCTACGTACCTACCTACCTAACTACCTACCCACCTTCCTGCCTCCCTACCTGCCTACCTGCCTGCCTGCCCCCGGCCTGCCTGCCTACCTACCTACCTACCTCCTTACCTACATATCTCCCTACCTACCCACCTACCTACCCACCTACCTACTTACCTACATACCTACCAACCTACATGCCTACCTACTTACCTTGCTACCTACCTACCTACCAACCTCCCTACCAACCAACCTACCTACATACCTAGCTAGCCACCTACCTTTCTACCTTCCTACTTCCTACCTACCTACCTACCTCCTACCTAAACCCACCCATCCGCCGCCTGCCTCCCTGCCAGCCTGCCTACCCAGCCATCCCCCACCTACCTAAATCCACCTACCCAACTCTACACACCCACTTACCTACTCCCTACGTACCTACCTACCTACCTACCTACCTACCCACCTACCTATCTACCTACCTACCTACCTACCTACCTACCTACCTACCAACCTATCTATCTACCGACCTACCTACCGAACTACCTACCTACCGAACTACCTACCTACCTCATACGTACCTACCTATATACTTACCTACTTACCTAACTACATACCTACCTAACTACCTACCTACCTACCTACCTTCCTACCTATCTCCAACCTACCTACCTACATACCTTCCTACTTACCTACCTACCTACCTAAACTCACCCACCCACCGCCTGCCTGCCTGCCTACCGAGCCCACCACCCACCTACCTACCTAAATCCACCTACCCAACTCTACACACCCACCTACCTTCTCCCTACATACCTACCTACCTACCTACCCACCTACCTACCTACCTACCCACCTACCTATGTACGTACCTACCTACCTACCTACCTACCTACCTACCTACCTACCTACCTACCAACCTACCTACCTGCCTATTTGACTACCCACCCACCCGCTCGCCTGGCTATCCACCCAAACACCCACATAAATAAACACTCCCACCCGCACAACCCCCCAACCCAACCAACACAGCCCACCCACCCAACTACCTACATACCAACAAGCCGGCCTGCCTGCCTGCCTGCCTTCCTATCCTTCCAACGACCCACCTACCTAAACCAACCCTCCCACTCACCAAACCCAACCTAAATACCTACCCACATACCTACCTACCTACCTATATACCTACCCACCCACCCACCCACCTGTTTGCCCACCTTCCAACCTGCTTACCTGCCTACCTACCTACCTACCTGCCTACATACCTAACTACCTACCTACCTACCTACCTACCTACAAATCTACCTACCTACCTATTTAACTACTAACCCACTCACCCACCCACCCACTTGCCCACCTACCTACCTACCTACCTACAAACATACCTACCTACCTATTTACCTACCCACCCACTCACCCACCCACCCAATCCTATCCTATCGACTCTCCACTTGCCTATCCACTCTCTCACCCACCCATCCCACCAAACCCAACCATCACAGCCCACACACCCACCTACCAAACTACCTACAAACCTGCCTGCCTGGCTGATTGCCTGCCTTCGCATCAATCCAACCACCCACCTACCTAACGCTCCCACTCACCAAACCCAACCTACCTACCTACCTACCTACCTACCAACCTACCTACCTAAAGCCACCCCCCAACAGGCCTGCCTGCCTGCCAGCCTGCCTACCCAACTACCTAAACCCACCCACCAAACTCCACACACCCACCTACCTACTCTTTGCCAACCTAACAACCGACCTACCTACCTACCTTCCAACCTACCTACAAACCTACCTACCTACCTACCTACCAATTTACCTATCCACCCACCCACTACCCACCCACCAGACTACCTATCCACCCAACCACCCACCTTACTAAGCTCTCCCACACACCCAAACCGCTCAATCCAACGAACACAGCCCACCCACCCACCAACCTAACTACCTACCAGCCTGTCTGCCTGCCTGCCTGCCTACCCATCCAACCACCCACCTACCTACCCACCCACCTGCCCACCTTCCCACCCACCAACCCTCCCACTCACCAAACCCACCTACCTACATACCGAACTACATATTTACCTACCAACCTACCTACCTACCTACCTACATACCTACCTACATACTGAAAGGGGGTTTATTGGCTGGTAGATGCAGACGGTCGCAGAGGTCCAGAACCACAGAGAGCGAGAGAGCCGACGAACGGTCACACCCAAAGCCGCGCAGACCGAGCTTCTTCTTCGTTCGCACGTGCGGCTGGTTGTCTGCTAGCAACATGGCGATGACCGATGGCACATAGCCATTACAAGGGATTGTCCACAGTTCCTAATTATTGCAGCGCACTTTACCTCATTACAACTACCCCCTGGGGAATTAAGCGCCATCCTGGCGTGTCACGGGGCACACGACACTAGGGGATCATAATACAGCTTCAAACGCTGAACATGAAGTCTCCTTCCCGCGGCGACGGAGGTCTGTGGAAGGTGTCATGGGCTCTATGACGTAGTTCACCGGTGACGTCCGTTCGAGGACAAGGTAGGGTCCGTGAAACCGAGAAAGAAACTTGCTACACAATCCTGGTGTGGTAGAGGGAATCCACAGCCACACCAGAGATCCCGGAGAGTAGGTTGGGTGGGATGTTGTGTCGTCGTGCCGAGATTTTTGATGTAACTGATCTTCAGTCGTAAATGACCTTGCAAGCTGGCGGCATTCCTCTGCGTACTTGGCAGTTTCAGAAGCTGGGGAGCACTCGGAGCGATCTGGTCGGTAGGGGAGAACCATATCGAGGGTACATGACGGCTCGCGACCATACAGGAGGAAAAAGGGCGAGAAACCTGTTGTGGCCTGAATGGCTGTATTGTATGCATAGGTCACGTAGGGCAGCACGTGGTCCCAGTCGTCGTGATCCGCTGAGATGTACATCGACAGCCTGTCGCCGAGGGTGCGGTTGAAGCGCTCAGTGAGGCTGTTTGTCTGCGGATGGTACGCTGTACTTGTTCGATGGACAACACGGCACTCAGCGAGGAGGGCACGAATGACGTCTGACAGAAACACACGTCCCCTGTCACTGAGGAGCTAACGAGGCGCCCCATGCCGCAGAATGAAGCGCAATATGATGAAAGAGGCGACGTCTCGTGCTGTGGCGGCAGGCAGAGCCGCAGTTTCGGCATAGTGCGTCAGGTGATCGACGGCGACGATAACCCATCGATTGCCGGAGACTGTGTTGGGCAAAGGTCCGTACAGGTCTATAGCAACACAGTCAAATGGTTTCTCCGGGCAGGGAAGCGGCTGCAGTGGACCCACCGAGCTGGAAGGCGAAGACTTGCGACGCTGGCAGGTAGTGCATGACTTAACGTACTTGCGCACAAAGGTGTACATGCCGCGCCAGCAATAGCGGAGACGGACACAGTGGTACGTTTTTAGCAAGCCAGCGTGGGCACACGTTGGGTCGGCATGAAGCGATGCGCAAATGTCGGTGCGAAGGTGCCGAGGAATTACGAGCAGCCACTTCCGCCCTTCGTTGAGGTAATTCCACCGGTAGAGCAACCCGTCACGAAGCATGAAATGCATAGCTTGTCTACGCAGTGCCCGAGGTTGTTCAGTACGGGAGACGTCCGAGAGCAAGGAGATGAGCGAAGCAATCCATAGGTCCTTGCGTTGTTCAGAGGGCATGTCAGTCAAAGAGAGAGGGGACACAACAGCCTCGTCAGGCAGGATGCAGGCATTCTCTGGTGACACTGGAGAACGGGATAAGGCATCAGCGTCGGAATTTTTGCGGCCAGACCGATATATGACACGTATGTCGTACTCTTGTAGCCGTAAAGCCCAGCGAGCTAGCCGTCCAGACGGATCTTTTAGTGTGGACAACCAGCATAGCGCATGATGGTCTGTGACGACGTCGAAAGGGCGGCCGTACAAGTAAGGTCGGAACTTATCTAGTGCCCAAACTATGGCCAAACACTCTTTTTTCGTGACGGAGTAGTTTGCCTCAGCCTTTGTAAGGGTACGGCTAGCGTAGGCGACAACGTACTCGTCAAACCCCGATTTTCGCTGAGCAAGCGAAAATCGGGCTTTGATGAGTACGTTGTCGAGAACGTACTCGTCGTTGTCGAGAACGCCGCTGGCATCAGTGTGAACCTCAGTGGGGGGGTTCGGGTCGAAATGCCGCAGGATAGGTGGCGAAGTAAGAAGCTTCCGCAATGTCGCGAACGCGTTTTCACAAGCAGGGGACCACGAAGTGAGGTCTTTAGAGGTACCGGACAGAAGCTGCGTCAATGGTGCAACGATGGTCGCAAAGTTGCGGACGAAGCGCCTGAAGTAAGAACACAGCCCGAGGAAGCTCCTGAGGGCCTTCATAGATGTCGGCTTCGGGAACTCCGCAACTGCCTTCAGCTTAGACGTGTCGGGTAGAACTCCATCCTTCGAAACGACGTGGCCCAAAATAGTGAGCTTCCGAGCGGCGAAGCGACATTTCTTAAGGTTGAGCTGCAGCTTTGCGTCGGCAAGACAAGTTAAAACTTGTTGTAATCGGCGTAGGTGTGTCTCAAAATCCGGAGAAAAAACGACGATGTCATCAAGGTAGCACAGGCATGCTTTCCATTTTAGTTTGCGCAAAATGCTGTCCATCATGCGCTGGAAAGTGGCAGGCGCATTACAAAGGCCGAACGGCCTCACATTAAACTCATACAGGCAGTCAGGGGTTATGAAAGCCGTCTTTGCGCGATCAGCCTCGGCCATAGGTACCTGCCAGTACCCGGAGCGCAAGTCGAGCGACGAGAAATATTCGGCACCCTGCAGACAGTCGAGGGCGTCATCAATACGCGGGAGAGGGTAGACATCCTTTCTAGTTATCTCACTGAGGCGCCAATAGTCGACGCAAAAGCGTATCGAATCGTCCTTCTTGGTCACAAGGACTGCGGGAGACGCCCAGGGACTGTTGGAGGGCTTAACGACGCCTCGCTCAAGCATCTCGTCCACGTTTTCATCAATAGTACGTCGTTCTTTGTGGGAAACGCGATAAGGTCGTTGTAGCGGCGGGTGTGAGCCAGTGTCAATTGTGTGTTCGACTGTTGATGTTTGACTTAGCGGAGCTTTCAAGCAGTCAAAAGACAAGCGAAACCGATGTAGGAGGGCCAGCAGTTGATCTCGTTGTGTGGGCGTGAGATCTCCATCGATAGCCTGATTGAAAACGTCGGATGGTAAAACCTCTGCTTAGGATGTAGCACTCAATTCTGCGACATGAGTGATAATTGGAGTATCGTCAGGAACATCGATGACAGCACTTGGCTCGACAGGCTCAATCCACCCGATAGTCTCGCCCTGTAGCAGCAAAATTTCATCCGAAGACCAGTTACTAACAATCATGGGGCTCGTACCAGCATGGGTCGTCAACAGAGCGGTCGGCAGCGGAAGACGTCTCCGTCGGATGAAGAGGTCGGATGGCGTAAAAAGCACGGTTGTGTCAGCAGTGCACGCACAGCACAGGGGCAGGGAAACCGAGCAGTGCGGCGAAATTTTGGCATCTTCGCTGACGACCAATTTAGCAGCAGTTGCCTCATTATGGTGCGCGTCGCAATCTGGTGCAAATTCAACTTCCGCACGCGCGCAATTGATGACGGCGTGGTGACGAGCGAGAAAATCCCAACCCAATATGAGGTCATGGGAACAAGTAGGAAGCACGATGAACTCTACAATGTACAAAACATCCTGGATCGTCACTCGCGCCGTGCACGCTGCAGACGCATGAACGTGCTGTGCGTTTGCAGTACGTAGCGCAAAGCCATCCAACCGCGTCGTCACTTTTCTAAGGACGCGGCAAAGGTCGGCATGAATAACTGAAACGGCAGCGCCCGTGTCGACTAACGCCAATGCACGTCGATCTTCCACAAATACGTCTATAACATTTGAGGGCGAAAAATGAGGCCTTGGACAGTTCGCTGGTAACGCAGTTCTTGCCTCCTGAACTGCGTCAACTAGTTTTCCTCTTCAGTAACGGTTGGCCGGCGGCGCATGGGAGAAAGAGACCGACGACTAGGGGAGGACGAGCGACGGGTAGCGAAAGTGCGAGAGTCAGAAGGTGCAGCGGAGAAGTTGGACCTGTAGGAGACTTCGCGTGGCGATTGGCTGCGAGGGCCATAAGTAGGGGCTCCGATATCGTCGTTGGTGGGCGTCAGGCGTCGGCGGCAGTATCGGGCGACATGTCCGGCACAGCGGCAATTGAAACAGATGGGACGGTTGTCCCACGTTTGCCAGGCACTGCTGGATTGCGGCGGAGGCTGAGACAAGGGCGGTGGCCTCATCGGTACAGGGTGTTGGTAAGACATGGGGACCCGCTGAGGGGGGACACCCACGGCGTCAGCGTACGTGACGAACGGTACCGGAGCCCTTGCGACGCTTTCGGCATACGGCAGCGGGGTGGTAACGCTCAAGTTATGACGAGGAGGCGCAGTGGGAGTCGGCGAAATGGCGTCAGCAACTTGCTCTTGAATTACACTGCGGAGTGTTGGCGCCAAATTAGACGAAGGCTCCGGGGTGTATGGCAGCAGGGAGAGCTGACGGGCAACTTCTTCCCGCACTATCTGCTTGATCTGCAACAGCAGAGAAGAGTTGTCAGGGTCACGGACCAAGCTCGCTATGGCTTCGTCTTGAACAGAGGTGCGTCGTGTGCTCACTCGCTGTCGACGAAGCTCGTCGTAACTCTGGCAAAGGTTCACCAGTTCAGCAATGGAGCCTGGGCCTCTCGCCAAGAGCATCTGGAAGGCACCATCGTCGATGCCTTTCATGACTTGCTTGATTTTCTCAGGGTCTGTCATAGATGAATTCAGACGCTTGCAGAGGTCCAAAACATCCTCGATGTAGCTCGTCAACGTCTCGCCGGTCTTCTGGACGCGGCCCTGCAAGCGCTGTTCGGCGAGCAGTTTCCGCACAGCGGGACGGCCAAAAGCAGCAATTCATTCCGTCTTGAAGGCCGGCCACGCGGTTATGCCGGATTCATGGTTGTTGAACCACACTTCGGCGAGACCAGTGAAAGAGAAGCTGACGTTATTGAGTTTCATGGCGTCGTCCCATCTGTTATGCGTACTAACACGTTCGAAGGACGCCAACCAGTCCTCAACGTCTTGCTCCTCATTGCCGTTGAACTTGGCAGGTTCACGTTCACGGAAAGCGCCGGCGCAGATGATAGCTGGGCCCGGAGGCACAAGAGGCGTGTCGTTACCGGCAGGCATGGCCGTTGGTATAGTGCGGCTGCGTAGTTCCAGGGCTTGGTGAGGGACGCCGACCGACGCGGACCGACGCGATACTTGAGCCTTGAGGGGATTGCTTCAAGAACCCAGACGGGCGTAGCTGAAGAACCGCAACCTCCACCAAAATGAAAGGGGGTTTATTGGCTGGTAGATGCAGACCGTCGCAGAGATCCAGAACCACAGAGAGCGAGAGAGCCGACGAACGGTCACACCCAAAGCCGCGCAGACCGAGCTTCTTCTTCGTTCGCACGAGCGGCTGGTTGTCTGCTAGCAACATGGCGATGACCGATGGCACATAGCCATTACAAGGGATTGTCCACAGCTCCTAATTATTGCAGCGCGCTTTACTTCATTACCATACCTACCTAAATACCTTCCTACCTACCTATATACCTACACACCCACCCACCCGGCTGCATGCATGCCTGCCTACCTACCTACCCACCTACCTACATACCTACCTACCTACCTACCTACCTACCCACCTAATTACCTTCCTACCTACCCACCGACGTACCTACCTGCCTGCGTGCGTGCCTGCCTACGAACCTATCTTCATACCTATCTACTTACCTACATACATACCTACCTACCTTCCTACCTGCCTGCATGCCACCCTACCTACCTACCTATCTACCTAGTTAGCTTCCTACCTACCGACCTAAGTACCTACCTGCCTGCCTGCCTGCCTGCTTGCCTGCCTACCTACCTATCTTCATACCTACCTACTTACCTACATACCTACCAACCTACCTACTTACCTACCTTCTTATTTATTTATCCACCCACCCCCTCCCCCACACGCATGCCTGCCTATCCACCCAACCACTCACCTAACTAAACTCTCCCACCCTCCCAACCCACCAAACCCAAGCAACAGATCCCACCCACCTACCTACACACCTACCTACATACCTACCTACCTACCTGTGTACCTACCCACCCGCCTGTTTAACCACCTCCCTGCCTACGTGCCTACCTACCTACCTAACTACCTACCTACCTCTCTGCCTGCCTAAGTGCCTATCTGCCGGCCTGCCCCCTGCCTGCCTGCGTACCTACCTACCTACCTACCTACCTCCCTGCCTACCTATCTCCCTACCTACCCACCTACCTACCTACCTACCAACCTACATACCTACCTACTTACCTAGCTACCTACCAAATAAACCAACCTCCCTACCAACCAACCTACCTACATACCTAGCTAGCCACCTACCTTTCTACCTACCTACTTCCTGCCTACCTACCTACCTCCTACCTAAACCCACCCACCCGCCGCCTGCCTCGCTGCCAGCCTGCCTACCCAGCCAACCACCCACCTCCCTAAATCCACCCACCCAACTCTACACACCCACCTACCTACTCCCTACGTACCTACCTACCTACCTACCTACCTACCCACCTACCTACCTGCCTACTTGTCCACCTACATACCTACCTACCTCCCTACCTACGTACCTACCTACCCACCTAATAACCTTTCTACCTAACCACCTACGGACCTACCGGCCTGCCTGCCTGCCTGCGTGCCTGCCTACCTACCTATCTTCATACCTACCTACTTACCTACATACCTACCTACCTACCTACCTTCCTACCTGCCTGCATGCCACCCTACCTACCTACCTACCTCCCTACCTACCTAATTACCTTCCTACCTACCAACCTAAGTACCTGCCTGCCTGCCTGCCTGCTTGCCTCCCTACCTACCTATCTTCATACCTACCTACTTACCTACATACCTACCCACCTACCTACTTACCTACCTACTTATTTTTTTATCCACCCACCCTCTCCCCCACACGCCTGCCTGCCTATCCACCCAACCACTCACCTAACTAAACTCTCCCACCCTCCCAACCCACCAAACCCAAGCAACATACCCCACCCACCCACCTACGTAACTACCTACCAACGTGCCTGCCTGTCTGCCTACCCATTCAACCACCCACCTACCTACCTACATACCTACCTACCTACCTGTTTACCTACCCACCCGCCTGTTTACCTGCCTCCCTGCCTACGTACCTACCTACCTACCTACCTACGTACCCACCTCCCTGCCTGCCTACCTGCCTACCTGCCTGCCTGCCTCCGGCCTGCCTGCCTACCTACCTACCTACCTACCTCCCTACCTACCTATCTCCCTACCTACCCACCTACCTACCCACCTACCTACTTAACTACATACCTACCAACCTACATGCCTACCTACTTACCTTGCTACCAACCTACCTACCAACCTCCCTACCAACCAACCTACCTACATACCTAGCTAGCCACCTACCTTTCTACCTGCCTACTTCCTACCTACCTACCTACCTCCTACCTAAACCCACCCACCCGCCGCCTGCCTCCCTGCCATCCTGCCTACCCAGCCATCACCCACCTACCTAAATCCACCTACCCAACTCTACACACCCACCTACCTACTCCCTACGTACCTACCTACCTACCTACCCACCCACCTACCTACCTGCCTACCTACCTACCTACCTACCTCATACGTACCTACCTATATACTTACCTACTTACCTAACTACCTACCTACATACCTACCTACCTACCTTCCTACCTATCTCCAACCTACCTACCTACATACCTTCCTACTTACACACCTACCTACCTACCTACCTAAACTCACCCACCCACCGCCTGCCTGCCTGCCTACCGAGCCAACCACCCACCTACCTACCTAAATCCACGTACCCAACTCTACACACCCATCTACCTTCTCCCTACATACCTACCTACCTACCTACCCACCTACCTACCTACCTACCTATGTACGTACCTACCTACCTACCTACCTACCCACCTACCTACCTATGTACGTACCTACCTACCTACCTACCTACCCACCTACCTACCTGCCTACCTACCTACCTACCTACCTACCTACCTACCTACCTACCTACCTACCTACCTATCTACCTACCTACCTACCTACCTACCTACCTACCTACCTACCTACCCACCTACCTACCTACCAACCTATCGAATCTACCAACCTACCTACCGAACTACCTACCTACCTCATACATACCTACCTATATACTTACCTACTTACCTAACTACCTACCTACCTACCTAACTACCTACCTACCTACCTACCTTCCTACCTATCTCCAACCTACCTACCTACATACCTTCCTACTTACCTACCTACCTACCTACCTACCTAAGCTCACCCACCCACCGCCTGCCTGCCTGCCTACCGAGCCAACCACCCACCTACCTACCTAAATCCACCTACCCAACTCTACACACCCACCTACCTTCTCCTACATACCTACCAACCTACCTACCTACCTACCTAACTACCTACCTACCTACCAACCTACCTACCTACCTATTTGACTACCCACCCACCCGCTCGCCTGGCTATCCACCCAAACACCCACATAAATAAACACTCCCACCCATGCAACCCCCCAACCCAACCAACACAGCCCACCCACCCAACTACCTACATACCAACAAGCCGGCCTGCCTGCCTGCCTTCCTACCCATCCAACGACCCACCTACCTAAACCAACCCTCCCACTCACCAAACCCAACCTACATACCTACCCGCATACCTACCTACCTACCTATATACCTACCCACCCACCCACCCACCTGTTTGCCCACCTTCCAACCTACTTACTTGCCTACCTACCTACGTACCTGCCCACCTACCTAACTACCTACATACCTACCTACCTACCTTCCTACCTACCTACCTACCTACCTACCTACCAACCTACCTACCTACCTACCTATCTACCTACCTACAAACCTACCTACCTATTTATCTATCCACCCACCCACTCATCCACCCGCCCGCTTGCCTATCCACGCAATCAGCCACCTAACTAAACTCTCCCACCCATCCAACCCACCCAACCCTAAACAACACAGCGCACCCACCCACCTACGTAACTACCTACCAACCTGCCTGCCTGTCTGCCTACCCATCCAACCACCCACCCACCCACCTACCCACCCACCCAAAACCCTCCCACTCACCAAACCTACCCTACATACCTACCTACACACCTAACTACCTATTTACATTCCAACCTACCTACCTACCTGCCTACCTACCTGCCTGCCTGCTGGCTGCCTGCCTGGCTGTCAGACTGCCTACCTACCTATCTGCCTACCTACGTTCCTACCTACGTACCTACCTACGTATTCACCAACCCATCCACAAACCTACCCACCCACTTATCTAACTACCCACCTGCTTACCCACCTACCTACCTATCTACCTACATACCTACCTACCTACCTACCTAAATTCCTACCTACCTACCTACCTACATACCTACCCACATACCTACCTACCTACCTATTTACATACCCCCACCTACCCACCCGACTGTTTGCCCACCTGCAAACCTAACTACGTGCCTACCTACCTACCTACCTACCTACCTGCCTACCTACCTATTTACCTACCCACCCACTCACCCACCCACCCGCTTGCCTATCCACCCAACTACTCACCTAACTAAACTCTCTCACCCACCAAACCCACCAAACCCAACCATCACAGATACCCACCCACCCACCTACCAAACTACCTACCAACCTGCCTGCCTGGCTGATTGCCTGCCTACCCATCCATCCAACCAACCACCTACCTAACGCTCCCACTCAACAAACCCAACCTACCTACCTACCTACCTACATACCTACCTACCTAAACCCACCCCCCCGCCTGCCTGCCTGCCACCCTGCCTACCCACCTACCTAAACCCACCCACCAAACTCTACATACCATCATACCTACTCTTTGCCAACCTACCTACCAACCTACCAACCTACCGACCAACCTACCTACCTACCTACCTACCTACCTACCTACCTACCTACATACCTACCTGCCTACCTACCTACCTACCCACCTACCTATTTACCTACCTACCTACCTACCTACCTATCGACCTACCTGCTTCCTACCCACCTACCACCTACCTACATACCTACCTTCCTACATACCTAAATACCTACCTACCTACATACCTACCTACCTACCTACCTACCTACCTACCTACCTACCTACCAACCTACCTACCTACCTACCTACCTATCTGCCTACCTCCCTACCAACCAACCTACATAGCTACATACCTACCTGCCTACCTACCTACCTACCTACCTACCTACTTACGTACCTACCAACCTACCTACCTACCTACCTACCTACCTACCTACCTACCCACCTACCTATTTACCAACCAACCAACCAACCAACCTACCTACCTACCTACTAACCTACCTACCTACCAACCTACCTACCTACCTACCTACCTACATCCCTGCCTGCCTGCCTCCCAGTATCCCTGCTTACCTACCTACCCACTTACCTACCTGCCTACCTACCTACCAACCACACACCTACCTACGTGCTTCCTACCCACTTACCTACCTACCTACCTAACTACCCACCGACCTGCCTACCTACCTACCTACGTACCTACCTACCTACCTACCTATCTATCTACCTACCTACCTACCTACCCACCTACCTACCAACATCCCTGCCTGCCTACCTTCCTGCCTGCCTCCAAGCCTCCCTGCCTGCCTGCCTACCTACCTACCCACCTGCCTACCTACCTACCTACCTACCTACCTACCTACCTACCTACCTACCTACCTACCTACCTACCTGCCAACCTACCTACCTATTTAACTACACACCCAGCCACTCACCCACCCGTCCGCCGGCCTATCCACCCAACCACCCACCTAAATAAACTCTCCCACCCATCCAAACCACCCAACCCAACCAACGCAGCCCGCCCCCCATCTTCTTACATACCAACCTGCCGGCCTACCTGCCTGCCTTCCTACCCATCCAACCACCCACCTAATAAACAAACCCTCCCACTCACCTAACCCAACCTACCTACCTTCCTACCTACCTACCTACCTACCTACCTAGCTCCCTACCTACCTACCTACCTACCTACCTACCTACCTACCTGCCTACATATCTAACTTCCTACCTACCTACCTACCTACCTACCCACCTACCTACCGACCTCCCCACCTACCTATCTACATACCGTCCTACTTACCTACCTACGTACCTTCCTACTTACCTACCTACCTACCCAACTACCCATCAACCTGCCTGCCTGCCTGCCTGCCTACCCATCCAATCCCCCATCCACCAACCCTCCCACTCACCAAACCTAACCTCCCTACCTACCTACCTACCTACCTACCTACCTACCATCCTACCTACCTTTTTACCTACCTACCTACCTAATTCCTGCCTCCTTACCGGCCTACCTACCTACGTACCTACCTACCTATCTACCTACCTACCTACCTACCTTTCTAACTACTTACCTACGAACCTACGTGCCTGCCTAACTGAAAACCTGCCTACCTACCTACCTGCCTGCCTGCCTGGCTCCCTGCCTGACCGACTGCCTACCTACCTACCTGCCTACCTATATTCCTAAATACGTACCTACCTACGTATTTACGAACGCACCCACCCACCTACCCACCCACTTACCTACCTACCCACCTACCTACCTACCAACCTACTACCTACCAACCTACCTACCTACCTACCTAGGTACCTACCTACCTATCTACCTACCTACCTGCCTGCCTTTTTACCCATACAACGACCCACGTACCTAAACAAACCCTCCCACTCACCAAAGCCAACCTACCTACCTAACTTCCTACCTACCTACCTACCTACCTACCTAGCTACCTACCTACCTACCTACCTACTTACCTACCTACCTACCTACCTTCCTACCTACCTACCCACCTACCTACCTACCTGCCTGCCTACCTGATTACTGCCTACCTACCTAACTCCCTGCCTGCCTGGCTGCCTGCCTGCCCGACTGCCTACCCAACTATCTGCCTACCTATCTTCCTACCTACGTACCTACCTGCGTATTTACCAACCCACCCACCTACCCACCCACTTACCTATCTACCCACCTACCTACCTACCTACGTACCTACTACCAACCTACCTACCTACCTAACTGCCTACCTAACTACTTCCTACCTACAGCCTACCAACGAACCTACCTACCCACCTAGCTACCCACCTACCTACCTACCTACTTACCTACCTACCTACCTAAACCCACCAACCCACCACCTGCCTGCCTGCCAGCCTGCCTACCCACCCAACCACCCACCTACCCACTCCCTGCAATCCTAACTACCGACCTTCCTTCCTACTTCCTACCAACCTAACTACCTACCCACCTACCTACCTACCTACCTACCTACCTACCTACATACCTACCTACCTACCTACCTATTTAGGTGGGTAGGTAGGTAGGTACGTAGGTACTTAGGTAGGCAAGTAGGTAGCTGGGTATGTAGGTGGGTAGATAAGTGGGTGGGTGGGTAGGTAGGTAGGTAGATGGGCAGGTAGGTAGGTAAGTAGGTACCCACACCCCCCTACCTAACGGCCTGACTGCCTGGCTGCCTGCCTGCCCGACTGCCTATCCACCTACCGGCCTAGCTATCTTCCTTCCTACGTACCTACCTGCGTATTTACCAACCCACCTACCTATTTAACTTCCTACCTTTGAGTAGGGAGTAGGAGTAGGAGGATCTATTCTGAGTACGTGGCTCCGCTGCAACGTCCGGGTCACCAATGTCACGACGGCGACAGAGAGACTTGCAGAGTTTACGACGGACATTCGGCATGTCAAGGGAGTTAACAACATTCCAGCCGACGCCCTTAGCCGTATTTCCGCCATACAGCGCTCTTGTTTTTGTTCTCAGGAGTTGGACCAAGCCCAAAGCGATGACGAGGAGCTCCGAACTCTACGTTCTTCAAACAGCTCCTCTCTGCACCTCGAGGACATTCCATGCCCCGATTCGGGAATCAGCATCGTTTGCGACATTGACCCGGTCTCAGGCCGCAGACGGCCGTACCTTCCTGCGTCTCTCAGGCGCATTGTCTTCAACTCTAATCACCGTCTCTCTCATCCTGGAGTTCGTGCCTCACGGCGTTTGATTGCCGAGAGATACGTCTGGCCGGGCATGAATACTGACGTACGCGCCTGGGCCCGTTCCTGCCTCGCCCGCCAACAATGCAAGGTCTCTCGGCATACCACATCGCCTCTGGCTACTTTCTCACTACCGGACTCAAGATTCTCCACAATTCACGTGACCTTGTTGGCCCACTACCACCATCTAAGGGCTGCCGCTACATCTTGACAGTGATCGACCGTTTTACCCGCTGGCGGGAGGCTTCTCCAATCGACGATATTACGGCTGAGACTGTTGCTTCCACGCTTATGTCGACGTGGATCGCCCGTTTTGGCGTGCCGTCGGAGATTATCACTGACCGTGGCCGCCAATTTGAGTCCATACTCTTTCGCCGCTTGACATGTCTACTCGGTGCTACTCACCTAAAAACAACGGCCTATCATCCTCAAGCCAACGGCATGGTCGAGAGGTTTCATCGTCAGCTCAAGGCCTCGCTGATGGCTCACGAATCACCTGAGCAGTGGGCAGTTCACCTTTCTCTTGTGCTGCTAGGATTACGCACTGTCATCAAAGATGATCTTGGTTGTGCCGCATCCCAAATGGTCTACGGCACGTCTTTGCGATTACCGGCAGACTTCCTGGTCCCTCCACAGCCTCAAGATAACCCTTCCTCTCCTGGCCCATCCTACGTAAAGGATTTAACCCGGTTTTTCAGCTATATCCGTCCCCAACCGCCACGGCCGTGTTCCACAAAACCCACTTTTATTCGCCCAAGTCTTTCTGTCAGCCAATACGTTTTCATCCGTGTCGACAGTCCCCGCCGGCCACTTCAACCACCCTACACCGGCCCTCATCTCGTCATTTCACGCGGCGAAAAGACGTTTACAGTTCGCGTTAACGGCCGCGACACTGTCGTTTCCATCGATCGCCTCAAGCCCGCTTTCACCGAGGCCGCACCGCCTGCCTTCGACACCACCATCCACCACTCCACCCTGAACACCACCACTCTCCCCTCCGTTCGCAACCCCACCCGTGAACATCCCAGCGCAAAGACTGTCCGTTTTGCCGGCACTCCGTCTGAAGAGGGGAAGGGGGGGGGGCGATGTGGCGCCGCCCCAGCAGCTTGCGTAGTCTGCTGCCGCAAACGGGCACGCTCTAGGAACGATGACGCTGGGGCTGAGAAACGAGTGGCGAGTGCTGACCATGACCACGCGCTTGCGGTGCGCGCTGGGCACGAGCCTGGAATAAAGCAGGGACCCCAGTTTGGGTCTACGGCGCTGTAGCGTGCAGACGTGTCTCTTCTCATCTCTCTGTCACCGTCGGGACACTACCTACCTACCTACCTACCTACCTACCTACCTACCTGCCTGCCTACCTACCTACCTACCTACCTACCTACCTACCTACCTACCTACCTACCTACCTACCTACCGGCCTACCTACCTATTTACCTACCTACCTACCTACCTACCTACCGGCCTACCTACCTATTTACCTACTCACCCACTTACTTACCTACCTACCTACCTACCTACCTCCCTATCTGCCAACCTACCGATCTACCGACCTACCTACCGAACTACCTACCTACCTCTTACGTACCTACCTATATATTACCTACTTACCTACCTACCTACCCGCCTACCTACCTATTTACCCACTCACCCACTTACTTACCTACCTACCTACCTACCAACCTACCTATCTACCGACTTACCTACCGAACTACCTACCTACCTCCAACCTACCTACCTACATACCTACCTACCTACATACCGTCCCACTTACCTACCAACCTACCTACCTTCTTACCTACCTACCTACCTAGCTACCTACCTAAACTCACCCACCCACTGCCTGCCTGCCTGCCAGCCTGCCTACCCAGCCAACCACCCACCTACCTACCTAAATCCACCCCCCCAACTCTACACACGCACCTACCTACTCCATACATACCTACGTACCTACCTACCCACCTACCTACCTACCCACCTACCTACCTACCTACAAACCTACCTGCTACCTATTTGACTACCCTCCCACCCGCTCGCCTGGCTATCCACCCAACCACCCACCTAAATACACACTCCCACCCACGCAACCCACCCAACCACACCAACACAGCCCACCCACCCACCTACCGACATACCAACAAGCCGGCCTGCCTGCCTGCCTGCCTTCCTACCCATCCAACAACCCACCTACATAAACGAGCCCTCCCACTCACCAAACCCAACCTACATACCTACCCATATACCTACCTACATATATGCCTACGCACCCACCCACCCACCCACCTGTTTGCCCACCTTCCAACCTGCTTACCTGCCTACCTACCTACCTACCTGCCTACGTACCTAACTAACTACCTACCTACCTACCTACCTACAAATCTACCTACCTACCTATTTAACTACTAACCCACTCACCCACCCAACCACTTGCCCAACTACCTACCTACCTACCTACCTACAAACATACCTACCTACCTATTTACCTACCCACCCACTCACCCACCCACCCAATCCTATTCTATAGACTCTCCACTTGCCTATCCACTCTCTCAAACCCAACCACCCACCTACCTACCCACCCACCTGCCCACCTTCCCACCCACCAACCCTCCCACTCACCAAACCCACCTACCTACATACCGAACTACATATTTACCTACCAACCTACCTACCTACCTTCCTACCTACCTACCTACCTACATACCTACCTACATACCTACCTAAATACCTTCCTACCTACCTATTTACCTACACACCCACCCACCCGGCTGCATGCATGCCTGCCTGCCTACCTACCTACCTACCTACCTACCTACCTACCTACCTACCTACCTACCCACCTAATTACCTTCCTACCTACCCACCGACGTACCTACCTGCCTGCGTGCGTGCCTGCCTACCAACCTATCTTCATACCTACCTACTTACCTACATACCTACCTACCTACCTTCCTACCTGCCTGCATGCCACCCTACCTACCTACCTATCTACCTACCTATCTGCCTAGTTAGCTTCCTACCTACGGACCTAAGTACCTACCTGCCTGCCTGCCTGCCTGCTTGCCTGCCTACCTACCTATCTTCATACCTACCTACTTACCTACATACCTACCAACCTACCTACTTACCTACCTTCTTATTTATTTATCCACCCACCCCCTCCCCCACACGCATGCCTGCCTATCCACCCAATCACTCACCTAACTAAACTCTCCCACCCTCCCCACCCACCAAACCCAAGCAACAGATCCAACCCACCTACCTACATACCTACCTACATACCTACCTACCTACCTGTGTACCTACCCACCCGCCTGTTTAGCCACCTCCCTGCCTACGTGCCTACCTACCTACCTAACTACCTACCTACCTCCCTGCCTGCCTAAGTGCCTATCTGCCTGCCTGCCCCTGCCTGCCTGCCTGCCTACCTACCTACCTACCTACCTACCTACCTACCTACCTACCTACCTACCTGCCTACCTACCTCCCTGCCTACCTATCTCCCTACCTACCCACCTACCTACCTACCTACATACCTACCAACCTACATACCTACCTACTTACCTAGCTACCTACAAACATACCAACCTCCCTACCAACCAACCTACCTACATACCTAGCTAGCCACCTACCTTTCTACCTACCTACTTCCTACCTACCTACCTACCTCCTACCTAAACCCACCCACCCGCCTCCTGCCTCCCTGCCAGCCTGCCTACCCAGCCAACCACCCACCTACCTAAATCCACCCACCCAACTCTACACACCCACCTACCTACTCCCTACGTTCCTACCTACCTACCTACCTACCTACCTACCTACCCACCTACCTACCTGCCTACCTGCCTACCTACATAGCAACCTACCTACCTACCGCATAAACCGAAATATAGGTCGAGATTTTTTTTCAAAAAAATCCGCACAAAAGTCACCCCTCGTCTTATATAGCGGTCATTAGCAGAATGTAAATCGTTGTCTATCAACAATGTGCAAGCGCAGTCCGTCGCCATCGCCATTCGTGTCGGCCCTTATCGACATTCGTGTCGGCACTATCAGGCCTTTATTTGATTTCGCTTTTCTCTAGTTTTTTGTCTTTTACTCGTTTATTATGCGTGCGCGCGTACATTTCTGTACGTCTCTGTTCGGAGATGAGTGGCGGCAGTCGACGCCAGTTTACCGCGGCGTTTAAAATGACGGCGATTGAGTCACCGAGCAGAATGGGAATATGGCGGTGCAACACCAGTTTGGCGTTTCGGAGAAAAGTGTGCGGTACTGGCGGAGCCAGAAAGCTAAGCTGTGCGCGTGCAACCCCCGAAATCGATCGTTCCGTGGACGTCAAGCGCTGCACCCCGAGTTGGAGAACAAACTGGCGGACTTCGTCCGGGAACTTCGTTTGGGAACTTCGTTTAGGAACTTCGCTCACGATCGATCCGGAGGCCATGCGCGGAGGGGCTCCGCGAACAGTACAATGAATGAATAGCCGGCGACAACAAAAAGACCTATACGGGCCGGTTGCGACCGTCTCAGGCTGGGTGTCCTCTGGGCAGTCGCTGTCCGACGACATGGTTACACGAGCGTTCAGGAAGTGCTCCATCAGCAACGCGCCTGATGGCATGCAAGATAACAGTGCGAAGCAGTCATCCTTGGACGACTCTGAGAGCTCGGACGAGTGACTTCGGGAGGCATAGTGAGTGGCAGTGACGGACGGGCGTCGAAAATAAATATAGACATTGTGAGTGCAATTCTGTGCCGAAATATTTTTTTGTCAGCTTTTCCCACCTCAAGGTAGGAGGTCGACCTACATACCGGGTCGACCTATATTCTGGTTTATACGGTACCTACCTGTCTAACTACCTTTTTACCTACTCACCCACTTACCTACCTACCTACCTACCAACCAACCAATCTACCGACCTACCTACCGAACTACCGACCTACCTCCTACGTACCTACCTACATACTTACCTACTTACCTAACTACTTACCTACCTACCTACCTACCTGCCTACCTACCTACCTACTTTCCTACCTACCTCCAACCTACCTACCTACATACCTTCCTACTTACCCACCTATCTACCTACCTAAACTCACCCACCCACCTACCAACCTAAATACACCCACCCAACTCTACACACCCACCTATTTTCTCCCTACATACCTACCTACCTACCTACCCACCAACCTACCTACCTACCTACCTACCTACCTATCTACCTAACTACCGACGTACCTACCTACCTACCTAACTACCTACATACCAACTTACCTACCTACCTATTTGACTACCCACCCACCCGCTCGCCTGGCTATCCACCCAACCACCCACATAAATAAACACTCCCGCCAACGCAACCCACCCAACCCAACCAACACAGCGCACCCACCCACCTACCTACATACCAACATGCCGGCCTGCCTGCCTGCCTGCCTGCCTTCCTACCCATCCAACGACCCACCTACCTAAACCAACCCTCCCACTCACCAAACCCAACCTACATACCTACCCACATACCTACCCACCTACCTAAATACCTACCCACCCACCCACCCACCTGTTTGCCCACCTTCCAACCTACTTACCTGCCTACTTACCTACCAACCTGCTTACCTACCTAACTACCTACCTACCTACCTACCTACCTATCTACCTACCTACAAACCTACCTACCAATTTAAATATCCACCCACCCACTAACATACCCGCCCGCTTGCCTATCCACCCAACTAGCCACCTATCTAAACTCTCCCAGCCATCCGACCCACCCAACCCTAACCAACACAGCCCACCCACCCACCTATGTAACTACCTACCAACCTGCCTGCCTGTCTGCCTACCCATCCAACCACCCACCTACCCACACACCAAAATCCCTCCCACTCACCAAACCTACGCTACCTACCTACCTACACACCTAACTACCTATTTACATACCAACCTACCTACCTACCTGCCTACCTACCTGCCTGCCTGCCTGGCTGCATGCCTGCCTGCCGGACTGCCTACCTACCTATCTGCCTACCTACCTTCGTACCTACGTACCTACCTACGTATTCACCAACCCACCCACAAACCTACCCACCCATTTTTCTACCTACCCACCTGCTTACCCACATACCTACCTATCTACCTACATACCTACCTACGTATCTACCTACATACCTACCTACCTACCTACCTACCTACCTACCTACCTACCTACCTACCTACATACCTAGCCATATACCTACCTACCTACATATTTACCTACCCCCCCCCACCCACCCGACTGTTTGCCTACCTGCAAACCTACCTACGTGCCTACCTACCTACCTACCTACCTACCTGCCTGCCTACCGGCCTGCCTCCCTACCTGCCTGCCTGCCTACCTACCTTCATACCTACCTACCTACCTACCTACCTACCTCCCTATTTACCTACCCACCCACTCCCCACCCACCCGCTTGCCTATCCACCCAACTACTCACGTAACTAAACTCTCTCACCCACCCAACCAACCAAACCCAACCATCACAGCCCACCCACCCACCTACCAAACTACCTACCAACCTGCCTGCCTGGCTGATTGCCTGCCTACCCATCCATCCAACCCCCCACCTACTTAACACTCCCACTCACAAAAACCAACCTACCTACCTACCTACCTACCTACCTACCAACCTACCTACATAAACCCACCCACCAACCGCCGGCCTGCCTGCCAGCCTGCCTACCCACCTACCTAAACCCACCCACCAAACTCCACACACCCACTTACCTACTCTTTGCCAACCTAACTACCGACCTACCTACCTACCTACCAACCTACCTACCTACCTACAAACCTACCTACCTACCTACCAATTTACCTATCCACCCACCCACTCACCCACCCGCCCGACTACCTATCAACCCAACCACCCACCTTACTAAGCTCTCCCACCCACCCAAACCACTGAATCCAACCAACACAGCCCACCCGCCCACCTACCTAACTACCTACCAGCCTGTCTGCCTGCACGCCTGCCTACCCATCCAACCACCCACCTACCTACCCACCCACCTGCCCACCCCCACCCACCAACCCTCCCACTCACCAAACCCACCTACCTGCACACCTAACTACCTATTTACCTACCAACCTACCTACCTTCCTTCCTACCTGCCCACATACCTACTTACATGCCTACATAAATACCTTCCTACCTACCTATTTACCTACTCACCCACCCACCCACCCACCCGGCTGCATGCATTCCTGCCTGCCTACTTACCCACCTACCTACCTACCTACCCATCTACCTACCTACCTACCTACCTACCTACCTACCTGCCCACCTAATTACCTTCCTATCTACCCACCTACGGACCAACCGGCCTGCCTGCCTGCGTGCCTGCATACCTACCTATCTTCATACCTACCTACATACCTACATAAATAACTTCCTACCTACCTATTTACCTACTCACCCACCCACCCACCCACCCGGCTTCATGCATACCTCTCTGCCTACTTACCCACCTACCTACCTACCTACCTACCCATCTACCTGTCTACCTACCTTCCTACCTACTTACCTACCCACCTAATTACCTTTCTACCTACCCACCTACGGACCTACCGGCCTGCCTGCCTGCGTGCCTGCCTACCTACCTATCTTCATACCTACCTACTTACCTACATACCTACCTACCTACCTTCCTACCTGCCTGCATGACACCCTACCTACCTACCTACCTAACTACCTACCTACCTAACTAATTACCTTCTACCTACCAACCTAAGTACCTGCCTGCCTGCCTGCCTGCCTACTTGCCTGCCTACCTACCTATCTTCATACCTACCTACTTAAATACATACCTACCCACCTACCTACTTACCCACCTACTTATTTATTTATCCACCCACACTCTCCCCCACACGCCTGCCTGGCTATTCACGCAACCACTCACCTAACTAAACTCTCCCACACTCCCAACCCACCAAACCCAAGCAACAGACCCCACCCACCCACCTACGTAACTACCTACCAACCTGCCTGCCTCTCTGCCTACCCATCCAACCACCCACCTACCTACCTAGATACCTACCTACATACCTACCTACCTACCTGTTTACCTACCCACCCGCCTGTTTACCCGCCTTCCTGCCTACGTACCTACCTACCTACCTAACTACCTACCTACCTCCTTGCCTGCCTACCTGCCTACCTGCCTGCCTGCCCCCGCGCTGCCTGCCTACCTACCTACATACCTACCTACCTACCTACCTCCCTACCTATCTCCCTACCTACCCACCTACCTACCCATCTACCTACTTACCTACATACCTACCAACCTACATACCTACCTACTTACCTTGCTACCTACCTACCTACCAACCTCCCTACCAACCAACCTACCTACATACCTAGCTAGCCACCTACCTTTCTACGTACCTACTTCCTACCTACCTACCTACCTCCTACCTAAACCCACCCACCCACCACCTGCCTCCCTGCCAGCCTGCCTACCCAGCCAACCACCCACCTACCTAAATCCACCTACCCAACTCTACACACCCACTTACCTACTCCCTACGTACCTACCTACCTACCTACCTACCTACCTACCCACCTACCTACCTGCCTACCTACCTACCTACCTACCTACCTACCTACCTACCTACCTACCTATCTACCTACCTACCTACCTACCTACCTACCTACCTACCTACCCACCTACCTACCTACCTACCTACCTACCCACCTACCTATGTACGTACCTACCTACCTACCTACCTACCTAACTACCTACCTACCTACCTACCAACCTACCTACCTACCTTTTTGACTACCCACCCACCCGCTCGCCTGGCTATCCACGCAAACACCCACATAAATAAACACCCCCACCCACGCAACCCCCCCCCAACCCAACCAACACAGCCCACCCACCCAACTACCTATATACCAACAAGCCGGCCTGCCTGCCTTCCTACCCATCCAACGACTCACCTACCTAAACCAACCCTCCCACTCACCAAACCCAACCTACATACCTACCCACATACCTACCTACCTACCTACCTATATACCTACCCACCTACCCACCCACCCACCTGTTTGCCCACCTTCCAACCTACTTACTTGCCTACCTACCTACCTACCTGCCTACCTACCTAACTACCTACATACCTACCTACCTACCTACCTACCTACCTACCTACCTTCCTACCTACCTACCTACCTACTTACCTATCTACCTACCTACAAACCTACCTACCTATTTATCTATCCACCCACCCACTCACCCACCCGCCTGCTTGCCTATCCACCCAATCAGCCACCTCACTAAACTCTCCCACCCATCCAACCCACCCACCCCTAAACAACACAGCGCACCCCCCCCCACCTACGTAACTACCTACCAACCTGCCTGCCTGTCTGCCTACCCATCCAACCACCCACCTACCCACCCACCTAAAACCCTCCCACTGACCAAATCTACGCTACCTACCTACCTACCTACCTAAATTCCTACCTACCTACCTACGTACATACCTACCCACATACCTACCTACCTACCTATTTACATACCATAACCCACCCCCCGACTGTTTGCCTACCTGCAAACCTACCTACGTGCCTACCTACCTACCTACCTACCTACCTGCCTACCTACCTATTTAACTACCCACCCACTCACCCACTGTTGAAGATCATCATCAGCGGATCTCCCGTACAAGGCACAATAGAAGTGAGGAAGAAGACGCCTTGTCTCGTGGAGCGTGCAACCATCATCATCTAGTCTTTTCTGCTATTCCTTTCTCATTAAACCTACGCTGTGGAAACGTCCTGCGGTCTCTCGTTACTAAAGATGGTGCCGTGACCAGGATACAACTCCCCGCAACCCAGAGAAGACAACCTGCCATCGCGCAGCAGTGAAGACAACGGCGGAGGAGCAGCGAAGCAGCCTGGAGGAGACGAGAAAAATCGCAGCAGGCCGAACACCCACGGAGCCAACGGATCCCCGAACGTAAGCGGAATTTCCACTTCGGAAAAGAAACATGAGCAAGGAAGTAGTCACGAAGAAGAGAAGGGCGTTGCGAACGCAAGTCACGCAGCTAATTAATGCGGCGGAGGCTCAAATGCAGCAACGAGCCGACAGAGAGCATCTGATTGCCACGCAAGCCCAGCTAAAGGCTATAGCATCAACCCTAACGAAGTGCAACGAGCAGATGGAAGGTTATTTAACGGATGAAGTGGAGGAAAGTGAATTCCAGAGAGTGATAGAATACGACTTGAAACTTGCAGCCATCGCTTCAAAGATCGAGAACTATTTAAAGGAGGCTACGGAAGGCATGCTGTCAGCTCAAGCGCAAGCACAGAGAATCGGATCGGCGAGTCATGCAACGCACGGTGCACAAGACTCCACGAAGCTTGTGAAGCTGCCGAAATTAGAAATGATTATGTTCAGTGGAAATTCCCTTGAATGGACTAAATTTTGGACGCAATATGAATCAGCGGTTCACTTGAGGCCTAATATGAGCAATGGACAGAAGTTCAACTACCTCATGTCGACGCTAACCGGCAAAGCAGCCGCAGCGATTGAAGGACTTGAGTTCTCGGCAGAAAGTAACTATGAACAAGCTATCAAGATTCTAAAGGAGACATTTGGGAGACCTGAGCAGTTGGTGGACCTGCACATGAAAGAGCTGTTACGACTCGACAAGGTACCATCAGTCTATCATACGGAAGCCCTGCGAAAGCTTTTCCAAAAGGTGCAGATACACACACTGGCACTACAGGCTCTCGGAGTGAACACAGAGTACTACGCCCCAATGTTGATGCCAGGACTTAAGAAGGCTATGCCAGCAGACCTTTTGATCCAGTACAAGACAAAGGAGGCATATGAAAACAGGTCGACGGCTAACAGCGAAGAAACGTCACCAATGGGAAAGAAAAGTGCCGACGCGCCTCAACGAATGATAGAATTTCTATGGGAACAGGTGTGCTTACGCGAGGAAGCTCAGCGGGAGCAGGATACAGCGAGTACGGGACCTAAACCAGAGAACAAAAAACTGTACAGCACGACCGCTACTTTCTACAGCTCTGCACACAAGGCCTGCTTGTTCTGCAAGCAAACTAACCACCTGACTGAAGACTGCACGCGAAGCCTACCTACGGAAGAGAAAAAGAAGCTGCTAACCGAAAACAGATCATGCTTCAGATGTACTCGACCAAATCATACGGCGAGGATTTGCAAAGCAAGTGTGTTTTGCAAGAGATGCAAAGGACGCCATGCAACATCAATATGCAAAAGAAAATACAACAAAAAGAGACAGGAATCAACCACAGTACAGCAAACAGCAACGTCCCTGATGCAACCAGTGGGGAACCCGACTAGAAAATGCGTGTTGCTGCCGACAGCAATAGCTTGGGTACAAGGAGACGCATCAGAAGCCATCTGTCGAGTACTGCTTGACAGTGGTAGTCAAAGGACATTCATTACAACATCTCTGGCGGAAAAGATCGGAGCAAAAACTCTAAAGCAAGAAAAACTAAGAATTGGTTCCTTTGGAGGGAACGAAAAATTTTAATGCATGGACGTCGTGAAGGTGATGGTAAAGAGTCGAGAAAAGGAGTCAGTTATAGCTGTCGAAGCCCTTAAAATAGGGAGCATCTCACACAGCCACCTCCCAGCACCCGACAGAAACATCAGAGACAAGATGCTGGAACTCAAGCTAAAATTGGCGGACGACAAATTTGAAACTAAGGAAGGTGGGACAACCGGACTTCTCATCGGTTCAGATTGCTACTGGGAATTCGTCACGGGAAAAATACGACATATCGAGAACCGACTGGTCGCAGCCGAGACCACACTTGGCTGGATAGTGCATGGACCAGTCAGCAACAGTAGGATCAGACTGAAAGAGGCACAGGCGGTGATGGTACTCGAGGTTGAGGCAAGTAACATCGAGTTGAAGACGGAGCTGGAAAGATTTGGGAGCTTAGAAGCAATCGGCGTCGAAGCAAGTAGCCAGATGGACAAAGGTAGCATGGTTTCCCAAGAGTTCGAAGAGCACGTGTTGAAAGAAAATGGACGCTTTAAGGTGAACGCGCCGTGGAAGGAAAACATCAACAGGAAAACCAGTAATGACACTGCAACGGAGAACCTCGTCCGGCTGAAAAACAGGTCAAACAAGAACGAAAAGATACGCGACGGAACAAACCAACGCAGTTGCGGGTTTGTGCAGGGGGAAGAAAACCCCGCAGTCATGCTCACACGCGGAATCAGCGCAAAGTCTCTAATTGAGTCAAAAACGCGGTGGCAGGGTCCGAGCTTCATCAAATCCGAAGAACAGCATCTGAGCACCGAAGACAACGTGAACATCAACACTGAGGGCGAGCGAGAGACGGTGCATTGCAACGAACTTTCAGCAGAGACAGCAGCAGCATCAATACTCAACATAGAAAGAGGTGGCTCTTACAACAGGCTGCTACGTGTGACAGCCTGGATGTTTCGTTTTATTGAAAATACAAAAGGGAGACGTATAAAAGGCGCACTGACAGCAGAGGAAATAACAAAGGCCGAAGTGTACTGGATTAAGGAAACTCAGAACTGTTTTAAGCCTTTACTAACCAACATAGGCAGCAGTCAGAATGGAGGTTTTCAGCTGAATGGAAAGGAAGTGTACTTGGACGACGCAGACATCATACGACACAAAGGGCGACTACAGTACAGCGCTTTAAAAAATCGCCATGTCATAGTACTCCCAAACGAGGCACGATTTACCGAGCTTCTAATCCGGCACGTTCATATCTTGGTGCTGCACGGTGGTGTTCAGGAGACTCTCACAAGACTTCGTACCAAGTTCTGGGTCGTACAAGGACGGCAGGCGGTGAAGCGGATCATCAACAAATGCATAACATGCAAAAGACACAACCCAAGACACGTAGAACAGCCAGTACCTCCACTGCCAGCGGATCGGGTAAACGAAGCGAAACCATTCGAAGTTATTGGAGTAGACTTCACCGGAAAACTGTACGCAACTTACAAAGGCCAACAAGTCCAACAATATGTCTTATTTTCACCTGTGCAGTGACGAGAGGAGTTCACTTAGAATTGACAGACGACATGACCACAACCAGTTTCCTACAAGCGTTTCGACGCATTGTAGCTCGAAAAGGACTCCCAGAGGTCATATACTCCGACAATGCCAAGACCTTCAAACTAGCCGAAAGGGACATCAACAGAGGGCTTGAAGCATTAATGAATATTCCAGTGACCAGTTTCACCAGTATGCACAAGATCAAGAGGAAGGCCATTGCGGAGTGTGCACCTTGGTGGGGCGGTTTCTATGAACGCCTCATACGAAGCATGAAGACATCCATACGCAAGGTAATTGCCAAGAGAATCACATCTCTTGGGGAGCTACGGACTGTGCTAACAGAGGTGGAAGGAGCTCTAAACAATCGTCCACTGACATACGTATACGGCGATCCCGACGAGCCACTTCCATTAACACCAGCGGAAATAATTGGCGGCAAGCTGCAGATTCATGACTCTCCGGGCAAGCAACACAGCCGCGACATTGAAGAAGCGTGGAGGAGCCGTTGTCGCATCACGCAAGAGTGGTGGGCCAGGTGGCGCGATGAATACTTAAAGGAGCTTGGATCAACGGTACGAGCCAGCGCTGCAACCAGCCAACAGTTATCGGAAGGCGACGTCGTACTCATCAAAGACAAAGGCCCCAGGACATTTTGGAGGATGTGCTGGATAGAACGGACGTATACTGGTAGCAATGGAAGAATAAGATCATGTCTTCTGCGATCAAGCGGCAAAAAGTTGCTACGAAGATCAAAAAAACACATATATCCGCTTGAAAACTGCTTCAAATGAGGGTGCATATTAAATCCATTGAGCCATTTTCGGCGGGCGGGAACCTGTTGAAGATCATCATCAGCGGATCTCCCGTACAAGCCACAATAGAAGTGAGGAAGAAGACGCCTTGTCTCGTGGAGCGTGCAACAATCATCATCTAGTCTTTTCTGCTGTTCCTTTCTCATTAAACCTACGCTGTGGAAACGTCCTGCGGTCTCTCGTTACTAAACCCACCCACCCGCTTGCCTATTCACCCAACTACTCACCTAACTAAACTCTCTCACCCACCAAACCCACCAAACCCAACCATCACAGCCCACCCACCCACCTACCAAACTACCTACCAACCTGCCTGCCTGGCTGATTGCCTGCCTACCCATTCATCCAACCACCCACCTACCTAACGCTCCCACTCAACAAACCCAACCTACCTACCTACCTACCTACAAACCTACCTACCTAAACCCACCCCCCCACCGCCTGCCTGCCTGCCAGCCTGCCTACCCACCTACCTAAACCCACCCACCAAACTCCACACACCATCATACCTACTCTTTGCCAACCTACCTACCAACCTACCTACCTACATACCTACCTACCTACCTACCTACCTACCTACCTACCCACCTACCTATTTACCTTCCTACCTACCTACCTACCTATCGACCTACCTGCTTCCTACCCACCTACCACCTACCCACATACCTACCTTCCTACATACCTACCTACCTACCTACCTACATACCTACCTACACACCTACCTACCTACCTACCTACTTACCTATCTACCTACCTCCCTACCAACGAACATACATAGCTACCTACCTACCTACCTACCTACCTACCTACTTACCTACCTACCAACCTATCTACCTACCTACCTACCTACCTACCTACCTACCTACCCACCTACCTCCTATCTATCTACCTACCTGCCTACCTACCCACCTTACTTCCTACCTCTACCTACCTACCTACATACCTATCTACCAAGCTCTCTACCAACCAACCTACCCAAATACCTAGCTAGCCACCTACCTACCTACCTACCCACCTACCTACCTACCTACCTACCTACCTAAACCCAACCACCCGCCGCCTGCCTGCCGGCTAGCCTGCCTACCCAGCCAACCACCCACCTACCTAAATCCACGCACCCAACTCTACACACCCACCTACCTACTCCTTACATACCTACCTACCTACCTACTTACCCACCTACCTACCTACCTACCAACCAACCAACCTTCCTACCTACCTATTTGACTACCCACCCGCCCGCCTGCCTATCCACCCAACCACCCACCTAAATAAACTCTCGCAGCCACGCAACCCACCCAACCCAACCAACACAGCACACCCACCCACCTACCTACCTACCAACCTGCTGGCCTGCCTGCCTGCCTGCCTACCTACCTGCCTGCCTACCTGCCTACCTTCCTGCCTACCTACATAAATACTTGCCTACCTACCTACGCGGCTACCTATCTTCCTACCTACGTACCTACCTACGTATTTATCAAACCCACCCACTTACTTACCTACCTACCAACCTACCTACCTGCCTACCTACCTACCTACCTACCCACCTACCACCTACCCACCTATCTACCTACAAACTGCCTACCTACCTACCTACCTACCTACCTACCTACCTACCTACCTACCTACCTACCTACCTACCTACCTACCTACCTACCTACCTACCACCCAACCTGCCTACCTACCTAGCTACCTGCCTACCTACCTACCTACCTGCCTACCTACCTACCTACCTACTCACCTACCTACCTACCTGCCTACCTACCTACCTATCTACCTACCTGCCTACCTACCTATTTACCTACTCACCCGCTTACTTACCTACCTACCTCCCTACCTATCTACCAACCTACCTCTCTACCTACCTACCGAACTACCTACCTACCGAAAGACCTACCTACCTCCTACGTACCTTCCTAAATACTTACCTACTTACCTAACTACCTACCTACCTCCAACCTACCTACCTACATACCTACCTACCTGCATACCTTCCTACTTACCTACCTACCTACCTACCGACCTAAATACCTAATCTCAACCACCCACCGGCTGCCTGCCTGCCAGTCTGCCTACCCAGCATGCCATCGTACCCCGATGCTTTGCCAGTAAGCATAGCGTTTATAGCAGACATTATCTCTTCTGATGTAATTTCAAAAAATACAATAGAATTTATAATGCTGGAAGGCAATTCGAAGCTGCTCACAGGGGGTAGCTGTAATGCAAGATTGCAGCTAACGTTAGCGAAGTACTCATTAAGGCCGGAAAACAGTTCTGCATTTGATCCACCAAACAAAGATCGATCCGGAAGTGGTGAAGTGCGCGTGTTTTCCTTTATTACCAAATTTATTACCTGCCAAAGTTTTCTTGAATTTTTACTTTGATCAGGCTACAATAGTATGCCATTTTACGGCGGCGCCGTAAAGCTGTTAACTTGTCTCTCGAAGATTTGTACTGGTAGTAATAATATTCATTTCTTTATTTCACTTGTGTTTTCGGTACCAATAACCTTTAGTACCAGAGAGGGTAAGGTTGCTGTGTGTTATCCAAGGTGGCTTGGTCGCTCGTTCTTACGCGGGTGAGCAGAAGTTATTATTGCGCATTCATCGATCAACTCCAGTAATCTTTCATACATTTTGTTCACGTCTGTGCAATTGAAAATTTCATCCCGTAAAGCGTGTAAACAATCTCGCAGTCGACCGCTATCAATCCGAGTGGCAGACTGAACAGCTGTTGGTGCGGGCAAGTCAATGCGAAGTGACGTAATAAAAAAAATATTGAAAATGATGTGTGATGTGTGATTGTAGAACGCAAGAAAAAGTATCGCCGGCATCGTAGTTGCACAGCATGTGGTCGATAGGAGTCGAGGAATGATTAATAATGCGTGTTGCGTGCGTGACGGTGTTTCTGAATCCGTAAGATTCATACATCGTTCTGTACACAAGGTTGTAATTTCCCAACGAGTCAAGGTAAAATGTCCGCAAAGAGCTGTTTTTTTTATTATTATCTGCCAAGTTATCTAGGATTATTTCTAATTTTTCAAAGAAAGAAGGTAACCGAGAGTTTGGTGGACGATATAACACGCCAATTGTTAGTCTTATGCCTTACTCAACAAACAGCATGTCGTATTCAGAGGGCACTTGGTTGGTTAGGCGGGTACATGTTTTGAATTGCAAGTTTTCTTTTATATACATTATCCCACCACCACCCCTGGTTTGTGTTGGTCTGGAGAGGATGTTACATTATATCTTGCAATATTTACAACCTGGGTAGGTGGGAGCCATGTTTCCGTCGACGCAATCCCATCTTGAGCGAATTTTTGTTCCCGTAGAAGCACCTGAAGGCTATTCATATTTTTATTCACGCTGCGGATATTGCAATGCATAATAGATACGTTGTAGCTAGTACTGTACCTACCGTTTAAGAGTTCCAGTGAGATCGTCATTTCTTGGTTTGACATGCGCTACGCCTACACAACCTTTGCCAAGTCGTCTTCAGAGGCTATGTGGACGATAGGCGAGTTTCAATTTTTCGCGCAAGAATCCTTCCTTCCTGTACCCAAGAGAACTTCCAGTGTTTTTGATTGCGCAAACTTGTTGCCTTTCCAAGCAGAACTTTTTTTCTGGGCAGAAATGCTCATTTATGTACACAGCATCAGTCTCCTGAAAGCCGAAGTCTGGCGTAGTAACCCTCTTCTTAGACGCTTGAAGCACTTTGTTACGCGAAGAGCGAGACACGAACCTAATCAAAATGTTTCGCTTAGCTTTGCCCTTAGAAGGCACCAGATGGATCAAATCGATCTCAGACTTTTCCACACTGATACTAAGATTAGCTGTCAATGTCTGCACGTGTTTTTCTAATTTCTCGTTTGCAACAAACGGAATTCCTTAAATTTCAATGTTGTTTAGCCGGCTGTACTGTTTTAGTTCTATGACCTCAGCTTTTGTGTCTCCTAGTTCCTCTTTCAGTTTTTTGTTTTCCTTCTTAAGAACCTCGTGGTCCGACCGCAGCTCCTTCAAGTCCGAGTAGACAGTCTCCAAGCTACGCTGTATGTCGTTAAAAGTGTCGCGCACACACTTAATGGACTCCTTTACCGATCCTATGTCACGTTCTTGCCTGTTTAAAGTTTCCATCGTAGTAGTCACCTCCTGAAGTACTTTGGCCAGCTCTTTGAGGTTAGAACGCGGTTTATCGGCCATTGTCACCTGAAGCTGCAGCGGAAGACTCAGTGCACTTAGTAGCCGAACTATGCTGCTAAGTACTAGTATTACGTAATACGTATTACATATTACGTAATAAGTATTACGTATTACGTATTAGTACTACGCGCAATTGAGGCACCCGGACACACGCGGCCTTCCAATCATACGTCGCACACCAGCGTAAGTACTCCCCAGAAGTTCTTCGGTAGCGCCCTTGTAGAAATGGCAAACCAATCGCCTGTGCACAAAATCCCGTGGTCACCGCTGCAACCTTAAGCAAAATCTACAACGAGAAGCGGAGTGAAGAAACCTGATCAAATGGGCCATCTTTATCAAACCTTGGTGTCACATCCAGCAAAAAAGTACCGTTATTTCTTTTTATATTTCGTGTCAGCGCATCCACGTCAGGTTGAAATCGGAGGAAATATAGCTACCCGGCCATGCACTGTCCTCCAGCAACACAGCAGATTTAAACAAACTAGTTTATCGCAGAGACGTTAATTGTAAATTTAGCTTGATAAAATTAGTAAATATAATGCAGGAGGAATATAACTTTGTGCGGTTAAACCACAATGCCTAGTTTCCTATATGTGTGAGTTCTAGAGATAAACGCATTTCCGATCATCCCCCGCCGCACGTATACGTCATAAACCTCCGGCTTCTGCCCATTTTTTTCTTCTGTACTGAAGCCGACTGCTTCCCCTTGTCTCTTGTATCTTTTTTGGGCGTGGTGGTTTGAGTGTAGATGGATAGCGCGTATTGGCATTCTAAGAATGAAATAATTGAGATGGGATTGCGGCATACGTGATTACCATCGTTTTAAATGTGACATTGATATTGAACCAAAGATTCAATGAATCTGACCGGCGTATGATCAATTCGTGCATAATCTTGTGGAGAGTTTTGTCAGTGGTCTCGGATGTCTGAACGCCGCGTTTCCTTCTATGGTAGCTTATTATCATGTGTGGGGCAAGCAGTTAAGGAAAGGGGCGATCGTGCAAGTTCTACCCACGACGTAGTTGACCGCCGTTCGACTGAAACCTATCGCTAACCATACCTATCCCTTGTGTAAACTTCGCTTCGTTTGAAAAAAACGACATTTCTCCTTTGTGCATTGTAGCATATGTAATCGTGGCACATTGCACTCCTTTAAGGTGAGTACGTGATGTCATACAAAGAAACGCGTGGGAGCAAATCTGGGCCCGTGAATTTAAAAGAAACTCGTACTTGTGCAACGCATTGCTGGTGTCCTCAAAGTGTAACAGTCCAGGAGCAAGATTCCGAGTTTGTCCGTTTTAAAAGCGTCTCTTTTGCACCCCTTTCACTTGTGACCTGGGTGAATTTGTCAGGCGTAGACCAATGAAGGCAGCAGAAACCAACGCCGCGCCTTGTACTGCGCCAAATCTGTCGGTCTGCTTTCGGCAACCAGGGATCGCTCGAAAACAGACCTTTGCATTTGGAACTACCATAGAACGGAAGAACAGGTTTAAATAGAAATAACCATAATTCCTGTACAGGTTGAAAAAAAAGGTACCTGGAAAATAGGTTTCCGAATTATTAACACCCAGCGCTTTTAAGATACCTTAAAAATTTTCCAACGAAATTTTTTTTTAATTAGCACTTGCTTAGCTCGGCTATACCAGGATATAAGTAGCCTGAGCTAAGGTTCCTCGTATTAATTTTATCTTTCCTGGTGTCTAGGATTAGCTTGATTATCATTCCTACTGCTGCTTCAATGACACTGACACGGTATATATATTTATTTTTGCTCAACCCAGGTTGCTTCTTTATTGCCACAAAGGTGGCGGCGGGGTCAGTGTCGAATTTGCCGCTGAGCAGCAATTCCGCTGTCCTTCTCCATGGCTATACCAAACTGGCAAACGCCCGGCTACATGTATACTCTTACTGACACCTCTGCGCATACGCAGAAAATGAGAGGGGCTATCACGTGGTTCCGGCGCAGCATCCGACTGGGCTACTGCGCAACGGATGCGCACAGCTGGACACACGCCGGCGCCAGTGGGTCTCCCACGCCTATGACGTTACTCCTCTGGAATGCGCAGACCGGCGTGGCGCGAGCCGCGGCGGCAGCAGACACCAGAACACAGACAGATACCAGCACGGCACGGCAGACACCAGCACGGCACACACTAGCTGTGTGCCGTGTGAAGTCACTGATCTTCGCGCATGCTCAGCACGGCTTCCAGGAGCCACGCGAAACTGCTCAACCTCGGCCAGTGGAGCTCACGCTACAAAAATTACCGGTACGCAAACATACCACGCCATACATTTTATAAATTGGTGTTTGCTGGGAGGGACCTTAAATTTCAGAAAGCCGCCGAAAAGAATAGTTTTAATTCTGGAAAAGCTGCCTAGGGGAGGTTTTATTACGATAATGAAAATATTTAGGAATAAAGGAAATAAAAACCACTTTACAGTATCTTCTTTTTGATTGAGTGATGTGTGTATGGATGTGGTTTTTTTGCTCAACCCCTCTACTCCCACAAAATGTATATAGGTTCAAAGTACATGCCGGAATTTCTTCGCACGATTACAGGTATATTTTAAAATTTCGCTATATCCCATGGATGTTGGCAGGTTGGTGCAGGAGAGGCACCCTGACCCACCAAGCCACATCACCACAATTGCCCAATCTCCGTGCCATGTCCTCCTCTTTCTCCCCCCTCGGTAAAAAGGCTTTGCCCCCCTCGAGAAAAAGGCATGCCGACGCTTACACTGTAGCCCACATATCTACGCATACGGTTAGTAGGTTCGGTTAGAATATACGATGAGGGAAAGCTAATATGAATATTTTTCTGCCAAGGAGCGGTACGGAACCATTGTGAAGCATGCACGTGCTGTTTCCGTGCATGTAAAAGACAAGTTTAAAAACGCCTTGCAATATGTGCAAAAAAAGTCCCAGTAAAATTGATATGTTTATATTTTACCGTGATTGCATTAATATTGGTCCCGTAAAATTGCGATTATATATTTGCATCTAAAGCCAGATTTGTGCATCTTTGTGTGAAAACTAAACAGAAGAAGCCAAATTGCTCCTTATAGTGAGTGAATCTCACAACTTCTTAGCCATTTTCTACGTATTCAAGGCATCCTTATTCACGTAGTGGTAGCGATGCCAGACCCTGGCTTTTAGGGTTACCTACAGGCATGGGAAAGGGCGCTTACCACAGACACTCAACGGTGTTTTAATAACGGGTAAAACATTACTTGGAAAAAATGTTCAGGAACGCCATTAATAGTGCCGCTATACCCAAGAGGTTGCTCAACACGCGATGACGATGATTATGTACATGAATGATGAAGAAATCCTGTCTCATGACCTAGTGCTCATGATTATGTACAGAAGAAGACCAGGCGCGAGAATTGTCATCCAGAAGACTGGACTGGACTGGAAAGGACTTTATTCACATCAATCTTGCAGTGGGCGGGGGTTTGTTATGACCCCCGTCCCGACGACGTGGCCGGTTGTCGCATCTTCTTCGCTACCCTAATAAGGGCAGGCCCCTTTACGAAGTTTGTGCTTTTCAAATGCAGTGAAGACCTGCTGGATGGCTCACTCTTACTTCGTCTTGTCTCTCGATTTGATGGCTTGCTGTAGTTGTGCCCGGTAATCTTCGAAGCTGGCGCCTTCTGGGTCGGTGGTGCAGTCCCACATCATGTGCCACCGGTTTACGGCCCCTTTTTGCCAAGTCTCGTGTCGCCTTGTCTGTGTCCTGTCCTAGCGCTGTTATCAAACTAAGTATGTACCAACAAGCCCGAATTAACACAGTTTTTCAGTTCGATGAGCTTATCGACACCGTTGTGGGTGACTAGTTGCAGGAGTCTTCTTGTACTCGCTGACTCGCTCAAACCCAGTGCTCGCTTGTGCATCCTCCGTATGATGACGTCGATTTTGGCCTTTTCCGTCTTTGTCCACTGTTGGTACGCGACGGTGTAGGCGACATGGCTTATTGCGAAGGACTGCACCAGTCTCGACAACGCCTCCTCACGCATGCCCGTCTTCTTGGTGGACACTCGCTGTAGCAGTCGCATCGTGCTTGTCGTCTTGGTTGCAAACTTTCTCATGAGGTTTTTTTTGTTGCCTTCGCCGTTGATAAACATGCCCAGTACCCTCATCTCCTGCACTTTGGGGATTCTTTGGCCCGTCTTCGTGATTATTTCTAGGCACTCACATTCCCTCGGGGGCGGCGGTTGTTTGCCCGGCTTGCGGGGGGAGTACGTCAGGAGCTCTGACGTGGCCGGTGAGCACTCAAAGCCCGTGGTTTTCAAGGTGTTCTCGATGGCCGTGATCGCCCTCTGAATTCTTCTTTCGATGCCCGCGTCCGTACCACCGGCAGTCCATAGGGAAATGTCGTCTGCATACACGTAGTGTCGGACGCCCTTTACTTCCGCCACTGCTTTGGCCACGCGGATCATTACAATGTTGAAAAGTAGCGGCGTGATTACCGACCCCTGGGGTGTTCCAACGCCGCTCGCGTCCTGTTCTGGTATTTCATTTTCTCCCGCGCGGAGCTCGATCTTGCGGCCCATCAGGAAGTCTTCTATGTACTCGTAGCTGCGCTCTCCCATATTGAGCCTCGAAACTTGCGACAGTATGGCCGAGTGTTTTACTCGGTCAAAGGCGCTTTGTATGTCCAGTCCCAGTATCACTTTACTGTCTCTGGTTTCGTTTTCGATGATTTCCTGTTGCAGCTGTAGCATGTCATCTTGGGTGCTTAAGCCTCTTCGGAATCCAATCATCAGGTCCGGGTACAGCCCCTCTTCTTCTAAATAATCATGCCACCTGTTCGCCAGCACGTGCTCGATGACTTTCCCTATGCACGATGTCAGCGAGATGGGTCGCACGTTTTTGATGCTCGGTGGTTTGCCCCGTTTCGGGATGAGCACCGTTCTAGCTGTTTTTCCCTGCATCGGTAGTTTGCCGCTCTGCTAGCACTTGTAGCATTTCGCCAGTGCTTCTATCGATGAGTCGTCGAGGTTCCTCAGGGCCTTGTTAGAGATCCCGTCTGGACCCGCCGCCGATCTGCTGTTGAGCTCTCGTATAGCTTGCGTTACTTCCCGCGCCGTGATGTCTCGCTCCAGTTTTTCATTCGGGGCTCCTGCGTATCCCAGGTGTTCCTCGGTCTCCGCTTGCGGGATGTACTTTGTTTTGAGCTTCTTGATTAGCTGTTACTTGCCTAGGGACTTTTGAGCTTTGTGCATGACTTGGGCATGCGGTTCTGCTGATCCGACTTAGTTTTTGTTTCGTCAAGTAGGTGTCTGATTAGGGACCAGGCTTTGCTCTGGTGCAGGGTGCCGTCGATGCGGCTGCATACCTAGTCCTATTGCTGCCTGCATAGCAGCGCGCTGTGCTGCTTGATGGACCGGTTCAGCTCGATTACCTTTTTGCGTAGTTTGCGGTCCCACCACTGCTTTTTCCAGTGCTCCTGGATTGATTTCCTCGCGCCGATTAGGTGCGCCAAGCGACTGTACACGCACGGGACGATCTCGTTCGTCGCTATCTTTTATGTCGCCTATTGTATCCCCTGCCTTAGCTCGGTCGTCCAAGCTGCGATGTCTTCGATGTCCGTCTTTCCCGGGCCGTTTCTTCTGTGGCGACGGCGTCCCAGTCGGTCCATTTGTGTTCGATGTTGCGTCCCCCTTCATTCTTCAGCTCGATCTCCAGTATGCAGTGGTCGCTCCCCATGTCTTCCCTGGTGTTGTGCCAAGTGACTTCCCCTACGTTTTTGACGAAAGTTAGGTCCGGTGTGGAGTCCCGCTGGGTCGACGTCGGAGCAGTTATCGTAGGCGGTTTGTGGTCCGTGATTAAGATGTAACCTTGCTCCGTTGCCTCCTGCAATATGTCTCTGCCCTTGGCCATGTCTCTGCTGTAGCCCCACGCCTGGAGGCCACGTTGAAGTTGCCTCCCACCGCCATCGGTGGGGCTCCTCTGGCCAAGTTGTCCGTCGCTCTCAGAATGATCTGGAACTTTTGGATGTAGTCTTTTGGGTTGCTGTAGACGTTCGTTATGTTAAGTCTCCGCTTACAGCCTTTTCCCGGGGCAATGTCGATTCAGACGAGTCCGCACTTGGCTTTTTTACTCAGTTTTTTCTCTATTGTGGTTAGGCCCTTTCGTATGAAGGTGCAGACGCCTCGTTGACCGGTCGTGTCGGCGTGTGCTCTGCACCCCGTTAGTTCGGGTCCTGCACCACTGTCACCTGCAGCATGATGATGCCTGGCTTTTTTGGTGAGCCTCGAATGTGTTGTTGCAGCCCCGCCTTCTTGTTTCCGAAGCTTTGACAATTCAACTGCCAGATGGTAAACAGCTCGGTTTTTGGCTTTCCTGTGCGTTGTCATATCATTCTTATTATTGCATCATCGTGGGTTGCTGCACCTGTTCTTGGATGTAGGAATGATTGGCGAACTGCGCCTCGAATATTGGGTTGCGTATCATTATCTCCTGTGTCTGTTGGACGATCTCGAAGCCCTCGCACAGGTTTCTGAGGGACGCAATCAGGGTGGAGAGCATCTCTTCCAGCCTTGAGAAGCGCTGTTCCGTTGCCGTCGCCAGGTTTTTTACTGTGGTCGTTAGGTTGCACATCGTGGCCGTTTTTCGATTTGGGCATCGTAATTCTTCTTGTTCGACGGCCTCACTCGTTTCTTTGGCGCCCCTTCGTCTCCATCCTCATCTTTCGCAATTTCCATCGCCGTGTCGTTCTTTGGCTGCTCCTCTTGCTGATGTTGCTTTTGCTGCTGTTGTTGTCGCGGTTGTACCTGGTTCTGCTGGGCCAGTTGCTTTTGCTGCTGTAGCTGTTGCGTTTGCGGCGCGCTCGTCTGGTCCGCTTTGTTGTCTTGAAGCTCTTCTCCTTGGTGGTATTCTGTTGCTGCTGCTGTTGTTTGGATTAGCACTTGCATGCTCCGGAGTTTCTTCTCGTAATCTTCGAGCTTCCTTGTCATAGTCTCGTTTGCCGCTCTCAGCTGTTCCCAGCATTGGTTGCCTCTCTTGTGCCCGTTCCCGCTGGCGGCGTCGGCTCAGCTAACGCCTTCCCATGGCTGTTACGGCTGCTCGCTGCCGCGCGGGTGCCTCGTTTGTGAAGTCCCTCTTTGTGACGCATTCTGGGACGCGGGAAGCCGGCGCGACGCACTTCGCGAGGCGCTGCGCGACGCGTGCATGATCCGTTCACCCCATGTGACGTCACGTCGCCAGCCGAGGGAAGGAGTCCGGCGATGGCACGCGCTGTCTCTCGGCGTTTTGTTGCTTAAGCAATGGAAGTGTTTGGGCCTGTTGGTTCATACTTCACAAAAAAAAACAGCGCTCAAGACGGGACAGAAGGAAGGAGGCTACACACACAGCGCTGACTACCAACAAAGTGTTTATTTGCCGCTCAGCAATATAAACGAAAAGGTTACAGCAAGGTTACAGCTTTACAGGTTACAGCTTTACCGGGGTACAGCTTACAGTGTTACAGCTTTACAGGGGTCGCCGGTCGTAAAAGTGTTTCGCTTTGTAGATGATTTCTTGATTGTCTTCAAAGCTGCGGGTGATGACACTTGCAAACTTGTACACGATGTGATGGTAACCTTCTCTACCCATTTCATGGGGTTTGAGCTGCCGAATGAAAAGCCAAAGAATCAGGAGCTCCAATTCCTGGATATGAGGCTGCATATTGAGGAAGCACACTTATGCTGGAGCTACGCACCAAGATCAAAGAAGGGATTGCTGCCTCTCACGTCTGCTCACTCAAAGTTAGTGAAACGCAGTGTCGCCACGGCAGCTTTAAAAAATGCCTTGCACCGGTCGTGCCACCATCGCATTAGTGACAGCTTTCAGGCGCAGGTAAACCGGTTGCACTCAGCTGGGTTCTCTGATTCCGTCCTCCAGAGCGTGGGCAATAAGTTATGGAGGGAACTGCGCACTCCTTCGTGTATACAGGAACTTGCAAGGGACAGTGACAACACTGCTGTCATGCCTTCAATTCATGGTGTTAGCCACAGGCTGAAGAAGGTTGTGGTAAGAGCAGGTGTGCGCCTGGTTTTCTCGGCCCCCAACTAACTCAGCAAGATGTGTGCGCGAGTTAATGATGGTTCGCCTTCCCGCAGAGATTGCGACATAAATCAAGTGCGACCCTTCACCAAGTGCAGGGCCGGCGTGGTTTACTCCTTTCCTCTGGACTGTGACCGCCAGTATGTAGGCCAAACTGAGCCGTGCCTGAACGTACGGCTTATCCAGCACGCGTCCAAAGTCAAAGCCAAATCCGGTGGCGAGCTCCAATCACACGTGTCGTCCTGCAAGTGCACTCCTAAATTTGATCAGTGTAAAGTGATTAAGCACTACAGAAGTCAGCGCACGCGTGAGCTGCTGGAAGCATACACGATTTATAAGGGAGGCGATGATTGCGTGAGCAACCCTTCTGTTGCTTTGTCTGCAAAAGAGATAGCGTTTATTGAAGACGAAGCGAAATGATCGAACTAGTGATATGACTGTGCAAAGATGCTCGTTCTTGTCCATACTTTTAAAGTTTTATGTAATCTTTCTTGTTTCTGGATTCTTTCCGCCCTTATCTTGCTGTAACCTTTTTGTTTATATTGCTGAGCGGCAAATAAACACTTTGTTGGTAGTCAGCGCTGTGTGTGTAGCCTCCTTCCTTCTGTCCCGTCTTGGGCGCTGTTTTTTGTGTGAAGTTTCGTTGCTCCCATCTTTATCTTCTCACCACGAAGGGAATTTTAAATTTAGCCTTGCAGACCTTATCTCTGGTGGGGTGACCTTCGCCGCACAATGAAAATTTGGGAACGCACTTGTGTCCATCTTTGGGGTTGCTCACTCCGCATGACAGGCACACTTTCGCTTTGGGTGTTGGGGACACGTAACCCCGATGGCCGACCCTGTCACATCACCTACACACCTCAATCTGTTTTCTGTACAAGCTGCACTGGTATAACATCGATCCGTATCTCACGTATATTGGAACCTTTTCGCTCTCGAAGGCGACGATGACCGTCATGGACGTTCCAATGCGCTTGGATCCCACTGCCGTCGGATTGTGCTTGGTTAGAATCTGCTCTAATATGTCGGCATTGCTGTTTTCCGTTGGTATCCCTTTGATTACTCCCTTCACCGTGCCGTGGGCAGCCGTTCCGTATGCGTTGATTTCATACTTGTTTCCCTGCACTTCGATCTCGTGGATTCGGACGTATTTTTCTGCGCGTTCTCTGCTCGGAGCGCTACGCACCATGATGTGGCGCTTAGCGCTAAATGTGGTGCTGAGCACCATGATGTGGTGCTTAGCGCTTGGAGCACTGAGCACCATGATTTGGCAGCAGCGGCAGCACCGTGCGCACATCGTGACCGCTCCTTTGCAAATTTGCAGTGCACTTGGGCCCTGGTTCCTGCTTCTGGCTAAAGTCTACAATCACGTCTAACATCTACAATCTGTCCACGTCTACAATCTGTAGACGTGCAATCTACAATCTAACGTCTACATCCTGTAGTCTCGGACCAATCACTGCTCCGGAGTTCCTGCCTATTCAACCGTTCTTCGGTCGACATGCGGTGGCCTGGACTGCGCAAGCGCCAGGACAAGACCAGCTGCAGATAAACCCCGGCCTTCAGCTAGGCAGTCATTTGGCAGCAGCGGCAGCACCGTGCGCACATCGTGACCGTTCCTCTGCAACTTTGCAGTGCACTTGGGCCCCGGTTCCTGCTTCTGGCTAACGTCTACAATCACCGAATTCTACTGTGCTGCTCCGGAGTTCCTGCCTATTCCCCCGTTCTTCGGTCGACATACGGTGGCCTGGACTGCGCAAGCGCCAGGACAAGACCAGCTGCAGATAAACCCCGGCCTTCAGCTAGGCAGTCATTTGGCACGAGCGGCAGCACCGTGCGCACATCGTGACCGCTCCTCTGCAACTTTGCAGGTCAATGCACTTGCTTGTTTCGTGGACTATTTACTTTTTGCCACGTTTTTTTGCTGCTGCTGCTGCTGCTGCCACTTCCACTGCTATATCTGTCTGTGTATGCGCTCTGCGACTTTGAAGTGTGACACAAAAACACTCCAATGCAATGGCAGACACGTGCCCTTCGTGTGAAGCGGCTATTGCACTGAAAAAATAGAATGTACAGTGCGGTGGATGTGGCCAAAAATACAAGTTTGGCAAATGCGCCGGACTCACCGAAAAATCCTACAAAGGTAAAAAAGAGGCTGCCAAGAAAGCCTGGCCTTGTCAGACATGCCGCGATGATCTGCGCTCCGGTACTGATGAAGAAAGTAGCTCCAGCGCCGATGTCAAGGTTATTCTTGCGTCTATCCAACAAAGCCTTGAGTCCTTACCCGCACTAAAAGCAACGGTTGAGAAAATGAAAAAAGCCATCGGCTTCATGTCGGATAAGTTTGATAAACTTGAAAAGAAAATAGACCGACAGGATAAGGAGATAAAGGCACTGAAGACGAGGGTGACTGAGCTAGAGCAGGTGGGTAATAACAGCGACGTTGTGCAAACGCAACTCCTGCAGGAGTTGCGTGAACTCGAATTTCGTAGTCGCCGCCAAAACATGGAAGTACATGGAATTGCAATGGTGCCGAATGAGGACCTAATCGCCAAATTAAAGAACGTTGCCGATAAACTTGAGGTTCCACACATCACGTCCTATGATGTTGTTTCCGTTCACAGGCTGCCTTTCAAAGGAAATAATATTCCCGGCATAATTGCCAGATTTGCAAGCCAAGTGACGAAGGACGCATGGCTGGCAAATAAAAGTAAGCTAAACGGCAATGAACCACGAGTGTATATTCAAGAAAACATGGCTCGTCATGATAGAGAACTGCTTCGATCGATTAAAGATGCGGCCACAGACAAGGGCTACCGCTATGTTTGGCATGTGAATGGGAAGATTCTCATGCAAAAAACTGACGCGTGAGCCATACGCGTGAGGAGCATACGCGTGAGGAGCACCAAGGATTTAGCCCGACTGTAATGCAAACGCAACGCTACTTGCCTTACGAATTAAACGCAGTCGCGTACCGGTTATATCCTACTTCTGTAAAATGTATACACCTGAACGCGAGGTCGGTGAAAAATAAGGTGCTTTCCCTAGAAGAAATGTTTGCCGAATTTGATTTCTTGTTTTCGGCAATAATGTTGACCGAAACCTGGTCCACAAATGACTGGAATGTTTTTAGGCTGGAGCACTAGAAAACATTCTACTTAAATCGAACCAATGCTCGAGGTGGGAGTGTTTCTTTACTGGTTGTAGATAATGTTGAATGTCAGCTCATTGATCGTTATTGTTTGATAACGCCCGACTTTGAAGTGCTCACACTGTATGCGGATAAAATAGTACTTTCGGTCAGTAACCGCCCACCGAACGGAAGTGTTGCTGAGTTCCTAGAATTTTATGACTCCTTTCTAACGTTTATTACTGAAAACAAACTAACTTCAATAGCTGGTGGAAATTCTAACATTGATATGGGCTCCAGTAACCAATACACAAAAAACTTTAGTAATGCCATCATTTCCAATGGCTTCGATAATGTATTCACTCAATCTACAAGAATCGCTGCTGAATCTAGTTCGGTGTTAGACCTTCTCATTACAAACTCTCAACTCTGTACAGCAATAGCTGGCGTGATATCGTACGATCTGAGTGACCATCTGCCTGTATTTCTCTGTGTGAACGCAACTAGCCTACAGACAAATAAAAACGAGGACGTATACTATCAGCTAATAACAGATACTACGCTTCAAAAATTCCGCAACGATGTACTACAGATTGACTAGGCAAATGAGAGGCAGCTAAATGACGCAAACGAAGGGTATAATATGTTTATTGACCAAGTTAGGAAGTTGTATTTCTCTAATTTTCCTTGGAAGTCTCGCCGAACAAAACGCAAAATACGAAAGCCTTGGGTTACAACGGAACTAAGGCAGGAAATGAAAATCAGGGACCGGCTTTATCAACGGTTTCTTAGTACACGATCACATGATGACTTAGTAAGTTTTTAAAAAGCACAGAAACAAACTGACCAAAAAACTGAGATGCGCGCGCAGAGAGTATCACCTTTCTTTGCTGAACGTTGAATCCAGTAGACATGACTTACTATGGTCTCGACTGAACACTCTACTGCACAGCGGCAGTCCTTATGCCGCACCCAAGAAATTACAAGTTAATGGCCAAGAACTATCCGGAAAGGACTTAGCAGATGCATTTAACTCCATTTTTGTATGACTT
>NW_027526257.1:23317021-23387021 GCF_048455015.1 Haemaphysalis longicornis | reverse complement strand
CCGACCCCAGGTAGCCCGAAACCAGACGCCGAGGAAGACGGACGTATGGTGAACTCCCGATAATCGTCCTCTGTGCTACCACTGCGGAGAGGCCGACCACATCTACCGTCGCTGCCCATACAAGAGACTCGGACTGCGTGGTTTCTCCGTCGACGCACCTCGCCCTCTCCCTGGCCAACGACCACGTGAGATCGACGAGTATCTATCTGAAACCAGCCGTGGCCCATCCCGTTTCAACCGCTCGCCATCGCCCTACCCGTACCAATCGCCGAACCGCCGTAGCAATGCTGACTTCTCACGTGGAAGGTCCCCCAGCCCACGCGGGGGAAACTAAAAGCAGCAACTTCGGGAGGTAAAGTTGCACAACGGCGGAAAAATGAAAACCCTCCAACGACGCAGCGACTCGCTGAAGACCATCATTCACGACTTGCCCTCATCCCGACGACTCGACCCAGCCCTAACGAGACTCCTGAACACGACGACAGCTACACGGCGCGACGCGTACCCGACCTGACCGAGACGTCCGTTGAGAAGACGACGACAACGACGATGCACACTGCCCGACCGTCAACACGTACAAGCAGAGATACGACGCCCCGACGAACCCGAAACTCGAGGAAGACTGCTTCTGACGTCAAGGTGTCCATCGACGGCTTTGACGTAGTCGCCCTCGTAGACACGGGAGCTGACTATTCGGTAATGAGCGGACCATTTGCGTCTAAACTGAAGAAAGTTATGACCAGATGGGACGGTCCGCACATACGCACAGCAGGAGGCACCTCGTGACGCCAAGCGGAACGTGCACATCGCGCGTCACCATAGACGGCACAACGTACCCTGCGGCGTTCGTCATTCTGCCTAACTGCTCCCGCGACGTAATTCTTGGGATGGACTTTTTGATGGACAACGGTGCAATAATCGATCTGCAGACCAAGTCAATAACTTTTTCCCCCAATCACTCCATGACGCCGGAACCGAACCCCGAACGACGTGCTGCTGTAAGGATTGCCGATGATCATGTCACCCTGCCACCCCGCGCAAGCTTGATGGTCGCAGTCTACTGTGAAGATGCTGCTCCTGACGTCGACGCTATCGTAGACACTGATCAAAGGGTGCTTCTCGACCGTGGTGTGTCGGTCGCAAGAGGCATTGCGCGCTTCAAGGAACACCAATCCCACATTCTGGTTACTAATTTCACCGAGGAGTACCAGCATTTAAACAAGGGCGCGGCAATTGCATTCCTCGAAGAAGCGCAAGAAGCAAGTGACGTGATCGCGGTCGCCGACTTTGAACGCACACCCGTAGAAACCTTCAAGCTCCCGCAGCCCTTGCACGTGAATCCGGCGCTACCGCAAGAACAACGGAACAAATTATTGGCTTTGCTGCGTCGCTATAGCGAATGTTTTTCGTCAAGCGCAAAACTACGTCAGACCCCTCTAGCGAAGCACCGAATAATAACCGAAGATGGAGCCCGACCTACCCGACAGTCACCGTACCGCGTCTCTTCACACGAACGGGAAGCCATCCGGACTCAAGTCGACGACATGCTCAGCGACGACATTATACAGCCATCGAAAAGCCCCTGGGCTGCGCCCGTCGTACTCGTCAAGAAAAAAGACGGCACATTAAGGTTTTGTGTTGAGTACCGGCGACTGAACAAAATCACGAAAAAGGACGTGTACCCCCTCCCCCGAATCGACGACGCCCTCGACCACCTCTGCCACGCGAAGTACTTCTCATCGATGGACCTGAAGACCGGCTACTGGCAAATTGAAGTGGACGAGAGAGACCGAGAGAAGACTGCATTTATAACCCCAGACGGCCTATACGAGTTCAAGGTGATGCCGTTTGGGCTGTGCACAGCACCAGCGACGTTTCAAAGAGTCATGGACACTGTGCTAGCTGGCCTTAAGTGGCACACCTGCCTCGTATACCTCGACGACGTAGTGGTATTCGCCCGGACTTTCGACGAACACCTTGCAAGGTTGGAGTCTGTACTCGAGGCAATTCGTACGTCGGGGTTGACGCTGAAGCCTGAAAAGTGCCGTTTCGCATACGGGGAACTCAAGTTCTTGGGCCACGTCGTCAACGCCGCGGGAGTCCTACCTGACCCGGCCGAAACTTCAGCTATCGCGAACTTCCCTAGGCCGAAAGGCAAGAAGGGCGTGCGAAGATTTCTCGGGCTGTGCGCATACTACCGGCGCTTCGTCGCAAACTTCGCACGCATTGCAGAGCCACTCACGCGCTTGACGAAAGACAGCACCCCTTTCAGCTGGGAAAACGACCAAGAAAAAGCATTCTGCGAGCTGCAAAAACACCTGCAAAGCCCGCCCGTGCTCGCTCATTTCGACGAAAATGCCGAAACGGAAATGCACACGGACGCCAGTGATATAGGCTTGGGTGCCGTCCTTGTCCAAAAGCAAAGCGGCTGCGAAAGGGTAATCGCCTATGCCAGCCGTGGTCTGTCGAAGGAGGAGAAAAACTATTCTGCCTCTGAGAAAGAGTGCCTGGCTATTATATGGGCGATTTCAAAATTTCGCCCATACGTGTATGGAAGGCCATTCAAGGTTGTAACAGACCACCATGCGCTGTGTTGGCTCGCCAATTTGAAGGACCCCTCTGGCCGTCTTGGGCGGTGGAGCTTGCGCCTGCAGGAGTTAGACGTTACAGTCGTTTATAAATCCGGCAGGAAACACTCCGACGCCGACTGCCTGTCCCGCGCCCCCGTCGACCCACCACCACAAGACTCTGATGAAGACAGCGCGTTCTTCGGGATCGTGAAGGAGAGCGACCTAGCCGCCCAGCAGCGTGCCGACCCCGACTTACGCGTCATAATCGAGTACCACGAGGGATGCAACGTTGCCGTTCCTAGAACCTTCAAACGCAGCTTACCAGCATTAAGCCTGAGAAACTCCGTCCTCGTGAAGAAGAATTTCAGCCCCGGAACAAGAGCGAATTACCTTCTCGTCATCCCCGCGGACCTTCGTGACGAAATTTTGGAAGCGTGCCACGACGACCCGTCTTCCGGACATCTCGGCACAGCCCGCACTATTGGAAAAATCAAGGCGAGGTACTACTGGCCCGGCCTTACCTCTGACGTCACCCACTACGTCCGGAGCTGTCGTGACTGCCAGCGACGAAAAACGCCGCCGACAAGACCGGCCGGACTTCTACAACCGATCGCCGTCCCATCGAGACCATTTCAACAGATTGGAATGGACCTTTTAGGCCCGTTCCCTACGTCACGATCACACAACAGGTGGATTGTCGTAGCGACAGACTACATGACGCGCTACGCCGAGACCGCCGCTCTTCCGAGGGGGACTGCACAAGAAGTGGCAAAGTTCTTTATAAGCCAAGTGGTGCTGCGACATGGAGCCCCGGAAGTCCTAATCACAGACCGCGGAACGGCATTTACTGCGGAGCTGATGCAAGGAGTATTACGCTACAGCAACACGGATCACCGAAGAACGACGGCGTACCACCCCCAAACGAACGGACTAACAGAACGTCTGAACAAGACAATCGCAGATATGCTGTCAATGTACGTTGACGTTGAACACAAGACTTGGGACGAAGTGCTCCCGTATGTCACGTTTGCGTACAACACGGCTATCCAGGAGACGACGCAGCTGACGCCGTTCGAGCTTGTCTACGGTAGAAGGCCGACTACGATGCTCGACGCCATGCTTCCGCACGTAGAAGACGACGACCTCAACGCCGACGTCCACGGATATCTTCAACGTGCGGAAGAGGCCCGCCAGCTCGCTCGAGTTCGTATAACGGACCAGCAGCTGTTGGATGCGGGCCGCTACAACCTCCGACGCCGAGACGCCGAGTACCAACCAGGGGATCGTGTGTGGGTTTGGACTCCCATCCGACGACGCGGACTCAGTGAGAAGCTCCTGCGACGCTATTTCGGACCCTACCAGATTCTACGACGTGTTGGCCAACTTACCTACGAAGTGATCCCTGATGGTGACTCCGGCACATCACGACAACGCAGGCGGCCTGAAGTCGTCCACGTGGTTCGCCTAAAACCTTTTTACGGACGATGACGAACTTTTATTTTCATTTGTTCGGACTGTCGCTTATGTTAGCATCGGGTCGATGCACTTTTAGAGGGGGGGTAATGCCGCGAACCATACATTGGGTTTGTTTATTTGTGTTTTGCTTTTACCGCCCGGCTGCGCCGGTCTGCGTTATCTCTGCACCAAGGGAAGCCCGTGTTCCATTCTTTCTTTCTGTGCCGCATGTGTTATCTGTTGTGATAGGGAGAGCATACCGATCTAACGTGAACAGCCCAGAATAATCTTCTTGGATCTACTATGTTCTGGATGCGAATCGACGTTTCGAGAACCACGCGCGCCGAAAGATAAAAAGCCTGCAGTGCGGACGCCGGGGCATTCGATTCTGCGACGCTCGCTGACGCAAGTCACTTTGTTGACCGCTGCTTCGCCGCCTCTGTATTCTTTTGAGTTGTTAGGGGAGCACAAGTTCGCTCCAATAAACTTGTTTCTCCTGCAAGACAACTGCGTCGCCCTTGGCTTCGTGACAATATATATAAGGTTAGTAGAGACAGAGACAAACGAGAAAGACTTAGAAAATAAAAATAAGTTTACTGACGTTTCAGGGAGAGGACTCCCTTTCTTCAGAGTTCCAAAGAAGATATGGGTGTGAATGGGCAGATGTTCGCCCTTTGTGTGCATATCTTCTTTGGAACGTCTTCCGCGTGACTAATCTTTTTGCCCATGTCAAACACGGGCATGGGCCTATCTTGTTTTGACCCCTCTTTCACCCCCGTTGCCACGGGGGAGGAAAATTACCTTGTTATTTATTATTATTTTTATTTTTTAATTATGTATAATTTTTTCTCTGTGTTTGGTTCTTCTCTCTCTCTTTTTTTCCAAGTTCGTACCGCTTGACTGTGTGTTCTTATTATCCTTGTTGTAATTAATTTTCCCGCTCTCCCTTCATTCTTTTGCTACCCACCAACCATGAATCCATTTGTACAAACTCTCCCTCCTCTTACCTTGCCCTCGCGCTTGCTACATTTTCTGTATATATAGCTCTGAAACGAACTTATTTTGTACTCTGAAGAAAGGGAGTCCTCTCCCTGAAACGTCAGTAAACTTATTTTTATTTTCTAAATCTTTCTCGTTTGTCTCTGTCTCTACTAACCTTATTTTTTTTGCGCTCTGTGTGAGTTTTTATCATTTCAGTCTATATATATATAGATATATATATATATATTTATATATATATATATATATATATATATATATATATATATATATATATATATATTATATATATATATATATATATTTATATATATATATATATATATATATATATATATATATATATATGTATATATATATATATATATATATATATATATATCAGCGGAGGGTTTAATTCGACGTTTGGACTTGAGACAAGTCTTCTTCGGGAATGATGGCTTCGGAAGAGAGCTTACATGCAGAAAGTGGGAAGCTGGTCCACGAATGGCCAACGATACCACACAGAAACATACGTAACTAAAAGACACACGAACCTGGAATCTTCCTGATTAAAAGAATGCCCAAAACATGTGCACAGAAGCGAGAGAGAGACGCGAACATTGTTTAAAAAAGAACAAAAGTGGGTAACGGAGAAGGCAGTGCATGAAACCGGAATTCGAATACTACAGATCGTAGGGAATTTGCGGAAACGCCAAAATCTCAACAGCACCCGAAAGCGCCGTTGTGGAAAAAAGAGGGAAGGCAATATACATCCCAACGCTAGCCGTAATCATGCAAACGCCAAGACGGCCAAAGGGATCGAATATCCATTGATTTAAAGCTAGTTTCCAGCAATATGCTCCTAAAGTGCAAACAAAGGATTTTACAGCCAGTTTATGGGGCTGTTCGGCGAGCTGAGCCAATTACAGGAATTTTTTGTATGTGCAGAAGTCAAGGGAAAATGATCCGCGCCTTTTCAAATGTTTCCCTCCAAGAGCGACACCTTCCCAAAACTGGACGTTAGCCAAGATTTCTGGTCTTTGTGAATAGCTCCCACTCAGCAGCTCAGCTCTACACGCGGGTCGTCAGTGTCTCCCCTCCGCTAGGTGGGGGGGGGGGGGCAGGAGACGCGGACAGCCAAGCCAGAACACAAGGCGCTCGAGGGGATGAAGAGGAATATACTGCGATGATTTATAGCCGGCATAGCGGACGACTGCAGATGCGAGGAAGAGAAAAAAACAATACCACAAATTTGTGCCAGTCGTTAACCGTGTAACCATTCTGAAGGAGCCAATTGTGAGAACGGCGCCAAAGACATCTACGTTCGAGTAACAATGTATACCCCAGAATTGTATTGCTTATTATGCGGGTTATGTGGAATATCCAAATGTTCACATATACCAACCAATTTTTAGCAAATGTTTTGGGGAGAAGGTAAAAACGAATTATTGCTGATACAGCACAGGTACTAAGAAACAATACCTAAATTGTAAGAGCGTGACCGAGAACTAGAAAAGGATTCCAAAGTTATGACACGATATATAAAAGAGAAAGTAAAAATGTAAAAACGAGAAAATGATTGGGAGTTAACACACAGGACGGGAAAGAAGAGAAAGAAAAAATTACAAAAACCAAAAAACGTGAGCAAAGTAGAAAGGAAAAAATTACTGCGGAAAAATTGGGAAAAAATCAACTCATGTGATTTTCATCAACTCATCACGCGTACTCATCCCGCGTACATGTTTTATCACCCGTACATAAACTCATCAATTCATCACGCGGACATGTGATTTCAAGAGTCCAGTACCGGCTACATACACAGTGCCACTAATACGGTTAGGTAGATGACAATGTTTTAGTGGCTGCAAGTGTACCTGGGTCCTCATTTATACTTTTTTTATTGCGTTGAATCGGTATATGAGGTACATTTCACGTTGTTTTCTCTCCCGGTTTGACTTGAACCTCGTTTCTCCGAGCGTGGCGCTTAGTTTATCGAAAGAATAATCTGGGAGGCAAACGTGTATAGAGAGGGCCAGGGTCGGGCGGGTTTTCGCGTGCGTTTTGAGATTACTGAAGCGCAGCCTAAAGGAGGTCCCTGTTTGTCCTATATACTGCATTGCACTCACATCGCATTCAAGCAAATAAATCACATTGGAAGTGTCACACGTCAAGTTCCCGCGATATTTTAAAGAGTACTTTGGGATGGACTGTCTTGAAGTGCATGTCTGCTGAGTTGTCTTGCAGACAAGGCAGCGCGGTTTCAGGCATGGCCGGCATTCATTATGCGGGGACAATGAATTTGTTCTTGCGTTCACGGTTGTGTCTTTGCTGTTCCGGGATCATCGATAGACGACACCTGAAGCGGACGAAAACGCCCGTTTGAGCCGTTCATTTTGTTCGAGTTTGTTGTAGTCCAGTTTTACGTTGCTCTTTACGTTTAGAAACTTGGCGCTATACGTTAACCTTAGGTTGCTTCATAGGGAGTCACGTTGTTAGGGATCCTTCGCCATTAGGTCAATGCGGTTGAGTGCTTCGGCTTTTTTATTGCGTGATCAGTTACTCGTTCTGGGTGCACTTGCTCCTCCACAGAGGTTTTTTTAATTTTCGGCGTTGGTAGGAAAGTTTCCCGCTTTTAAGCCGATTCGTTCGAAACAATGGGCCTGGCTATAAGGAATGCTATACTTACAGTGATGTGGGTGGTCGCTTTGGTAATTCAGATATTGCTGGCGATTCCTTGACTACCGCTACAGCTTTGTCGAAAGTTCCTCATTTTGGATTTTCACTGTCACATTCAGGAAATTTATGATCTCTTGAAAGCAGGTGTGAGTAAAATAATTGTTCGGATGTGCCGAATTGTAATAATCGATGAAGTGAAGGAGATCGTCCTCGGTGTTTGTCCTAATTAAAAAGATATCATCACTTTACCCCTTGTACAGGAGGGGTTTTAAGTGGGATTCAGACAGGAATGTGGCCTCCAACTGTTCCATAAACCGATTAGCGTAGCTTTGTGCGATCTTCGTTTCCATGGTGGTTCGGCTATTTTGCCGGAGGTGTTCAGTGGTGAATTCAAATAATTCAATTCTTAGACGAGTGCCGATAGTCTCGCAACTACATGTCAGTCAGGGGTATCTGGTTGTGTATAGGCCTCCTGCGCTGCCCAGGGGGCGCTGCGCAAGCGGCTGCCGGGCAGTACTTCCGGGTAGTACAAAGCTGCGTGGGTCCCATAGGATCCCGTGTTGACAGAAGCAAAATGAGCTCGACGCTCCCGATTATTTTGCGACGTGATCACCAGCTCATCCCCGACGCGTCCGATCTATTTCAGCGATCAACTTGGCATTAGGGGAAAAAGCTTTGCAGCGCTAAACAAGTTTACAGCGCCCACGAAAGTGCCGGGACCGTGACGGCGTCTGCTACTCGCAGGTTCACCGATCGATGGTCGTACGAAGTGAAATTTAAACTAAAATTTCTAGTTTAAACTAATACTCTAGGTGACAAAGACTTCTCAAAAACAGCCGATCAAAAAAGAAGAGTGACGCAATCGGCGATGATCGCGCTGTAAAAAGCCAGCGAGTCCGGCGGACCGCAGGCTCGCCTGCTGCTGTGCGCCGCTCTTTTGCGTACCTGCACACTATGCGTGCACTTTCATTGAACAGTGCTCGTTTGCGCGCCGTTACGAATACATGGTGCAGCGTTAGCTTGCCGTTTTGTTGCGTGTCTCAGTGACAAAATGCCGCGACCGTCAGAAGCGTGAAATCTGTTTCGCGATTCCGAAATTAGTGGCCGTAAAAAGTGGTCGGGCGAACTAAGAGGCCGCTCGCTTTCCGTGTTTGCTCTCACTTTACTTAATTATGCTCTTGCAGCATACATTCCCAGTTCGCACGTAATAGCCTAGAATGAGGGTCAGCAACGGCCGAGTTCCATGCAGCCGACACGGCGGAGGGCTGGACGTCGAATCGGGGGGGGGGGGGGGGGAGGAGGAGGAGGGGGCTTTTAATGCAAAGAGAAAAAATTCAGCGAATTTCTAATAATATTTGACAATAATCTGGCGAAGTGGGAACATGGGGGAAGGGGGGGGGGGCAATTCAACTGGCGGACGCCAATTCTCTGTTCTTGTCTCACTGTCTAACTCCATTTGAAGTCACAACTGTCGTGTCGGCGTTCAGAATCGACGACCCCTGCACTAGAAAACTAACACAGTCAGTGATGATCGTACGTAAATATTCGGGGCCCCGCGCCGTGTATGCGGCTGTGTTATGTTATGCTGTGCGTGTGATTTGGTGCGTGTTTTGCGTCCTTTAATAGCGCTTAATTTGTTTATTTAATTGGCGGTATTGCCCCACCTACTCGCTAGTATACATGTACCCTGCCGTTCGTAAATCGTGCGGCGTAAAATGTTACGCAAGAATCATTTAGTTTGCGAAAATACGAAACAAAATTTCCACTCGTTTCAAAGGCGGTGCCACGCCAGCAGTGTCAGCTGAGTCGGCTGCGCAATTCTTGCGTTCGCTTAAAGCTCCCGATGAAGCAACCTTTTGCAGTTACCTCAGGATGTAAGATGAGCAGCGTTCCGTGTTTATGCTACTCGTGAACTTTCCTTTGTCGACCGCACGCAAAAAGAAAAAAACTGTAACTGTCGTCAAACAGTTAAACCACCCGATCGAGCGATACTGTCCCACGCCGCGACCACCGCGACAGCTCGCTCAAAAGAAAGCCGACAAATCGGCTTCTTTTAGCGGATATTATTTTTTTTAGCCTCTGCAGCTACTTTAAGGGCTATTTCATACAGCATGCAGTCATTTAAACACGCCGCAAAGTGCCACAACCAACTTTCACTCTGGCTTGTAATTGAAAACACATGGAGGGCGGCGAGGGTCGTCTGCTTTTGTACTACCCAGAGGCGTCGGCCGCTAGGGGCGCTGCATGTCGCCAAAACTCCAGCGAAGGAGGCCTATGGAGCGAACATGCTGATTAGTGCGGCTATCCCTTCGTTAGGGGGAATATTTGTGTAAAGGGAAGATACCTCAAGGGTTACCAAGCGCGACCCCTCGGGCACACGAAGATCCCAAATCCCTCTTAGGAAATCTGTGGTTTCCTTTACGTACGAGGACAGGACGCTGGAAATGTGCCTTACTAGCTCGTCATAAACCCCCATATGCATTCGGTGATTTTACCAATGCCGTATAATATTGGGCGCCCTGGGTTGCCAGTTTTAGGAAACTTAGGTAGCATGTAAAATCGGTCGGACTGGGTTGCACCGGTCGCAATAAATTGTGCCCCCTGGAGGTGAAATTTCCCCCATCCACAAGGTCTTAAAATACTTAAGTTACGATTTTGGTGTGCTTAGTCGTGGTGTCCCCGTCAAGGCGCTCATAAAAAGTTTGAAAAATTTAGTTGCCGGTGCCTTCCGCAAATGTAATCTACAGTATTCATCATTAAAATCGCTCCCCTTTTATTGGCAGGCTTAATTGTTATGTCCTTCCTATTTTCCAAACCCTTCAAGCACGCTTTCTCGGACCTTGTGAAATTATTCCGTTTAGCTTTGTGAATTTCGTATTCATGCATTACATCTTTTTGAACAGCGGCGATGTACAAATTCAGGCAGTCATCACGTTGAGTGCTTGGCGTACAATCCCTGTTTTGCCCTGTGTGGGCATCTTGGACGTTACGAGGCTTAGCTAAAAAGGATTCTCGTAGTTTTAAATTTTGTTCGCAGTTATCTAGGTCTTGAAGTACAGGAATCCATTAAAGCAGCCTGTTGTGGCACAGAAGTTCAGACCCTTGGAGAGTAGTTTTGGTTCATCATGTGACAGGGCAGTATTAGATAGGTTGACGATAGCGCAGCCACGTGGTTCTGTAGTACGTTGGTTATCCACTATACATGAAAGTGGTTGAGGGTCAGGGTTATAATTTAAAGGCGATATTTCTGGCAAAGTAAGGTTTGGAACAATATCTCGCCTCAGTTTGCGAATTTTTGTGTCTACGAGGTCGCGGCGCTTTGTTTTTTCAAACTCCGCTAAGTAGTTTATTTCGTCTTTTGACAGGGGCCCATTGGAGGGATTAAGGGCTATGATTTAAGCAGTTAGCTGTTTGGCCTGTTTTTCGCCATGATTGATGATAATTTTCCGAAGCTCTATAAAAGCACTTAAGAGGACGTTCTGCCATTCTAGTCTGATCAAGGTTCGTTATGGCTTTGCTCTTGAAAGCGTGATAGCTTTAGTGGTTATTCCAGGTAGGTACACATGTAGCGTTGATTTATGAATGTCATGTTTAGTACGTTTGTGAGATTGTTTTCGTATTTTTAGTAAGGTGGCGCTGTAGAATGTAGGCGCAGAACCGTACCCACCATTCACATATCAATCAGTCCTATATGCAGGAACCCGGTGGGGTCGCCTGGCGTAGGTTATCGATTATCAATACGAAGCGGCGTTGTTGCAATTGTGTTCCGTGCGTCATGCTCTGGGCGATTGTCGGAAACTCGATGTCGATGTTTTTCATCCAGAACTCCGGGAAAACACACTTGAACCGTGTCTATCTATTGGCGAGGCGGTCTTAGGGGTTGTCCGCTTGGGCGACCGAGCATGCTGCATTGATGCTCTCCTGGGTGGCATGAGCGGGGAAGCGTGGCTCACTTGACGCGGCGTCCCGAGCTGGACCTCTGTTGGTCGGTGTTGCAGGTTGGTAATTCGAGGGACTGGTGGCAGTGGCTGGTATATATGACCATCAGGGTGTGTAATGGTTGCATCTTAGATGAGAAGACCCCTGAACGTTTGGGGCATCACGATGACTCGTAGAAAGCTGGGGTGGAGCCCGTCCGCAGGCCGGAAACGACGGGGCAGGAGTGAGTCAAATTGAGAGTGCGCGTACGTCCCTTTGTTTGGGGGACGTCAGTAGCTCTGGATAGTTTCGTGGAATTTCCTGGCATCCAAATTAAACCACTCAACGAAGTGGTCATTTGGTTGATCAAGCAGGCAGTTAGTGTGACGAGGCAGCACACATGACACGACCAACTTTTGGAGCTCTGCTGGGGTTTGAAGGGTGTTATTTACCAGACGGCTAAGACGGCGAAGGGTCTCATCGCACTCGTAGAGCTCCAGCTCGCTTGCACCAGCGCGTAAAACCATTGTTCTCAGAGCTTTTGGGATGCTTGGCAGCACACTTTCTATCTCGAACGTGGTGACTCTTCGGAAGGTGATGAAGGCAGGGGCCGCTGTGTCATACGGATTGATGAGCTGGTAGAGGTAACGAGCCTGTGAATTGATGATCACTGCAGAGGTAGGTGGATGTTTGGGGAACCTACGCGGTAGTTGCTGCTCCGAGGGTGTGCCGGGGGCCGGTCTTGAAACAACTGCCAATCTGGAGATGCGACCAAAGGCGTGGTGAACACAAAGTAAGGAACCTTGGCAGCAGCAACAGAGGAGGGTTTATTTTACGTTTCGACTTTAGAAGTCTTGTTCGGGAATGATGGCTTCGGAAGAGAGCATAGATATCGAAAGTGAAATGTGGGTCCACGAATGGCCAACGATACCACACACAAACACACGTGAATAACACAAACACGAAGCGTGAATGATCCTGATTAGAAGAATGAAGAAAAAATGAGCAAAGAAACGAGAGATATGTGAACGAAGTTGAAAAAAGAAAAAAGAAAAAAAGAGGGGCGCGAAGAAGGAAGAGCATTTCAAGGGAATTCGATTGGCAGTGATGGTAGGGATGTGACGGAAACGCGAAAAGCTCAACCGCGCCCGAACTCGGGGTTGTGGAACAAAGGAGGGAACAAACAAATGTGAAATTCGCCTTTCTCATAAGCTGTGAGGCGTCCTGTTACTTATGGTCGTCCACAATTTCTACACCATATGGTGGAAGGATTTGCTTGTTTGTTGAGACGCGGGGAAATGGGGGAAGTAACGTTTTAATGGCAGTTATTAGCAGAGAGTTTTTGAGTCTGGTGATTTGGGTTCGAGTGCTTGGCATAAACTTTGTTTTCACCCCATGCCATCGTGCCTCGATTATTCAGTAATTATTCGCCAATATTTTTATTTTTACATTCCGCATTGATGGACATCTGTGGACAAACCATCGCCCGCATATAGCAAAACTGCCTTACGGGTTGACAAGAAATTTCGGTTAAACCCGACCCAACAAATAAAGAAAGATACCTTTTGCTACATCCTCATAACTATAACCAGAAAGCATTTTTATTTTGTTCCACGTGATCCCCCTTCACGAGACCTTTAATTTGATACCCTGCACACCCTAGCAGGATTTAATAGAATTCATACCAGTAAAACTATCCATGATTCTTATGACTTTAACCGGGACGCATTATATAAATGTCCAACGTGATTCCACTAACTGAAACCTTCAATTTGACACTCCACCTGCTTTAGCGTCCTCACCGTGATTTTAACCTAATCTATGACTCATAATGACTATCTCATGATCAGAACCACGAAGCCTTTCTTTTATTTGTACCCCGTGATTCCCCTCATACAGACCATAAATGTGATACCCTACACACCTTAGCGGGGTCAATTGAAATTTTAACCCAATATAAGTCTCGCCATGACTAAGTCACGCTAATAACCAGGAAGCATTTTTTATTTCTCCTACCTAATTCCGCTCATCAAAACCATTAATTTGATACCCATCACATCCCAGCGGAATAAATTTGAATGTAAAACCAAGCAATGACTGACCATCACTATCTCGTGATATAGCCATACCGCATTTTTGTCCCGCGTGATTTCCTCATCCGAATCTTCAGTTTGATGCCCCGTACACCCAGTGGCGTCATTGTGAATTTTAACCTAATTTATGTCCCACCTTGACTATGTCATGATAATAATCAGGCAGCACGTGATTACCCTCATCGAGACTTATATTTTGATAGGCCACGCGCCCTAGCGTCATGAACTTGAATTTTAACCGAATCTATGACTGTCCATGACTAGGTCATGAGATAATCATAACGAATTTTTGCCCCGAATGATCTCCCACATGGAGACCTTGAATTTGTTTCCCCACATGCCCTCGCGGCGTCATTTTTGAATATTAACCCAATCTATGACTCATTATTACTGCCTGATGACTACAATCAGGAAGCTTTTTTTATGTACCTCACATGATTCCGTTAATCCGCACCTTTCATTTGATACCTTTGTGGCAAACCCGCAATAGTGGCGGGGGACAATCTCACGGGATGGATTTCTGTGGCTAAGAAACATGTTGCGCGAGACAAGCTAGGATAGAACATGGCGGACTGAGCTGGGTTAGGTGTGCGCAGCCGGATCGGCTGAGGAGCGGACCTTGGCGGAACAGGACTCCAGTGAAGGTGTGATTTTAGGGGGTGCAGTGTCGTTCTGGGGAACCGCGGCCGGGCGCAAGATCCCCGGTACCACATTGGGCGCCCAACGTTGGGCCGGCCGTGGTTCCTGTGAAGGGCGTAGTGGTCTTCTTCCTTGTTCTGTTGTTCTGCGGTGGGCGTTTTGCGGGGCTAATTACATTGGCGTTTTTTGGTGACCGCCGGAATTTTTGGTAGCCCATCTCGTATTTTGAGGCGCATTTTTAGTGGCTTGTGTTGTTTATCACCATTTTTTTTTGTGTGTTCGCTTCGCGGCGCGCGAGATCATTTTGTCCAAGGGACATGCCTGTCCGTGGAGCCGGTACCCGTCAGAGGCCCTTGGTTGCTTCGCGTGAGCCCGCAAGGGATGCGGGCGCCACTGGGCTCGTCGGCGTGCTCTGCCCAATCATGGACCTCTGCGAGAACCTCACGAACCGGCTGGCAGGTCTCGGGCTAGAACGCGGTGGGTCCGGGCCCAGGCCGTCGTTTCAGCCGACCATTGAGGTACCACTGGCGGACTTCCTGGACGACCTCACCGTACACAAGGTGGCGTCGGGTGCATCGGAGAGTTCATCCTAGTCGGTATCCTGCCGGTTGCTCTGGAGGGAGCCGCTGGTCACTGGTGGCGCCTGCAGGCTTCGTTCGCGTCCTGGGCTGACTTCGTGGCGCGCTTCCGCGAGGATTTCCTGCCTCCCGACTACGACTAGCGCATCCGCCGGGAGTTGGCAGCACGTACGCAGCACCCGCGCGAGGGCTTGCTCGATTACATTCGAGCTATCCAGGAGCTCCTCAAACGAGCTATCCCGGGTGCGTCTGATGCAGAAATGGTGAGTCACGTCTTACGACGATGCCAACCCCGCTTCCGACCTTACTTACGTGGTCGTGATTACTCGAGCCTGAAGGAAATAGCATGATCAGGCCGGTCAATTGAGGAAGGTCCCATATCGGAGCTGAATTATGTACTCCCTCCACCAGTAGGTGAAGCAATCGAGCCAACTTGTGCATGGAGGGACACCCTTGAGACTTCGCCAGAGCGAAGTCCACAGCCGCGTATGGCAGTGGCGGGCTTGAATTCCTCCCGTTCACTAGATCCTTCTGCCCTTTGCGACAGGCAGTTAGAGCGCGGAAGACCACTAGATGGTGCAGCCCATGGCGGGACCTCCCCACAGCGGTTTGAGCCAGGGTTCCTGCGTTGGGAAAACAAGCCCTCTTTACTGGCAGGCTCACCGCTTCCCGACCCGAGTCTCTCCCTTTGGGGTAGGCAAGGAAATCCTCTGAACACTAGAGGTCCTCCTCGTCCAGTTGTCGAGACGGGAGGGTCGCGAGGCTACCTGCCTGACGGAAATAAAGCTGGCGGCTGTTACCAATGTGGAAAGCCAGGACACATCCGTCGTGAGTGTCCCCGTGTTATGGCTCGTCGCCGAAATACAAAAAGCAATCGAGATGAGGGAATGCAGCCCGGGGCAATGATGGTGACTAACCCGTCGCCGAGGGCCACAAAATTTGGTAGAGGCAAGGACTGGTGTTTTTTACCCACTGCTTGCCATGTTAAAGCGCGCGCATCCCATATCCCCGCATGTTTCTGTTCACGTGCTTGGAACGGGCGTTAACGCATTGGGTGACACTGGCGGTAGTTTGTCACTAATTGGAGCTGCAGTCTTTGAACTCTGCCGAGTACGTTGTGTCAAGTTGCGCAAATGCAGCATCCGGTTGGAAGTTGCCAATGGTGCTGTGGCTGAAGCGCGCGGGGCTGTGCGCTTGCACATTTCTTACGCACGCATAAGGTGTCGCAGCGCTTTACGTACTGCCCTGATTTGGTGGTGCCCATGATTTTGGGCGGGATTTCATTATTCGCGAGGCTCTACTGCTTGACTTGGTGAGTGGTGGTTACAGATTGGGCAATGACGCAGAATTGATACCTCGGCGGCAAGCCAGTCAGCGGCAAGCGAGTATTCAGTGCTGACGATTGATTTTGCGGTTGGCAGGCTCCCCAGGAGGCAGACGTGCGTGAACGTTGTCACGTTTGGCTGCATCCACGCAGCCATATCGGCCCTTCTTGGAAGCGCAGTTTCCGCACGTGCGGGCACTCTCTCGACTGACCAGCCAGCCAGAGCCTGTCCTGGAACCAGTTGGTCATCGCCTGATGCCCGTTGTGTCTGGAACCTTCAGCCACGTCCCCTGGTGGCCGGCCTTGCCTACTTATACGGAGAAGCCAACATGCACCTCTGCAGTCAGCGGCAAGCCAGTATTCAGTGCTGACCATTGATTTTGCTTTTGCAAGGCTCCCCAGGCGGCAGACGTGCGTCAACGTTGTCAAGTTTGGCTGCATTCACGCAGCCATATCGGCCCTTCTTGGTAGCGCACAGTTTCCGCACGTGCGGCCACTCTCTCGACTGACCAGCCAACCAGAGCCTGTCCTGGAACTGGTTGGTCATCGCGTGATGCCCGTTGTGCCTGGAACCTTCAACTACGTCCCCTGACGGCCGGCCTCGCCTACTTATACGGAGAAGCCACCATGCACCTCTGCAGTCAGCGGCAAGCCAGTATTAAGTGCTGACCATTCATTTTGCTGTTGGCAGGTAAGGTAGTTACGCCACCAGTATGCTTTCATTCCTTGTACGTGCGCCGCTGACTGCACTGCCATTTCGTCGTGTGCAAAATGTTCTCAATTGGTACCCGCATAACTGAAATATTTGACATGTTGTAAATGTGGCAAAAGCTTCCACCTTGGATAGGCATGCTCGTCTGTTTCCGTGTCGTCGTTCTCGAAAATGAGCACTGTTAAACGAGAAACGTGGTTCTGCCAGCCATGTAGATTGGAATTGGGGGCCAGTGCAGACACAGACACCCTGTCTGGTGACAACTGTTTTAAAAATCAGTTCTCGGCTGTGAATGAGAGGCTTGATAGCCTCGTGTCCACTGTAGAGCGGCTCGCAACAAAACTGGAGGATTTGTTGTCACTCAAGACTGCAGTCATGGAAATACAGGAATCGATCGACCATCTGTCCGCGAAGTACGACACAGTAGTTGCTACGATGAATGCTAACAAGGACCACATCGCCGTACTCAATGCACATGCACAGTCAGTAACTACTGCTGTGGACGACCACGCAGAATCTTTGTATCAGTTGACCACCGAACTTAATCAGTTAGAACAGTACACCTGCCGATGCAACTTCGAAATTCATAGTCTCGCTGTCCAGCCAAAAGAAAACTTGTCTTCTTTATGTGTGCGAGCTTGCTCTAAAACTTGACCTGACTAACTTCAGTACAAATATCGCAGCTGTTCACCGTCTGCCTAGTGGTCCTAATAAAATACCGATCGTCCTTGTGCAAGTTCACAAAGTTAGCGCAAAAGAACAGTGGATCAGCGTGCGCACAAAGCTTCCTGAGCTGGCGGAAGAGGAAACGTTCTCTCGCCTTTACATCAACGAGAACCTGACTCGCGCCAATAAAGAGCTCTTCCGCTTGGCTAGGCTTAAAGGCAAGAAAAATGTTTCAAGTTTGTGTGGACTAGGAACGGCAGGGTGCTTGCTAGGAAAGACGAAGGTCGCCCCATCGTTCATATCGATTCAAAAGCGGACCTAGACTTCATCGTATAAAAATGGATAAAGACCACTTCCTAGTTTCTCAATTCTTTTCTGCAGTCAAAGAGTTTTTTAGGTGTGATATAAGTTCGGTTCAAATTTGCCACGTAAATATTCGAAGCATTAGAAAATACTGGGACCAGTTCTTGGATTTAACCTCCTCGTTTAGGACTTGCTGTGAAGTTTTTGTGTTAAACGAGATAAATGTTCCTTGAGACACCCTTTGCAACTACACACTTCCTGGCTATCAAGTTCATTCTTACTTACGCCCCATTGGAAAAGGGGGAGGCATAGCTGTCTTTATCAAAAACACGTGGTTGGTTTCAGAAAAAAACTTTTTCTTTCACTCAAGCTGAAGTAGTCGCATTGCGGTTATGTTTCCCATTATTATCTCTTGTCTTAATAGCGGTGTACCGCCCACCTTGCTGTAATGGGCGCATATTTCTTCAAGAACCTAATGTGGCCATTTCTTCCCTGTTGTCTGGTGACAACCTATGTATGACAGGTGATATAAACATTGACACATTGCGCCCCAACTTGCCACTAACTGCGGACTATTTAGATGTATTGTCCAAATGGGATCTAGACTGTGCAATTTCGAAAGCTACCCGTGAAGAATGTTTGTCCAGTAAGCTCGTACGTACGCGTTCACGATTTTCAAACCCTCTCAGCTGTAATTGAAACTAAACATGCGGATTATTATTTTGTTGCATGCTCTTTGTCACCGAAGTCTTCACATGTGCGTAGAGTCGTGAGCAAAACCACTATTTCAGTAATTGATCCGAGGGCACTTCATAGGGAAATCGCACAGTACGACTGGCACAACTTTATATGTATTACATCTCCCAGTAACATGTACGAAAAGTTCGTAACCTTGCTCGAGGAATTCAAGAAAACTGCCACACGAATTGTTAAGGTCAGGCAAGCAAACTCTAATAAAAAATGAATGACAAAAGAAATCCTTGTCGCCATTAAAAAAAAGATATGCTTCGGGCTCGAGCAAAACGTGCCCCACAAAATGCAATTCTCAGGGCAAGCTTTAAACAACAAAGTGGAAATAAGGTAAATGCGATGATACGTCTAGCTAACCGCAACCACATGCGGAATAAGTTTGAAGATGCGCGCTTCGATTCTAGGAAAACTTGGTCCCTAATTACCGGTATGAGAGGTTCTAATGTGCAATCTAGGAAGGACGAATACTTTTTTCCCATTTTTCTGGTGACGGACTGAATATTGCCAATAGTTTCAACGACTTTTTTTCGCGGGTCACAGGTGTTGCCCGATCTACCCCTGGCATTTGTACGCTGCAGAATAGCATAGCTAAATCGGCTTATCTGCACCCACTCATTGAAGGTGACCTCAAGTCAATTTTATTTGCGCTGAAAGTAAACAAGTCAAATGGGCATGATGGTATTTCGATAAATGTGCTGCGCAGAAATTTTGACCACATTAAAGCTTTTCTTCTTTCCGTTTTAAACCATATCATTGAGAGTGGCGTCATTCCCATACAGTTGAAGAAGGCAATATTTTTTCCTTTGTTTTAGTCAGGTTCTCGAAATAAATTTGAAAACCATAGACCTATCTCTGTTCTCGCTTGTATAGTTCAGATATTAGAGAAACACATTTTAAATGTGGAGACCAGTTTTTTATCGACTCATGATGTCTTCTCCCCATTTCAATATGGGTTTATTGGAGGCCGAGGTACTCTAACTTTGCTCGAGGACTTTTCTGATTTATTAAACTATACTTTCGATCGTAACCAGATTGCATGTGCATTATTTCTTGATGTCAGTAAAGCTTTCGATAGCGTGTATCATACCCTCCTGCTCACCAAACTACAAAGACTAAGTTTTCGGGACAACTTTCTGCGTCTACTTGAAAACTTCTTACTTGACAGAACTCAGGTTGTTCGGATTGGTAAATTTTCACGTAATGCTTCTCTTATTAAGTAAGGTGTACCACAAGGGTCTATACTGAGTCCTTTGCTGTTTAACTTGTATGTTAACGACCTCGCCTATTCTGTATCGTCTTCAATATTTCAGTACGCCGATGACACGGTTCTTGTTTCTTATGCTTCTCGTCATTCGGACGCCATAAAGTCGCTTCAAGTTTCTGCAATGGAAATTATGAATTGGTTTACGGCCAATTAAATTGATGTTAATACCAAAAAAACACAGCTGATTTGCTTTCCTTTGAAAAAAAGTTGACTTAACGCAATCTTTATTTTTACACTCAGCGGCCTGCTCTTCTTGTAGTTGTATTCCTGTAAAGTATGTGCCCACTGTGAAGTATTTAGGTTTGTATTTCGATAGCGACCTTTTTTGGAATTCCCACTTAGCTTATGCATGTAAAAAAATTTGTGCTGTATCATCTTTGTTGTACAAATTAAGAACATTTATTCCATTTTTGCTGCAAAAACTCATTGTACATTCCCTTTGTTATAGTGTGCTTAGGTACGGTATTACAGTATATGGTCACGGTTCTTTACGTTGGATAGAGCGAGTCAATTCCACTTTGCGTTTTTTGCTGCGTACCATTGCATGTGACTTGTGTATGGAGAAAGATGAGAATGTATTCAAAACCTTGATGTTGCCCGATTTTACCTCGCTCCTAAAAGAAACCGGTATCTTAAAACATTTTTGGATTAATACATCAAAACGTGTTACACTCCTGCTCGGTCCCTGAGACCGAAGCAACGTTACGCAATTCCTCGTTGTTCCACAAGGTACGGGAAAAAACACGCCGTTAATATGTGCCAGCTATATTTAACACTTCGGCATCTGACTTTTTTGCGCATGCTTTAAAATATAAACTTAAAAAGGCTTTAAGGCGCATGCGCTAGTGCTTTCCAGAGATTTCGGGAATACCGCGCGGTTATCAGTTCTTGGTTGGTACTGCGTACTGTAACATATATAATTTTTTTTAACGCTTGTCGCCTGCCAGGCTCTGCCTGACAAGCCCGTTGCGGCTTAGGTAGGCCTGATTATGTACATGACTTCTGTTTGACTACTAAATATTATTATTATTAATATTACTATTAATATTATTATTATTTTGTGAAGTGAACGCATATCTGTACCGTGCCAAGGTCAGCCGCGGTCGCAACGAAATCGGTGTTGCCTGAGCGAATCAGGCAGTTGCTTGAGCAATGACCTTGCAGTGACTATGAGAGGGAGCAGCTCGCCTATGTGCTGGATTCGTTTGCCGAAATGTTCACGGAGGCCCCTTGGCGGACAACCATCCTTCAACATCGCATTGACACGGGAGACGCCCCTCCTTGGAGCTGCAATCCACTGCCGCTCAGCATCCAGAAGAAGGCGAAACTGGACGTTGCCATCGAGGAGATGCTGCACACGGGGGTTTTGCGGCCGTCGAAGAGCGCGCATGCATCTCCAGTCGTGTTGGCGCCAAAAAAGACGGCAGTGTGCGTCTCTGCGTGGACTACCGTCGTCTCAACGACATAACTGTGGGAGATGCTTATCCTTTTCCTGCCGTATAATCCATCCTTTCCTCGCTTGGTGGTGCCCGCGTGTTTGCTGGTGCTCACGGGGCTTTTTGCAAATTGAAATGCACCCTGACGATATTCCTAAAACCAGCTTCACGTGCTACAGGGGTCTTTTCGAGTTTGTGCGCATGCCGTTTGGGCTGAAGAACTCCCCGAGCTCGTTTCAAAGAAAAATGGACATCGTTCTTGACGATGCATGTTATAAGTACGCGATGGCCTATATGAACGACGTCGTCGTCTCTTCGCGTACCTTTGTGGAGCATCTCGTGCATCTCAGAGATGTGCTTGACGGCATGAAACGCGCCGGTGTCACCATCAATCCTAAAAAGGTCCAACTCGCGACAAGCAAAGTTGACTTGCTCGGCTTTGTCGTGGACAAGGGAGAGCTTCGTCCTAACGATGCCAAACTGAAGGCAAATACCGAGTATCCGTGCCCGCCTGACGGCAAGAGCTTGGAGCGCTTTTTGGCCATTATAGCATTTTACCGTAGCTTCAACCCTCATTGTGCGGAGCTGTCTCATTCACTAAACCCGTTACTACGGAAAGGCGTAAAATGGCAATGGAAGGAGGCTGAACAGCAAGCTTTTGAAGCACTTTTTCGCGCAATCGCGGAAACACCGGCGTTAAGGATACCGGACCTTAACAAACAATTGGTCTTGCAGACCAATGCTAGCGACTATGAACTCGGCGCAGTGCTGATGCAGGAGTTACTAGTCATACGCTCACTCCGGCTGAGCGCAATTACACGGTCACAGAACGTGAGTGTATAGCAATTGTGTTTGCAATAAAGAAATTTGACATGTATCTTGACGGTTCCTGCCTCTTTCACCATTCAGACAGACCACATTGCATTAACGTGGCTGCAGCGTTTTCAGAACCCTTCTGGTCGTCTTGCGCGCTGGGTGCTTGCGCTTCAGCGCTACGATTTTACTATCCAGCACAGGAAGGGTTCGCAGAACCAAGTCAATGACGCGCTATCGCGCGCGCCCTTGCCGCCATCTTCGGACGCGGAAGCGCCGGCGCTGGTGGCGGCAGGGGATGCTGATACACGCTGGGGTACGCTGGTGAGTATGGCAGATCTTCTCGCAGCGCAAAGTGCCGACGGGCTCTGCCGCAAGATCATTGAGCACGTCGGGGCACAGGGCGCTGCTCTCACCAGCAACCGTAGAGTTTTATACATATGTGTTGTCGGAAGACGGTCTCCTGCTACGGCATATCCCGCAGTACGATGACGAAGCTAATTCCCCATTCCGCGCTGTTGTACCGCGTAAGCTTCGGAGCGCTTTCATTTGTTACTTTCATGATTCAGCACTGGCTGGTCACAGCTCTGGCAGCAAAACGTATGAGAAGTTATGTAGGACTGTCACGTGGCCGGGAATGAGGCAAGATGTGCTGAGGTATTCCAGGAGCTGTCACGTGTGTCAGACAGCGAAACCCCGAGTCGGTTGCCCGCCCGGATTGATGCAGTCTGTTAAGAGTAAGAGCCCGTGGCAAACTGTTGCTTGCGATATCATGGGCCCTTACCCCCTCAGCCCGCGTGGTAATTGGTATTTGTTTGTGGTGACGGACCGTTTCACGAAGGGGGTAGAGCTGTTCCCGCTACGAACCGTCAATACACCGAATGTATGGAGGTGCCTAACGGAAGTGTTTTCGAGCTGTGGGTTGCCCGCACAGCTCATAACGGATAATGCAACGTATTTTACGAGCAAATTGTTTGAGGACAACTGCCGAGCTGTAGGCGTGAAACACAAACGTACGACCACCTATCACCCTCAGGCAAACATAACTGAGCGTGTGAACCGCAACATCAAGGCGATGCTAATTGCTCACACGGAACCACACAAGCATTTGGATGCTAAGCTGCCTGAGATTGCATTTGCCACTCGTACCACGGGAATCGTTCAACCGGGTTTACGCCGGCCTATTTGAATTACGGTCGGGAGATGCCATTTCCTCTCGACAGGACACTTCCAGAAACGGACGCGGGTTCTGGTCTGTCCCCTCATGCTGTGGCCGTCCGCCAGCGCCTGTGTAACGCGATACAGGCTGCCCGTGAGCAGCTTGACGTTGCTCGTCTCCAGCAGGCGGAGCAGTACAACCGGGTCGTCGAGATCTTCAGCTTGCGGTTGGCGACATGGTTCTCCGGCGCAGTCTTCCGCTGAGTGACGCTTCACGCAAGTTTGCCGCGTCCCTAGCCCCTAAATAGGAGAGCCCTTTTACCGTAAGCGAGAAGCTGTCTTCCATAACGTATCTTTTACGCCACAGCAGTACAGTTGAACATGCAGGCCCGGGAAATATAGCAGACCTTAAACAGTACCACGTGGACTGATCTGCTTTTGGCCGCAACGCTTCTTGTTTCTCAGTGGCGTCCGTGCACCTGTCATGTTAACTTTCTATGGGATGTTTCTAGAGTATCTTTTTAGGCATTTTTTTCGGATTACCTTTTCATGGACCAGAATTTGATGCTTGATCAGTCCCACGTCATGCGCTTCTTTTTTTGTTCATTTTTTTTCCCAGATAGAATTGTGTTCGTTCAAGGGCGTTAATTTTTGCTTCTTTCACGTCCGGAATCCATTTTTGCATTCGCTAAGGCTGTGCCCGCATTCACCGCCGCACCGTTTGGAGGACTTTCACCACTGCCACATCAACACGCATGCTGGCATGCCCCGGGGGCATCCTGAGCTCCTGAGCGCCTGTCTCCCTGGCCTTGGGTCACCTCGGTTCCACGCACTTGCTCTGGGACGTTCCTGCTCTCTCCTCTACACTGTGTTGCCTTGGCGTGTGTGCTGTGGGCCTTGAACCGGACTTTTCGGTGGTGCTCTCGGTTCCACTCCGGCGCTGCGTACCTGTGGCCTAAAGGCCCTATCTCCTCCTTCTGGTGCTGTTCAAAAGACTGTCATCGGTTGGTGGGATTCCTCCAGTGGCGCCAGTGATCCAGCGGCGTCCATGGATGTTCTTGGGCTGATCTGATCCTGTGGCTGCTGTCCCAGAGGATTTACCGAGTTGCAAGCTTGCTGTTGACAGCTGTTTCGTGGACTGTGACGTCATCTTGGGGTTCTGATGCCAATGCCTTCGAATTACTCTTTGTCTATTCTTGGTTGGCTGAGCACTGTGCGTTGGCCTTTTCTTCGGAGGGGGGGAGAGTGTGGCAATCCCGCAGTAGTGGCGGGGGCAATCTCACGGGTTGGACATGTGTCGGCTGAGGAAGATGTCGGGCGACACCAGCTACGATAGAAAATGGCGGACTCGGCTGGATTAGGTGTGCGCAGCCGGACCGGCTGAGGAGCGGACCTTGGCGGAACAGGACTCCCAGTAAAGGTGTGGTTTTAAGGTGCGCAGTGTCTTTCTGGAGAACCGCGGCCTGGCGCAAGAACTCCGGTACCACACCTTACACGCCTTAGCATGATCAGTTTAACTTTTCACCAAATATAATGCGGTCATTGTTCTGTCTAAAGGGGTGTTGCCTAGGCAATTCAGCTAATTCATTTGAAACAGCAGAAAGGACATCCCCACCCCCTTTTCCCCCTGGCTCTAACCTCTTCCTTTGTGACCCCTAGTATATCAAGCTGTTAACAGTAGCAGGCAAACAACCAGCAAGCGAGAGCCGCCGTGTGCTTTCCCAAAGCCCTTAACCACCCTCTAAGTGGATCAATGAGAAGGGAAAGTTAAGACAACCCTTTTTTATGACCTCACCTGTTAATTATCACTCACGCGCCAACCCGCGAAAACGTGGTATACAGCAAGTGCTTAGGGTCATGAAAATTCAACAAGAAACTATACAAAAATCAGACATCCTTCCCTCCCACCCGATCATGCGTATCGCGAATGGTGCTGTACCCGCCCGTAACCAGAATTCCGAGCCCACAGCGACGCATGAAACTCAACAGCCAACCATAGCTGCCTGCTAGGCTACTCATGTGTACTCAAACTCAAAATGACCTCAAAACTCATATGTACTCAGAACTCAAAATGTACTGAAAACTCACCATGTACTCAAACTCAAAATGTACTCAGAATTCAAAATGTACTCAAACACAAAATGTACTGAGAACTCAAAATGGACTCAAACTTTAAATGCACTCAGAACTCAAAATGGACTCAAACTCAAAATGTACTCAGAACTCAAAATGGACTCAAACTCAAAATGTACTCAGAACTCAAAATGGACCCAGAATTCAGTAGGTCTGAGGCGTACTCAAACTCAATCAGACTCAAACTCAGTCGGGCTCACTCGGCTCAAACTCACTCAAGCTCAAACTCACCATGCCCCACTAGCCTCGCGCTGACTCAAACTCAAACTCACGCGTGCATTTGAGTCCAAATGAGTCTGAGTGAGTGGACTCATGATGAGGTTCGCCGACCTCTGCTCCTTAACCAACACTACCAATGCGATTCCGCATTCTGGAGAAAAATTGGTGTTTCTAAACATTCTCCAACGGATCTTTCACCGGTTCGCTGATCCAAGTGATTTTTGCTAGCATATGCTACTCATACAAATGCGGATAACCTTTTTTAGGATTTCTCCATGCGACGCCGCTAAAGATGTCAAACTGTTTATTATTAATGACACAGCTTTCGAGCCAAAAAACCGTAACAGGGGATGTCCGCGCCTGGCTAAACTGTTATTTTTCAATGGCTGTATATTTTAAAGGACATTGTGATTACCATGTTGGAGGTCAATATTGCTGAAAATTCTAAAAATTTCGCCAAGGGCAGAGTCAAAAGGGGTAAAATAATTTTATTTAGATATTAATTTTTTATCGCCACCCATTTGAGATATTTAATTGGTTTGTGTAGATAGGTAACTTACTCAGTTATCTAAACACAGTTGTACAACATTTTTTTTACATTTGCCTAATAGGAGCATTGAGAATTTCAAGAAAACACTGTGTCTTTACACATTCGTAAATAGCCTTCCGCCAGTTGAGATATCGAATTCGTTTTTCATGAAAATGCTGCCCATACATTGCCCAGAACTAAAATTCAGGGTTTTGGCCTAACATGCGAAACAAAGGCAAGCGAGGTTTTTTAATTCACACCCATCTGGACGCAAAATTAAGTTAAATTTTCCCTCGTTCGCGTAGCGCTCGCCATCTGTTGGCGCCTTCAGTATCCACGCGCTACCCGTAGGGGCCTTGTCATTTATCTATTCCCATAAAATGAAGTACCCGACTGACTCACTGACTGACTGACTCATCAACGCCCAGCGAAAACTAAACTTCTAGAGACTTGAAATTTTCGGAGTACATTAGCGACATCGTGTAGAGGCTCACTAGGGGGAAGCGAGGGTAAGGGGCAAATTGTGTTTTGTAAATTCGTGATTAGTTTCTTCACCCTTTCACAATTTCAGGTGCATTTTGCTGATATATGAAGCCGTTAAGAATATCTAAAAAGTGTGTTTTTGGATTTCGCAATAACGAACACTACCGAGGCGACTTCACATTCCAGATAAAAGTTGGTGTCCCTAAAGATTGTGAAATATATCTTTCACCGATTCATTTATCCAAGTGAGGTTCGCTAGGGTATGTTTCTGATACAAACGGGGTGAACCTATTTTAAGGATTTCGCCCTGCGGCGCCACTAAATGGGCGAAGTTTTTTTTTTACAAATGACACAACTCACGAGCTAAAAAGGCTTAACAGGTGATGTGCATGCCTAGCCAAACTGCTCTTTTAAACGGATACAGATTTCATGTGCACATGGTGATTACGATGTTGGAGATCAATATTGCTGAAAATTTGAAAAATTTCACCATGGGCTGAGCCAAAAGCGGTAAAATTGTTTTTTAGGTAATACATTTTATCGCACACTATTTGAGATATTTAACTGGTTTTTCGTGAGATCAATACCTGAGTTAGGTAAATAAACAATGTTCTACAACATTTTTATGGCACCCGCCAGATAAAAGTAAGGATAACTTTCGGAAAACACTGTTTTTTGAGTCGTCAATAAGCCACAGCCTGTAGATATATCGCATTCGTTCTTGAGTGAAAATGCTGCCCATACAATTGCCCAAAAATCAGTACCAGTTTTGTCCTAACATGCGGATACAAAGACGATCGAGATTGTTTAATTCACACCCCTCTGGACGCAGAATTAAGTTGAATTTTCCCGCGTTTGCATAGCGCTCGACATCAGTTTGCACTTTCTGAAACCACGCGCCTCCCGTAGGGGCCATGTCATATACGTATACCTGTAAAACGAAGTGCAAGACTGAGTGACTCATCAACGGCCTGCGAAAACTGCTACACCTAGAGACTTGAAATTTCGGGTGTACATTTGCGACATTGCGTAGAGGCTCGCTAATGGGAGAATTTCGGAAATTTTACTCCTAACCGAGCGAAAGGGGGAAATTGTGTTTTTTGAATTCGTGATTGCTTCTTTCACCACTTCACATTGTTAAGTGCTTTTTGCTGATACATGTAGCCCTTAAGAATATTTAAAAGTGTTTTTCTTACTTCGCCCTAACCAACAATGCCCACGCGATTTCGCATTCTGAAAAAAAAATGGTGTCCCTAAAGATTGTGATATAAATTTCTCACCGATTCCTTTATCCAAGTGAGTTTTGATAGTGTACGTTACTCATACAAACGCATAGAACCGTTTATAAGGATTTTGCGCTGCGACGCCGCTACGAGGGCCAAGTTGGTCTATTAGAATTTACACGGCTGACGACTCAAAAAGGCTTAATAGGTGATGTCCACGCCTACCCAAACTGCTCGTTTAAACGGCTGCAGATTTTATGGGCACACTGTGCTTGCGATGTTAGAGGTCAATATTGCCGAAAATGTTATGTAGTATTTTAGTTTCGGTTTCGATTCGGTTTGTTTTCTTTTGTTGCCACCAGGTGATGTCTGTATATATATGCATATCTCCGAGTAAAAGTTAAGTTTTTTTTGTGACCGTCTACGACAGTGGTAGGTTCGTCGTGCTTCTGCGGTTTCTGTCGCGATATAACAACGGCGACGAGGATGCGTCTTTTTCGGGGGGCGTAACCACGTCTGCACCTGTTCGACGCCATGAGCTGCATCGGGCTTGCTCTGCCGCCCCCGTTCCTGCCTGAACCCGGCCGCCCTCCTGTTCCGTGGACGCAATGGCACCGAAGTTTCGAAAACTGCCTACTGGCTTCTGGAGCATCCGACTTTACGCCCGAACGTCGCAAAGGCTGCTGTTACACAGCCACGACGTTGTGGGTTAACGTGTTGTCTCCAGTCTACCGCTTCCAACGGATGCCTCTCAGACCGGTGAGTCAACCGCCGACGACAAACTTATTGAAGCTAGTCAGGCCACCCCGACGACAAACTTTCTGAAGCTAGCAAGGCCGCCGCCGTTCAGTCTTCTGTTTACGACGAAGCTTTAGCGACTTTAAAGCAACATTTCACAAGCTCAATTATTGTCGTCGTAGAAAGGCACCGCATTCGCCGTCGCATTCAGCAACCAACACAGTCTGTTCAGGAGTACGTTGCCACACTACGTACGATCGCCGCTGCATCTTCTTGTGCTTCCCTTGAAAACTGGCTTCATAAGGGTCTGGTCCCAGGACATTCGTGAACGCATTATTCTTGAGGGCTCCACCATCTCGTTCTTCTGAGCAATACAGCACCATGCCGTGTCATCCCGCTGCCCAGCGCAAGGTCAGCTTTGTTATAATTGTGAGCTCATTGGGCACTTTAGTTCAGTATGCAAAAAGAAGCAACAGGACGTTCCTGTCCGTGAGCTGAGCGACCAGAATTGGCCCGACGAAGCTGTGGGCATTCTGTCGGTGGCCGCATCCAGCCACGCCGGCATTCACGTCGAGGTAACAGTTGAGCATGCGCCGCTAGCATTCCTTATAGAATCGGGATTTTCGGTTTTCATTCTGGCGGGTTATCTTTTCGATAGGCATTGCTCGAGCATCGTGCGGAGCTGCTAGATTACTCGAAACAGCCTATCCCCGTGCGAGGATGCTTTCTATCGAAGGTCGTATACAAGGAATGCGAAATGTCCTTTGTGTTCTACGTTTTTTCGCCAGGCACATCACTGCTAGGTATTGACGCCATTAGGGCAGTGTAGTGGCCTAAGGCACTGTAGTCCCTCCACTGCCTTGAGACTACCGCGCCAACTACCAGTGCTACCTACGAACTAGCCCGAGGCCAGGAACAAGTTTCAACTGTATGCGTACTAGCAGAGTTGCGCAATGAGTTTGCTTGCCTTTTCGAATCCAGCTTGGGCCTAGACAAGGGTTTTGTGCATCGTGTTAATATTCGGCTCTCAGTTCCGTCTACTGTAGCTAAACTTCGCCGCCTTCACCTCTCACTCCGAGCTCGGGTATCGGAATAACTTCGTCTGCTCGAGCAGTTGCATGTGATAGAGCGCAATAATGCGTCAGAATGGGTCTCTCCGATTGTTGTTGTTCAAAAGAAGGATGGAGGCTTTCGTGTTTGCGTCAACTTACGCGAGCCTAGTAAGGCCATAGTGGCGCATAGCTTTCCTCTTCCAAACACGGAAGAACTCCTCCACAGTCTCGTTGTAGAACTCATTATTCAAAGCTTGACCTCGCATCAGTCTTTGCTCCATCCTGAAAGCCGTGATTTGTCCTCTTTCGTTACTCACGATGGCCTCTTTCGCTTTAAACGCGTGTGCTTCGGATTGGCATCCGCCCCCGCCGCATTCCAACAAATGATGTATAAAATCCTTCAAGGATGCTCTGGTGTTCTCTTCTATATCGATGACATCATTGTGTTTGGGAAAAACGAAAAGGAACACTTGAGCAACCTGATCGCTGTACTACGGCGTATTAAGAAAGCCGGGCGTACAGGAACTTTTCTTCTTGGGACACAAATTACAGCGCAAGCGATTTTTCCACGGCCAGAAAAAATTGCTTCCGTTATAAATACTCCTGCGCCCACTGATGCCACTAGACTCCGTTCCTTTCTTGGTCTGGTCGAGTATTACGCCAAGTTTGTTCCCAGCCTTGCTGATGTGGTAAAATATATGCGAGCTCTTGTCCGAAAGAAACAACCATTCATTTGAACTGATGCGGTCGACGCCAGTTTTGCCAAAATAAAGTTGCTGCTCTCGTCCTGCCAAGCTCTGCAGATGTTTGTAGTGTCCACTGCTACGTCCGGTCGTAGTGTCCACTGATGCGTCCGAATGCGGACTGGGTGCTGTTATCCAGCAGGTGGATGGCCACAGGTTGCGAACTCTTTCATTTGCTTCGCGAACGCTTTCACCTGCGGAGAGGAAATACGGAGTGGGAGATCGTGAAGCACTTGCGTGCATTTGGGCATGTGAGCACTGGCATACGTACTTGTGGTGACGGCATTTCACGTTCCGGACAGACCACCAAGCCTTAGTCTCTCTCCTCTCTTCGCAAGGCACTGGCCGCCACCCCCTTCGCATCGCACGCTGGTCGGAACGGCTGCTTCGCTATAACTATACTGTAGAGTATCGGAAAAGTTCCGAAAACCAGGTGGCGGATGCACGATCCCGCATTCCAGTTCCGTCTCCGCAAGGAGATGCTTCATTCGAGGAGGTTGTGTCCTTTGTTGAATTACCTTGCCTCACCAAGGAGCAGTTAACAGGCTGTTCGTGAAGACTGCATGTTGGAGCAAGTCGCGACATACGTCGCCAATTCTTAACCTGCACATAAGACGCTCTCAAGTGAACTTCAGCCTGTCTTTTTGGTGCGCGGAGAATGGTCGGTCGTTGACAACTTGCTTTTGCGCGGAGAACAAATCCCCGTTCCGTTGTCTCTCACGCCGCAAGTAATCGCTGCTGCCCACGATCTACACCCGGGTATAGTTCGGACGAAAGCTGGAATAAGAGAACGATTCTGGTGGCGCGGCATGGATAGACAGGTGGAACTTTCTATCCAGAAGTGCAGAATATGTCAGATGGCTGACAAAAGTGCGACGACTGCTGCTATTCCCTTGCAGCCAGTACCCTTGGGAGAAGCTGGCCGTTGACATAGTCGGCCTCCTGCAGAGAGCACCGCACGACTGCCGATACGCCATAACACTCATTGACAACTTTTTGAAATGGCCAGAAGTTCAATTCTGCAGTGAAGTGTCATCCCGCTACGTCATAAACGTTTCGCTTTCGGTAATCTCTCGAGAGGGTTACCCGGACGTGATAGTATGTGACAATGGGCCCCAGTTCGCTTGTGTGGAGTTCACAAAGTTTCTCAATCATCGCGACTTCCGCCTCGGGCTCTCAAACGTTTACTACCCTCAGGCGAACGTACTTGTAGAGCGGTTCAACCGTGTCTTCAAGGATTTCGTGCAGGTTGCAATGTTAGAGCAGCGTCCGCTTCGTCAAGCGGTAACAGACTACTTGCGTATACATCACTGCACGCCACATGCTACTACTGGGGATGCACCATCCGTTCTCCCACACGGGCGACTACCGAGAACACGTCTTGACGTTGTGGGCCACCCATCACCAACTTTCTTCAGCGATCCTGCTTCAGAACACTATCGTCAACGCCAACGCGTGAAGAGCAAACAAGGGTACAGCAAAAAGTACACAGATCCTCGCAGGGCCGCGAAGAAGGCAACAGTGTCAGTTGTTGATTAGGTGCGAATTAAGAAACCCGGAATATCCGATGTGACCTCAGGTTAAACCACCCACAGAAGGTTGTCCACCGACAAGGCCCATCAACGTTCCGGCTTGACGATGTACGAACCTGGAATGCTTCGAGGTTATCTAGGGTACCGGCACCATCAGCCGCGTGGAATCCGCATCATAACGCTGCCTCCAAACCTGCAACCCGCCCTTCGCGCCTGAGCGACACGAGGATCGCTCCTTAATAGCGCAGTCCGAAGCTTCACCAGCTGCGGCCACGCTACAAGCTTCAGCACCAGCTGCGTCGAAGTACCCGGTACTTCAACGTCGGGTCCAGCCACCGAGGAACAGAAGCCCTCCGGATCAATACGGGGACCACGTGTAGGTGGTGTGTTTGCGTGTAGACTGGTGCAGTGACACAACATGAGTGCTACGTGGACTTTGTGCAGACGTTTCAGTGGTTCTGCAAGTGTCTTTTTCGTTCCTTGAATTGGTTCGTTATATACCAGTCATCAAATGTATGCTGCATAGTTGTACATAAGGCATTATAGTGAAGCGCACATTTAATGTGCGGTTGTAAATATTTGTAAATATTGTGTATTTTCGTACTAATACTAATCCACTAACAATTACTGAGAATGTTCTTTTAAGGAGGGGAATATGTAGTGTTTCCGTTTCGGTTTCGATTCGGTTTATGTTGTCTCTATTTGCTGCCAGGTGACGTCTGTATATATATGCATAACTCCGAATAAAAGCTCAGTTTTTTGTGTGACCGTCTATGACAGTGGTAGCTTCGTCGTTCTTCTGCGGCTTTCGCAGCGATAAAACATTTTAGAAAAACATTTAGAAACATTTTAGAACATTAGAAAAAAGCTGTAAAATAGTTTTAAGTATTATTTTTTTATCGCACGTCATTTGATATATTTAACTGGTTTTGGTTGAGATAGATAACTTACTCAGGTATCTAAACACTGTTCTGCAAAATTTTTATGACACCCGCACAATTGAAGCAAGGATGATTTCCAGAAAACAGTGTTTTACGCAGTCGTAAATAACCCCATAGCAAGTAGATATATCGCATTAGTTTTTGTGTGAATATGCTGCCCATACAATTGCACAAATGCCAATTTGAGCGGGTTGTCCTAACATGCGGATAAAAAGGCAAGCGAGATTTTTTAATTCACACCCCTCTCGATGCAGAATAACTTGAATTTTTCCGCGTTCGAGTAGCGCTCGCCATGTGTTGGCACTTTCTGTAGCCATGCACCACCCGCAGGGGCATTGTCATTTACCTATACTTATAAAATGACGTCCCCGACTGACTGACTGACTGACTTACTGACTCATCAACGCCCAGCGAAAACTGCTACATCGAGAGACTTGAAATTTTGGGAGTACATTTGCGACATTGCGTAGAGGCTCGCTAAGGAAGGAATTTCGAAAGTTTTGCTCATAACAGAGGGGAAGGAAAAATTGTTATTTGTAAATGCGTGACTACTACTTTCACCCGTTTACATTTTGAAGTGCTTTTTGCTGATACATGTAGCCCTCAAGAATATAAAAGTATTTTTTTTATTTTATCCTAACCACAATTGCGAGGCGATTTCGCATTGCGGAAATAAAATGATGCACCTAAAAATTGTCAAATGAATATTTCACCTATTTATTTATCCAAGTGAGTTTTGCTAGGATATGTTACAGATACAAACACGGATAATATTTTTAAGAATTTCGCCCTTCGATGCCGCTACAGGGGACAAGTTCGTTTTTCAGAAATGACACGGCTGACGAGCCAAAAAGGCATAAGAGGTGATGTCCACGCGTAGCCAAAGTGCTCTTTCAAACGGCTACAGTTGTAATGGGCACATTGTGATTACGATGTTGGAGGTCGATCTAGCTGAAAATGTTTGAAATTCCGCTATGAAGAGAGTGAGAAGCTCTATAATTTTTTTGAATAATAAATTTTTATCGCACGCCATTTGAGAAGTTTCACTGGTTTTGGTTTAGATAGATAACTTACTCAGGTATCTAATCACTGCTCTGCAACACTTTTTTGACAACCGCCGAATAGAAGCAAGAATTATTTCCAGAAAACAGTGTTTTTAAACAGTCGCCAATAACCCCAAAGCCAGTAAATATTGTCACGAAGCCAAGGACGACGCAGTTGTTTGGAAAAGAAACAAGTTTATTGGAGCGAACTTGTGCTCCCCTAACAACTGAAAAGAATACAGAGGCGGCGAAGCAGCGGTCAAGAAAGTGACGTACGTGCGTCGGCGAGCGTCGCAGAATCGAATGCCCCGGCGTCCGCAATGCAGGCTTTTTATCTTTCGGCGCGCGTGGTTCTCGAAACGTCGATTCACATCGAGAACATAGTATATCCAAGAAGATTATTCTGGGCTGTTCACGTTAGATCGGAATGATCTCCCTATCCCAACAGATAACACATGCGGCACAGAAAGAAAGAAAGAATGGAACACGCGCTTCCCTTGGCGCAGAGATAACACAGACCGGCGCAGCCGGGCGGTAAAGGAAAACACAAATAAACAAACCCAATGTATGGTTCGCGGCATTACCCCCCCTCTAAGAGTGCATCGACCCGATGCTAACATAAGCGACAGTCCGAACAAATCAAAATAAAAGTTCGTCATCGTCCGTAGAAAGGTTTTAAGCGAACCACGTGGACGACTTCGGGTCGCGTGCGTCGTCGTGATGTGCCGGAATCACCACTGGGGATCACTTCTTAGGTTAATTGCCCAACACGTCTTAGAACCTGGTAGGGTCCGAAGTACCGTCGCAGGAGCTTTTCACTGAGTCCGCGTCTTCGAATGGGAGTCCAAACCCACACACGATCCCCTGGTTGGCACTCGGCGTCTCGGCGTCGGAGGTTGTAGCGGCCCACATCCACCAGCTGCTGGTCCGTTATACGAACTCGAGCGAGCTGGCGGGCCTCCTCCGCACGTTGAAGATATCCGTGGACGTCGGCGTTGAGGTCGTCGTCTTCTACGTGCGGAAGCATGGCGTCGAGCATCTTTGTCAGCCTTCTACCGTAGACAAGCTCGAACGGCGTCAGCTGCGTCGTCTCCTGGATAGCCGTGTTGTACGCAAACGTGACATACGGGAGCACTTCGTCCCAAGTCTTATGTTCAACGTCAACGTACATTGACAGCATATCTGCGATTGTCTTGTTCAGACGTTCTGTTAGTCCTTTCGTTTGGGGGTGGTACGCCGTCGTTCTTCGGTGATCCGTGTTGCTGTAGCGTAATACTCCTTGCATCAGCTCCGCAGTAAATGCCGTTCCGCGGTCTGTGATTAGGACTTCCGGGGCTCAATGTCGCAGCACAACTTGACTTATAAAGAACTTCGCCACTTCTTGTGCATTCCCCCTCGGAAGAGCGGCGGTCTCTGCGTAGCGCGTCATGTAGTCTGTCGCTACGACAATCCACTTGTTCTGTGATCGTGATGTAGGGAACGGGCCTAAAAGGTCCATTCCAATCTGTTGAAATGGTCTCGATGGGACGGAAATCGGTTGCAGAAGTCCGGAGGGTCTTGTCGGTGGCGTTTTTCGTCGTTGGCAGTCACGGCAGCTCCGGACGTAGTGGGTGACGTCAGAGGTAAGGCCGGGCCAGTAGTACCTCGCCTTGATTTTTCCAATAGTGCGGGCTGTGCCCAGATGTCCGGAAGACGGGTCGTCGTGGCACGCTTCCAAAATTTCGTCACGAAGGTCCGCGGGGATGACGAGAAGGTAATTCGCTCTTGTTCCGGGGCTGAAATTCTTCTTCACAAGGACGGAGTTTCTCAGGCTGAATGCTGGTAAGCTGCGTTTGAAGGTCCTAGGAACGGCAACGTTGCATCCCTCGAGGTACTCGATTATGACGCGTAAGTCGGGGTCGGCACGCGGCTGGGCGGCTAGGTCTCTCTCCGTCACGATCCCGAAGAACGCGCTGTCTTCATCAGAGTCTTGTGGTGGTGGGTCGACGGGGGCGCGGGACAGGCAGTCAGCGTCGGAGTGTTTCCTGCCGGATTTATAAACGACTGTAACGTCGAACTGTTGCAGGCGCAAGCTCCACCGCCCAAGACGGCCAGAGGGGTCCTTCAAATTGGCGAGCCAACACAGCGCATGGTGGTCTGTTACAACATTGAATGGCCTTCCATACACGTATGGGCGAAATTTTGAAATCGCCCATATAATAGCCAGGCACTCTTGCTCAGAGGCACAATAGTTTTTCTCCTCCTTCGACAGACCACGGCTGGCATAGGCGATTACCCTTTCGCAGCCGCTTTGCTTTTGGATAAGGACGGCACTCAAGCCTATATCACTGGCGTCCGTGTGCATTTCCGTTTCGTCATTTTCGTCGAAATGAGCGAGCACGGGCGATCTTTGCAGGCGTTTTTGAAGCTCGCAGAATGCTTTTTCTTGGTCGTTTTCCCAGTTGATAGGGGTGCTGTCTTTCGTCAAGCGCGTGAGTGGCTCTGCAATGCGTGCGAAGTTTGCGACGAAGCGCCGGTAGTATGAGCACCGCCCGAGAAATCTTCGCACGCCCTTCTTGTCTTTCGGCCTTGGGAAGTTCGCAACGGCTGAAGTTTTTGCCGGGTCAGGTACGACTCCCGCGGCGTTGACGACGTGGCGCAAGAACTTGAGTTCCCTTATGCGAAACGGCACTCTTCAGGCTTCAGCGTCAACCCAGACGTACGAATGGCCTCGAGTACAGACTCCAACCTTGCAAGGTGTTCGTAGAAAGTCCGGGCGAGTACCACTACGTCGTCGAGGTATACGAGGCAGGTGTGCCACTTAAGGCCAGCTAGCACAGTGTCCATGACTCTTTGAAACCTCGCTGGTGCTGTGCACAGCCTAAACGGCATCACCTTGAACTCCTATAGGCCGTCTGGGGTTATGAATGCAGTCTTCTCTCGGTCTCTCTCGTCCACTTCAATATGCCAGTAGCCGGTCTTCAGGTCCATCGATGAGAAGTACTTCGCGTGGCAGAGGTGGTCGATGGCGTCGTCGATTCGGGGGAGGTGGTACACGTCCTTTTTCGTGATTTTGTTCAGTCGCCGGTAGTCAACGCAAAACCTTAATGTGCCGTCTTTTTTCTTTACGAGTACGACGGGCGCAGCCCAGGGGCTTTTCGATGGCTGTATAATGTCGTCGCTGAGCATGTCGTTGACTTGAGTCCGGATGGCTTCCCGTTCGTGTGAAGAGACGCGGTACGGTGACTGTTGGGTAGGTCGGGCTCCATCTTCGATTATTATTCGGTGCTTCGCTAGAGGGGTCTGACGTAGTTTTGCGCTCGACGAAAAACATTCGCTATAGCGACGCAGCAAAGCCAATAATTTGTTCCGTTGTTCTTGCTGCAGCGCCGGATTTACGTCGAAGGGCTGCGGAAGCTTGAAGGTGTCATCGGGTGTGCGTTCAAAGTCGGCGACCGCGATCACGTCACTTGCTTCTTGCGTTTTTTCGAGGAACGCAATTGCAGCTCCCTTGTTTAAATGCTGGTACTCTTCGGAGAAATTAGTGACCAAAACGTGAGATTGGCTTTGCTTAAAGTGCCCAATCCCTCTTGCAACGGAGACACCGCGAGCGAGAAGCAACCTTCGATCACTCTCTACGATAGCGTCGATGTCAGAAGCAGCATCCTCACAGTAGACGGCGATCATCAAGCTTGCGCGGGGTGGCAGGGTGAATTGATCGTCGGCGATCCTGACAGCAGCACGGTGATCGTAGTTCGGCGGCGGCGTCTTGGAGTAATCGGAGGAAAAGGTATCGACTTGGTCTGCAGATCAATTATTGCGCCGTTGTCTGTCACAAATGCATTCCGAGAATTACGTCGCGGGAGCAGTTAGGCCAAATAACGAACTGAGCAGGGTACGTGGTGCCGCCTATGGTGACGCGTGATGTGCACGTTCCACTTGGCGTAACGAGATGGCCTCCTGCTGTGCGTATATGCGGACCATCCCATTAGGTCGTAACTTTCTTCAGCTTCGACGCGAATGAGCCGCTCATTACCGAGTAGTCGGCTCCCGTGTCGATGAGGGCGACTACGTCAAAGCCGTCGATGGACATCTGGACGTCGGACGCCGCTTTCCTGGAATTTCTGGTGCGTCGGGGCGTTGTATCTCGGCTTGTGCGTGTTGACGGGCGGTCACCATGCGTCGTCATTCTCGTCATCTTCTCAGCGGCAGGCTCTGTCGTTTCGGGTAAGCGTCGCGTCGTGTCATTGTCGGGTTCGGGAGTCACGTCCGGGATAGATCGAGTCGTTGGGCTGCAGGTACGATGTTCGGTGCGGCCATGCGTCGTTGGAGGGTTTCCGTTTTTTCGCCGTTCTGCAACTTCACCTCCAGACGTTGCTGCTTTTAGTTTCCCCCGCGTGGGCTGGGGGACCTTCCACGGGCGAAGTCAGCATTGCTATGGCGGTTCAGGGATTCGTACGGGTAGGGCGATGGCGAGCGGTTGAAACGGGATGGGCCATGGCTGGTTTCAGATAGATACTCGTCGATCTCACGTGGTCGTTGGCCAGGGAGAGGGCGAGGTGCGTCGACGGAGAAACCACGCAGTCCGAGTCTCTTGTATGGGCAGCGACGGTAGATGTGGTCGGCCTCTCCGCAGTGGTAGCACAGAGGACGATTATCGGGAGTTCGCCATACGTCCGTCTTCCTCGGCGTCTGGTTTCGGGCTACCGAAGGTCGGGTGGGTGACAGTGGGCGGCGGTGCGGCGGGGCCTCTTGACGGCGTGTTGGAGCAGGGCGGGGTCGGAGGTACGGCGGGGCCTCTTGACGGCGTGTTGGAGCAGGGCGGGGTCGACGAACAGCCGCAGAGTAGGTCATAGCTTGTGGCTCCCGGGGTACCTCGGATGGCGTAGAAGTTCCCAACGCTTCTTGCACTTCTTCTCTAATAACGTCGGTGAGGGAAGTGACTTGGGGCTGCGGCGGTGTTGGGAGAAGTTTCCGCAGCTCCTCTCTCACTATTGCGCGGATAGTCTCGCGTAGGCTGTCGGCCGGGATCCGCGTGCTGCCAAAGTCGCTCGCATTGGCCGTGCCAACAAAGTTGCGGTCATACTGCTTAGCACACATTTCGAGGGCTTTCTCAATGGTGCTGGCTTCGGTCACGAATTCGGCGACGGTTTTGGGCGGATTTCGGACAAGTCCAGCAAACAGTTCCTCCTTCACTCCGCGCATTAAGAAGCGCAACTTCTTTTCTTCCGTCATTGCGGCGTCCGCGCGGCGAAATAGCTGCTTCATCTCCTCAACGAAGATCACGACTCCTTCATTGGGGTGTTGCGTGCGCGTTTCCAACAAAAGGGCGGCTCTTTCTTTCCGCACGATGGTAGTGAAGGTCTTAGTGAATTCGCTTTTGAACTGAGCCCAGTTTGTCAAGGAGCTCTCGTGGTTCTCGAACCAAGTGCGAGCCGAATCTTCCAAGTAAAAGAAAACATGCCGGAACGTTTCTGCGTCGTCCCACCTGTTGAATTTCCGGACGCGCTCCAGTTTCTCCAACCATTCTTCTGGGTCTTCTGCGGGGGCTCCTCGGAATGATGGCGGTTCCCGTGGCTGCTGCAGAACGACGGGTGGATTGGCTTGGTTGGGCATGGTGCTGGTTGCGACGTCTTTCTTCTTCGCTTTCTCCGGTAGTAGACCGACCTCGGGTGGTAAATCTTGCACGCGGAGGCTGGCTCTTGTCGGACTGGCTTGGCGGCTTCCAGAGGTTGTAGTGGGCATGAAGGGTGCGTACCCCGCACCTTCACCAGATGTCACGAAGCCAAGGACGACGCAGTTGTTTGGAAAAGAAACAAGTTTATTGGAGCGAACTTGTGCTTTCCTAACAACTGAAAAGAATACAGAGGCGGCGAAGCAGCGGTCAAGAAAGTGACGTACGTGCGTCGGCGAGCGTCGCAGAATCGAATGCCCCGGCGTCGGCACTGCAGGCTTTTTATCTTTCGGCGCGCGTGGTTCTCGAAACGTCGATTCACATCGAGAACATAGTAGATCCAAGAAGATTATTCTGGGCTGTTCACGTTATATCGGAATGCTATCCCTATCACAACAGATAACACATGCGGCGCAGAAAGAAAGAAAGAATGGAACACGCGCTTCCCTTGGCGCAGAGATAACACAGACCGGCGTAGCCGGGCGGTAAAGGAAAACACGAATAAACAAACCCAATGTATGGTTCGCGGCAATATATCGCATTTCTTTTTGTGTGAAAATTCTGCCCATACAATTGCCCAATGATCAATTTCAGGGTATTGTCCTAACATGCGGATAAAAAGGCAAGCGAGGTTTTTTTTTTTATTTCACACCCCTCTCGATGCAGAAAAAGTTGATTTTTTCCGCGTTCGAGTAGCGCTCGCAATGTGCTGGACCTTTCTGTAGCCACGCGCCACCCGTAGCGGAATTGTCATTCATATATACCTATAAAATGACATCCCCGACTGACTGACTGACTGACGGACTGACTGGCTCATCAACTCCCAGCGAAAACTGCTACATCTAGAAACTTAAAATTTCGGGAGTACATTTGCGATATTGCGTAGAGGCTCACTAAGGGGAGAATTTGGGAAATTTGACTTCTAACCAAGGGAAAGAAAAATTGTGTTTTCTAAATTCGTGAAAACGTCTTTCACTCGTTCACCTTTTGAAGTGCTTTTTCCGGATACATGTAGCCCTTAGGAATAGTTTGAAAGTATTTTTTTTGGCCTAAACAACAATACCGAGGCGCTTTCGCATTGCGGAAAAAATGAAGTCCCTAAAGATTGTCAAATAATATATTTCTCCGATTCATCTTTCAAAGTGCGTTTTGCTAGGATATGTTACTGATACAAACGCGGACATAAATTTTAAGGATTTCGCCCTGCGACGCCGCTACAGGGGAAAAGTTTGTTTTTTAGAAACGGCATGGCTGACGAGGCAAAAAGGCCTAACAGGTGATGTCCACGCCTAGCCGAACCGCTCTTTTAAACGGCTACAGATTTTATGAGCAGATTGTGCTTACGATGTTGGAGGTAAATATTGCTGAAACTTTTAGAAATTCCTTCATAGGAAGAGAGAAAAGCAGAAAAAAGTTTTTTAGATATTAATTTTTTATCGCACCTCATGTGCGAGATATAACTCGTTTTTGGTGAGATGTATAACTTACGCAGGTATCGAAACACTGTTCTACAACATTTTTTTTTGACACCCGCCCAATGAAAGCAAGGACGACCTTCGGAATACACTGTGTCTTTGCACAGTCGTAAATAACCCCACAGCCAGTAGATATATCGCATTTGTTTTTGCGTAAAATTTATGCCCTTACAATTGCCCAAAAATAGGTACCATGTTATTGTCCTAACATGCGGATAAAAAGGCAAGCGAGGTTTTTTATTTCACACCCCTCTCGATGCAGAACAGGTTGAATTTTTCTGTGCTCGAGCAGCGCTCGCCATGTGTTGGCCTTTTCTGTAGCCACGCACCTCCCATAGGGGCCACTTCATCTATCTGTACCTATAAAACGAAGTGCCCGTCTGAGTGACTGACGGACTGACTCATCAACGCCCAGCGAAAACTGCTCCATCGAGAGTATCGAAATTTCGGGAGTACATTTGCGACGTTGCGTAGAGGCACGCTATGAGGGGAATTCCGGAAATTTTACTCCTAACCGCGGGAAAGGAGGAAATTGTGTTTTTTAAATTCGAGATTGCTTCATTCACTCGTCCACATTTTGAAGTGCTTTTTGCTCATACATGTAACCCTTAAGAATACCTAAAAGTATTTTTTTTTATTTCACCCTGACCAACAATTCGGAGGCAATTTCGCATTCCCGAAAAAAATGGTGTCCCTAAAGATTGTCAAATAAACCTTTCACCGATTCATTTATCCTAGTGAGTTTGGCTAGGTTATGTTACCTATACAAAGGCGAAGAACGTTTTTTAAGGAATTCGGCCTACGACGCCGCTAAGGGGCCAGGTTGGTTTTTTTTTACAAATGACGGCTGGCGAGCCAACAAGGCCTACAGCTGATGTCTATGCCTCCCCAAAGTGCTCTCTCAAAGGCTTCATATTTCGTAAGCACACCGTGATTACGGTGTCGGAAGTCAATATTGCTGAAAATTTTAACACCTCCACCATGGTGGGCGTGAAAAGCGGTAAAATAGTTCTTCAGATATAAGTTTATTCGCATCTCATAACAGATATTGAACTGGTTTTTGTTGAGATAGGTAACTCTCAGGTATCTAAATACTACTATGCAACATTTTTTATCACACCCACCCAATTGAAGCAAGTATGACTTCCTGAAAACACTGTGTCTTTACACAGTCATCCGTAACCCACAGGCAGTTCATATATCGCATTCATTTGTGGTTGAAAATGCTGCCCATACAATTTCCCAAAAACCCATTTCAGGGTTTTTTCCTTACATGCGGATAAGAAGGCATGCGAGGTTATTTGTTTCACATCCCTCTGAACGCAGAATTAGGTTCAATTGTCCCGCGTTCGCGTAGTGCTCGCCATCTGTTAGAACTTTCTGCTACCACGTGCCTCCCGTGGAGGTCATGTTATGTATACGTATAAAATAAGGGGCCCGACTGACTGACTGACGGACTGACTCATCAACGCACAAAGAAAACAACTTCCTGAAGAGAATTGAAATTTCGATAGTACATTAGCGACATCATGTAGACCCTCAGTAAGAGGGGAATTTTGGAAATTTTATTCCCAGCCGAGGGAAAGTTGGAAATGGTGTTTTTTTTTATGATTATGGTTGGTGTTTCATGGCGCAAGGCCAACGAGGGAAAAGAGCGCCAGAAAAGAAGGTATATAAGGAAGCGAAGTGATTACCACAAAAATGTAGCTATAAAAAAAAACATGTAAACCGAACATAGTAAAATCAATTAAAGGTACCGGTGATGGCTGGTTTATAGGGCCAGATTTTATTAGGCGTGATATAAGATAAGGTTTAAAAACTTAACATCTGACAAATACTCAAACACACGTTTCAGGGAAACCATGGCATTGTCACCAAGAAACAGCGATGGATGTAGGGGAATATGTTGTCTGTAGAGTTCTCTCAAGTGTTTGTGTCGTGTTGCGTGAAGTGCCTTGCATGTTATTGATATGTGCACTACGGATAAAGGCTCTCCGCATCTGCCGCACTGGGGTCTACGAGATCCCTTCAGCAGATGCGAGTTAGTTGCATGCGTGTGCCTAATCCGTGGTCTAGCAGAGGCGACTTCTGTGTTTCTGTTGTGTGAGTCAGCTGTGTACCGTCCCAAGTGTGGCTTTATTACATGTAGTTTGTTGTCTGTCTGTTCGTTCCAGTGTGTTTGCCATGTTCTGCGGAAGTGGTGTCTTATGTGTGGCTTGAGGTCTGTATATGGTACGCTTGTTATGTCTACAGTGTTCTTTGTGCAGCAGCACCGGCCCTCTCCTTTGCCAACTCGTTCCCAGCGATCCCAGTGAGTCCTGGGACCCAGCAGAGGAGCAGCGGATGCTTCTCCGCATACACCGACATGATAGTGTTGAATACAAGATTAATTATGTGGTTTTTGGGGGGTTTATGCGATGATAATGCGCGAACAACACTCAAAGAATCTGTAGATGATAGAATTGGGAATTTGATTTTCAAGGATATGTCGTACAATCAGTAAAATTCCGTACGCTTCTGCTGAAACAATTGTTGTGTGCACGCTCATGGTTCTGGCTGCATGAAAATTTGGACCATGAGCAGCGCAAGACACCATAGTGGAGGTTTTAGAAGCGTCACTGTAGAATTCTGCAATTGGGTATTTGAACTGCAAAGAAAGAAAATGCTGCAGTATTGCAGCTCGCGGTACTCGATTTTTGTCAAGCTTTATAAAAGAAAGGTCACAGGACACAGGGCGAACTTGCCAAGGTGATAAAATGTTTAAAGAGGATGACCTGTACACGTCTAAAAACGAAGCACTCAAATCCGAGGCTCGCTCTTTCGCTCGAAGTGAAGAAGGCGGAGTAACGGACGGGCGATTTACAAACAGCACAGATGTGAATGTATCGTTAAGGACAGGATAAAAAGGGTGGTTATTCTGAGATGAAATTTTAAAAGCATAAAGTAAGTCCAAGTACGTTCGCTGGTTCTCAAGGCTCCACTTAATACATTCAACATATAGACTCTCGACAGGGCTAGTGCGAAAAGCACCCGATTCAAGCTGTAGCCCCAAGTGTAGTACTGGGTCAAGCATTCGCAATGCTGTTTTACTCGCCGACCCAGTTACCAAACTGTCATAGTCCAAACGAGACCCAACCAAAGCAGTATAGAGCCGTAGTAGGAGTTCCTTGTCGGAACCATACGAATGGTGGGAGAGAACCTTCAAGATATTCATTGTTTTAAGACATTTATGTTTATGTTTCTTGATGTGTGGAATGAATGTGAGTTTCTGGTCAGACACAACCACTAAAAACTTGTGCTCCTTGTTCACAGCAAGCGACACGCCATTAAGTGTAATGTCTGGGTCTGGAAGGATCCCGCGCTTCCTAGAGAGCACAACGCAAAAGCTTTTTCCAGGATTCAATTTAAAACCATTCTTGTCTGCCCAGCTGGCAAGTTTCTTGACGCCGAGCTGGACTTCACGTACGCATATTGACATATTTCAATATTTAGACGATATGTGCACGTCATCTACATACATAAAGTAAGAAATTGTCGGCGGCAGTGCCTTCCCGAGGGAGTTCATCTTTACTATGAAGAGAGTGCCGCTGAGAACTCCACCTTGCGGCACGCTATTTTCTTGCACGTGTACCTTTGACAGTGCAGAACCAACTCTGACGCGAAAGGTTCTCTCTGACAAATAACTAACAACGGTATGTAACATGTTACCAGAGACACCGAACGACTTAAGGTCAGTAACAATGCCATAACGTTATGCGGTGTCATAGGCCTTCTCTATGTCAAAAAAGACCGTAAGACAGAACTGTTTTTTGAATGTAGGCATCCTTAATGCCTGCCTCTAGTGCCACAAGTTGATCGTTTGAGGATCTCCCCTCCCTGAAGCCTGCCTGGCAGCTATCAAGAAGACCGTTGTACTCCAAAAAGTGCACAAGCCTCCGGTTTATCATCTTCTCGAGAAGCTTGCACAGGCAGCTGGTCAGGGCAATGGGTCGATAGCTAGCGGGAGAAGAAGGGTCCTTCCCTTCTTTCAAAAATGCTACAACTATGGCATCCCTCCAAGACTTTGGAATGTGCCCCGAAAGCCATATCTTGTTGAAAAGGTGAAGAAGTGTTACAAGAGTGTCTGCGTGTAAGTTCTGGGCTTCGACAAAGGTAAGTTCTGGGCTTCGACCTAGGCTTCGACAAAACATATGAGCGCGTCCGCGGTCGCTTCTTTTGGCCTGGACTTTCTAACTACGTGGCCCGCTACGTCGCTTCGTGCACATCGTGTCAGCAGTGCTAACGATCCACATGACCACCTGCCGGACTGTTGCAGCCACTTCCTTGCACTTCTACGCCATTCGACACCAATGGCATAGACCTTTACGGACCGTTGCCCTGCACAGATTCTGGCTACCGCTGGATTGTAACCGCCGTGGACCATTTAACACGTTATGCGGAGACAGCACTCATTCGCTCTGGATGTGCTTCAGAGGTGGCCGATTTCTTCTTGCGTTCCATCCTACTGCGTCATGGTGCCCCTCGTGTCCTTTTAAGCGATCGGGGCAGGACATTTTTATCGGCTATTGTTGAAGAAGTTCTGCGTACGTCGAACACTGTTCATTAGACTACATCCGCCTATCATCCACAGACCAATGGGTTGACTGAACGATTTCATCGGACTCTCTCTCATATGATTTCAATGTATATACAGCCTAATCATACCAACTGGGGCGTGATTCTCCCGTTCGTTACGTTCGCCTATAACACTGCAGTTCAAAAAACGACCGGCTATTCTCCATTTTTCCTCGTCTACGGCCCCGACCCACCATTCATGCTGGACGCTTCATTTTTATCGGCTCCTGTATCCGCATCAAGCCCGCTCTCTGAGCAGTTCGTCTCCCGCCTTAAACACGGGCGCCGAGCTGCCCGTCTGAATAGAGAAACCCGCCAACAGGATCGAAAGAATCGCTACGACGCCTCTCACCGTGCTGTTCGGTTCCGGCCGGGCGACGAGGTTCTACTTTGGACTCCCACGCGTAGGCCAGGATTATGTGAGAAATTTTTGCGCCGCTTCACGAGTCCCTACACAGTGCTTGAAGAAACCTCGCCAGTGAACTATCGTGTCGCCCGAAATTCCGCCCCACTGGACCGCCGCTACCGTGACACGGAAGTCGTGCACGTATCACGCCTCAAGCCGTTCGTGCTCCGCGCTTCCCTAACACTTGCGGCCGGGCGGCGGCCTCGTCCACAGGGGGAATTGATGGGAGCAGTTAGTCGTGCGCCAGCCCTTTGGGAATTGAACCGCTACCACAGTTACCTAGTGGCCACTATCCCATACCTCATCTTCCTCTGATAGTCATCCTCATCATCCTCTTCCAACTCGGGGCTCGTGTCTGCCTCTTCGCCGCCAGCTGAGTGTGTGTTCTGCGAGAGCTGCTACGCCTAGTAAACGTCCTGTACCGGCTGTCCTTCAAGGTCCTTACAATGTATATATATATGTATATATATATATATATATATATATATATATATATATATATATATACTTTGGAAAGGGCTGTCTTCTTTGGTTGCCGTAGCAAATAGTAAAAAATGGGTATAGCTTCTAACCAAACTGTTTATTGGTCGACGTTTCGATCGGATGCCCATCTTTCTCAAGACAGCATTTCGTATTTCTGTGCACGTATTTATAGGCTCGTCGTCCAACGACACCGAAAAAAGAGAGAGGGGGGAATTGGGGAGAAAGGCAGCAACAAACACTCTCGGCGAGGTGAGGTGAACGTTTGCAAAAAGAAAGAGAGAGAAAAAAAAGAGCTAAAGAAAGAAAACGCAAAATAAAAACAAACGTAACATGCAGAAAAGCGAGAGGAGTACACAACTCTTTCAAAACGCTGTCCCCCATCGTTCGTCAGCTTGTAGAACGAGTGACAGGTAGCGCCCGTTTCAGAGGGGGGCCGCTCTGCTTAAGAAACGAAAGCGCAAAGCAGTAACAGGGACGCTCTCATACCCTCACTTGGGGGCACAGAATTCTAATGGTCATTGACATTACGGAAAGAGTTGACAGGAAGCGGTCGCAGCCGCACACATTTCTCAGTGACGCCAACCCTACAAAAATACAGGCAGGCTCGTTAAGAGTGTAGGTACGATCTCCGAACTGTGGCTCAAGGCATGCACGATTCCGCCTACCGGCAGGAGGGGCGAGCGCCATTCATTATTCTTAGCTCTATCCTTCTGCCCTGTCCGGGCAGCCAACAGGGTCGTCCCTGACCATGAACCAGGGAAAAGGATCTTAACTAATCCTCTACCGGCACGCAGGAGTCGCGCGGGTCCTTTGTTGGAGTAAACGGCGGCGGGCGCCTCGATGTTGTTTGTGGCATATGCCGTCTGTGCGGAAACCCTAGGAAGGGAATAAACAAAATAAGAATACCTTGATTACTTGTTTAAACAACAGAGACTTACAATTTAGATAGGGGATTATTCTGCAGCCAGATTATCAACAGCATGTATAGACGACTGAATGCCCGGGCTAACATTCATTCCTGCCTTATTTGTATTTAATTTGTAAATAATGTAAGATTCACGTTGTTCGCGTTCTCTTGTAGTAGAAACTCTACTCTGTAAAAGTGTGACCCTGATGGAGTCGAACGGGTGGTTTTCGGAGTTAATATGTCGTGATAAGGGGAGATCCTGGAGTGAACGAACATGGTCGCGATGGTTGTTGAAGCGCATGCGGAATGCCGTGACCGTCTGGCCAATGTATTGGATGCCACAAACACCGCACTCCAGAAGGTACACCACATTAGAAGAGTCGCAGCCGAGTGTCGCGTGAATTAGATGCTTGAAATGGGAGTTGGTGCTTTCGGCCACCGTGGTTGTCTGCATGTGTTTACATACGGGGCACCGTGCCTTTCCGCATTGTCGACACCCACCCTTGGGTGCCCTCTCAGTTTTGGCGTGTACAAGGTAATCTTTAATATTTTCGGGGCGCCTGTATACGACCCGAGGAGGGGTGGGGAAGATTTTTGAAAGCCGTTCACTCTGTTGTAGCATGTTGAAGTGCTTTTTCAAGATTTGGTTTATGTTTGGGGAATTGCCCCCGAACGTAAAAACTAGGTTGCCTCACCCCTTCTGGTTTAGTTCTTTTTCATGGTGCCGCAACTCTTGGTGATCAAGGTTGACCGCTTTGCAAATAGCGTCGTTGACTATGGGTGGTGGGTATTGTTGCTTCTTGAGTACATTGTGCAAGTTTTCTGCGTTTGCCTCGAAGTCCTCGGTGCGGGAACAAATTCTCCTAAATCGGTGGGCCTGCGAGTATGGGATACTCGTTTTGCAGTGGCGCGGATGACAACGGTCGAAGTGCAGATACTGCTGCCTATCGGTAGGTTTTTTGTACACGGTAGTGATCAGTTCTCCTTTGTGTGTATTTATATGCACGTAAAGGAAATTGATTTCCGTGGTTGAATAGGTATAAGTGAATGCGATGCTTGGATGAGCCTTGTTGAAACACTCGATGAAGTCGATTAAGTCATCCTCCGTACCGGTCCAAATAAGGAATACATCGTCCAGAAAGCGTTTGTAAAAGAATGGCTTAATTTCACGGGTTGATAGGAATTGTGTTTCGAGATAGTTCATGAATATATTAGCGCAGTTGGGTGCCATTCGTGTACCAATCGCAGTGCCGTTTATTGGTAGGTAATACTGAGTGTGGAATTCAAAGCTATTTAATTCCAGCACTAGCTTGGTCAAAGTTTCAATGACTTGTGGTCTTGGCGACTCATGGTCCCGATGTATGCTATAGGATTCAACCAGGGCTTCAATCCCATCTCGGTGAGGTATATTTGTGTACAGAGAAGGTACATCTAGAGTTACAAGGAATGCGCCATCAGGGATTTTTATGTTGTCGACGAGTGTGGACTGATGGGCGAGTTGGTATTTCGACATTCTTGTATTACAGCGCACTACGAACAGGACACAGGGAAGGACGCAGACACAGCGGTGACTAACAACTGAGGGGTTTATTGGGAAAGTGAACATATATACCATGCAATCAAACACAAAATCAATATCAAGTGTGAACAAAGTATGCACTCTCATCTCATTGACGGTTGGCAGGAAATTTTAGTTCTTTTTTTGATAGGGCTACAGAAGGCATGCTGATGCACTTGTCACTCTGCCGATGAATTTCGAAGGCCTCGATGATTTCTCGGGTGATCTTATGATTTCCTTTTCCTATCAGCTTCCACTTATTGTACTGTCGTTTGCACCCGCACTGCTTACAGTGGGCGGATAGGTGCCCTTCGGCGACAAGCTTTTCTACTTTGTTGTGATGCTCCCGAAGCCGGTCGTTGATACATCTTCCCGTTTGTCCTATGTAGCTCCTCTTGCAGTCCAAGGGCAATGAGTATACTACTTCCTCCTTGCATGCCACAAACTGATTGTGATGCCTCGTGCCCCATTCCCGACGCTTCCTCTCCCTTGTGTTTACTTTTGAGCACAACCGGATACGTTTTTCCGGTGCCGAGAACACTACATTCACGCCTGCGCGCTTGCCCGTCTTTTTGGGTTGTGCGCAACTGCGTGGATGTACAGCACTACAACTACATTTTTTTCTTTTCTCTTTTTCTTGATTTGCAGCTTGAGTATCATCTGAAACCTGCCTGCGAGCTGCTTTGAGCATGGCCTTCGCAACCGTCAATAAAAGGTACGAGGGGTACCCTGCTGAGCGAAGCCGGGTGCCTTGTTGTTGAAACGCCACTTCCGTGCGATGAGCACAAGTCTTCCGCAAAGCACTTTCGAAAGATGACTTAACAATGCCTCTCTTGACAAGCTTTGAGTGCGCAGATGAAAAGGGGGGGATTGGTTTCATGCTTCGTGGCTCAAAGCACCAGCAAGTATGTGACTCAGAAAAATGTAACCTGAGGTCAAGAAACCTTATCGAATCCCCTTCCGGCATCTCGTACGTCCCCTCAAGGGGTGCAAGGCTCTGTCTGAACTACAATTATGTTGTCGATTTCTCGTAGGAAGTGGTTAGTATCACGAAGATACGCCGAATGGGTAGCGGGTATTTTCTTAATCAGGGAGTCTAAGTAGCTTAATATTGGTTCGGTGACAGTGCATCTTCCCGAAATTATTGGCCTACCAGGGTTCCCTTTTTTATGAACTTTAGGCAGCATGTAAAACCTTCCTGGCGTTCCGTGTGCTGCTGTAAGTGCTTTACAGAGGCATGGCTCTATTTCCCCAATTTTGACAAGATTATTTAGTGTTGTTGTCATTATTTCCTGATTTTCAACAGTTGCATCCGCGTCAAGTTTTTGGTAGAAAAATTCGTTATTTAACTGAAGGTGGCCTTCTTGAATGTAGTCTGGTTTACTAAGTATTAGAATACCTCCACATTTATCGGCCGGTTTTATGACAATGTCTGTTCGATCACCCAGTGCCGTGAGTACTTCGCGCTCCTCTTTAGAAAGGTTCTGGGCCCCTGGTTTGCGAGCGTTATAAGCCCGCAGGACGTCTCTTTGAATTGACTCAATGTACGAGTCCAAGTGTTTTTCTCGCTCTGATTTCGGTGTCCACTGCCGCCCTACATTCACGGAGGTTGGGGCAGTGCGCTCTTTGTCCGGCTTATCGAAAAAATATTCTTTTAATTGTAAATTCCGTGAAAAATTGTCCAGATCTTTCAGCAAGCTAAACTCATTGTATCGGCCGGTACTTGGGCAAAATGTCAGCCCACACGAGTATAACGACCGCTCATGAATAGTAAGCTGTACCTCGGAGAGGTTAATTATGTTTCCATCTATGTTCTTTTGAGTTTTTGACATTTCTTTTGACTCGCAGGGTGGAATTGGGGGTTTAATTTTGTAATTTCTAATGTCCGTGTGGTGCGGAGCTGATTTGATTTGAGAAAACTCGTTTGAGTATAGATCTTTATCCCTTGACAATTTTTAAATTTTGATTCTCATTATGTCATCTGTCTTCTTTTTCTCGAAAAGTTCCAGTTCGGTGGCCTCCAGCGCAGAAAGGACAATACTATTCCTAGCACGAAGCTCCTCCGCCCTCAGAGACGCGAGTGTATTATCACAATCATCCACTACGATTTTAGTTAGCTGAAGTGATGCGGATTTAAGAGTTTCGTTCCAATTTTGTGTTTCACGTTTGTTAAACGTATGCATCGATTGTGGTAATGATAGAAGAAGGCCCCGGGGGGCGATCCCAGCCTTTAGATATATTTTGAGTGTACGCACATGTAGGTCATGGCGCACCCGCTTGTCAATTGTTTTCCTGATCGTAAAAAATTACGCGTCAGCAGCTGATCACGCGTGTCATCTGAGGGAGAGGAGTTCAGAACATTTGCGCGGCCTGGATGTCAATTTATGCAAATGCGACGTGCAGAGCCACAGTGTTTTCGGAGATCGTACCTTTTGACGGCGGGGGTGGCAGGGCTTTTCTGGTTTTCTGGACTGGACTCAAGAATCTCGCAGTCTCTCGCGCTCGGTTGGGGGTCAGAAGGTTGTGGGCTCGTTGAAGTACGTGGGTTGAGTTCTGATTTCCCGGGCTTGGGCTCGATCGTCTGCAGGTTTTCCGACGGAGATGCGCTTGTGGCTGAGAGCCCTGGGTCCGGGCCTTGGGGTTGTTCAGGTGGTGCGCTGTTTGATCTGGCGATGGGTTTGGCTGGTTGCGGTGCTTTACGATGCTTTTGGGGTTTTTTGTTGATAGCCCCAGAAAGAACGCTGCAAGGTGTTTCACTGGGTTTCGACGTGGAGTCCGCAGACGCTGCGTCGCCTTTCTGGGGGGTCACAGTTGTACGCGCACTCCCAGCTGTAAGCCTTTAGTGGACGTTCGGACGAGCGACCGGGCTGGGCGCCGGTTCTCTACTGCTAGCAGAGCGACTGTTCGAGGCAACCTGGGCGAAGGATGGTATCACTGGCTGCAGCTGGCTAGTTGCACTGGGGCATGTGGGGTAGGCCGTATCGTCCATGTGAAGGCTGTTCATGCAGGGGACGTCCGGGTTCGTCGGCGGTGGTTGGACGGTGGCACGGGGGAGGGCGTGGTCTCTCCAATCTCCGATTTGGGGTTTCCGGATTCGCAGCAGCAGGTTGTACAAGTTCCAGGAGAGTAGTGATACTCCCGTGAAGTTCGGGTGCAACCCATCCTCCGCCAACACAATCCGAGGGGAGAATTGCTGCATAGCGTGGTCGATGTAGAATACGCCGGGCATTTCGTCGCACAAATGTACGAGCCGGCAGTTGAATGTGTGCGCCTCCTGGTTGATGATCCCTACTCTTCTCAAGTTGGGCTGGCGTAGTCTCTCGTTAGGGCTCCGGGGCAGCACCAATGACACAAAAATGGTTCCGATGTCTGGTCTTTCGGCCTTGATGTGGTGTAGGAGGGTACGGTACTTTTGAATTGCTGTCTCCGCGATCGTCCTCGCGATGTCGTTAGTGCCCACGTGAAGGACGAGGAGATACACCTCTCGTGGCACGAAGTCCAGCAGTCCCCTGACGTCGTCAATTCGGGCACCAGGCTGCGATATGAACGCTGGGGAGTCCGGGCTTGACGGGTCGAAGTGCGTGTGAAGGTGCTTCGTCCGGGAATCACCCACGACGGCACATGTGGGTGCATGCTGGGGGAATTTCCAGTTGGATCCGTTTCGTAGAAGCGTTTACGGCAGCCATTGCAAGTGATACTTTGGAGAAGGGCTGTCTTTGGTTGCCGTAGCAAATAGTAAAAAATGGGTATAGCTTCTAACAAAACTGTTTATTGGTCGACGTTTCGATCGGATGCCGATCTTTCTCAAGACAGCATTTCGTATTTCTGTGCACGTATTTATAAGCTCGTCGTCCAACGACGCCGAAAAAATAGAGTGGGGGGGATTTGGGGAGAAAGGCAGCAACAAACACACTCTCGGTGAGGTGAGGAGAAGGTTTGCAAAAAAGAAAGAGAGAGAAAAAAAGAGCAAAAGAAAGAAAACGCAAAACAAAAACAAACCTAAACATGCAGAAAAGAGAGAGGAGTACACAACTCTTTCAAAACGCTGTCATACATCCTTCGTCAGCTTGTAGACATTTGTCTACATCGTTCGTCAGCTTGTAGACATTGTAGACATTGTAGACATTCGTCAGCGTGGGCTGACATTTTGCCCAAGTACCCGCCGGTACAATTAGTTTCATTTGCTGAAAGATCAGGACAATTTTTCATGGAATTTACGCCTAGAAGTATATTTTTTCGATAAGCCGGACAAAGAGCGCACTGCCCCAACCTCCGTCAATGTAGGGCTGCAGCGTACACCGAAATCAGAGCGGGAAAAGACTTTGAGGCCGTTCAAAGAGACGTCCTGCGGGCTTATAACGCTCGCAAACCAGGGCCCAGAACCTTTCTAAAGAGGAGCGCGAGGCACTTAAGGCACTGGGTGATCGAACAGACATTGTCATAAAACCGGCCGATAAAGGTGGAGGTATTGTAATACTTAGTAAACCAGACTACATTCAAGAAGGCCACCGTCGGTTAAATAACGAATTTATCTACCAAAAACGTGACGCAGATCCAACAGTTGAACATCAGGAAATAATAACAACAACATAAATATTCTTGTCAAATTTGGGGAAATAGAGCCATGCCTCTGTAAAGCACACACAGCAGCACACGCAACGCCAGGAAGGTTTTACATGCTGCCTAAAGTTCATAAAGAAGGGAACCCTGGTAGGCCAATAATTTCGGGAAGAGGCACTCTCACCGAAGCAATATCAAGCTACATGAACTCCCTGATTAAGAAAATACCCGCTACCCATTCGGCGTATCTTCGTGATACTAACCACATCCTACGGGAAATCGGCAACATAAAAATCCCTGATGGCGCCTTCCTTGTAACTCTAGATGTAACTTCTCTGTACACAAATATACCTCACCGAGATGGGATTGAAGCCCTGGTTGAATCCTATAGCATACATCGGGACCATGAGTCGCCAAGACCACAAGTCATTGAAACTTTGACCAAGCTAGTGCTGGAATTAAATAGCTTTGAATTCCACAATCAGTATTAGCTACAAATAAACGGCACTGCGATGGGTACTCGAATGGCACCCAACTACGCTAATATATTCATGAACGATCTCGAAACAAAATTTCTATCAACCCGTGAAATTAAGCCATTCTTTTACAAACGCTTTCTGGACGATGTATTCCTTATTTGGACCGGTACGGAGGACGACTTAACCGAATTCATCGAGTGTTTCAAAAACGCCCACCAAGGCATCGCATTCACTTATACATATTCAACCACGGAAATCAATTTCCTTGACGTGCATATAAATACACAAAAAGGAGAACTTATCACTACCGTGTACAAAAAACGTACCGATAGGCAGCAGTATCGGCACTTCGACAGTTGTAATCCGCGCCACTGCAAAACAAGTATCCCATACTCGCCGGCTTACCGATTTAGGAGAATTTGTTCCCGCACCGAGGACTTCGAGGCAAACGCAGAAAACTTGCGCAATGTACTCGCGAAGCAACAATACCCACCACCCATACTCAACAACGCTATTTGCAAAGCGGTCAACCTTGATCGCCAAGAGTTGCTGCATCATGAAAAAGAACTAAACCAGAAGGGGAGAGGAAACCTAGTTTTAACGTTTGGGGGCAATTCCCCAAAGATAAAAAAAATCTTGAAAAAGCACTTCAACATGCTACAACAGAGTGAAAGGCTTTCAAAATCTTCCCCACCCCTCCTTTGGTCGTATACAGGCGCCCCAAAAATATTAAAGATTAACTTGTACACGCCAAAACTGGGAGGGCACCCAAGGGTGGGTGTCGACCATGCGGAAAGGCACGGTGCCGCGTATGTAAACACATGCAGACAACCACGGTGGCAGAAAGCACCAACTCCCATTTCAAGCATTTAATTCACGCGACACTCGACTGGGACTCTTTTAATGTGGTGTACCTTCTTGAGTGCGGTGTTTGTGGCATCCAATACATTGGCCAGACGGACAAGGCATTCCGCATGCGCTTCAAAAACCATCGCGCACATGTTCGTGCACTCCCGGATATACCCTTATCACGACATATTAACTCCGAAAACCACCCGTTCGACTCCATTAGGGTCACACTTTTACAGCGTGAATTTTCTACTACAAGAGAACGCGAACAACGTGAATCTTACATTATTTACAAATTCAATACCGTAAAGGCAGGAATGCATGTTAGCCCGGGCATTACGTCGTCTATACATGCAGTTGAAAATCTGGCTGCAGAATAATCCCCTATCTAAATTGTTAGTATCTGTGTTGTTTAAACAAGTAATCAAGCTATTCCTTTTTTTTTATTCCCTTCCTAGGGTTTCCGCACAGACGGCATATGCCACAAACAACATCGAGGCACCCGCCGCCGTTTACTCCAACAAAGGAACCGCGCCACTCCCGCGTGCCGGTTGAGGATTAATTAAGCTCCTTTTCCCTGGTTCATGGTCAGGGACGACCCTGTCGGCGGCCCGGACAGGGCAGAAGGATAGAGCTAAGAATAATGAATGGCGCTGGCCCGTCCTGCCGGTAGGCGGAAACGTGCATGCTTTGAGCCACAGTGCGGAGATCGTACCTACACTGTTAAAGAGCCTGCCTGTATTTTTGAGGGGTTGGCGTCACTGAGAAATGTGTGCGGCTGCGACCGCTTCCTGTCAACTCTTCCCGTAATGTCAGTGACCATTAGAATTCTGTGCCCCCCAGTGATGGTGTGAGAGCGTCCCTGTTACTGCTTTGCGCTTTCGTTTCTTAAGCAGAGCGGCACCCCTCTGAAGCGGGCGGTACCTGTCACTCGTTCTACAAGCTGACGAACGATGGAGGACAGCGTTTTGAAAAAGTTGTGTACTCCTCTCTCTTTTCGGCATGTTTAGTTTGTTTTTGTTTTTCGTTTTCTTTCTTTTGCTCTTTTTTTTCTCTTTTTCTTTTTTGCAAACCTTCGCCTCATCTCGCCGAGAGTGTTTGTTGCTGCCTTTCACCCCAAATCCCCCCCTCTCTCTTTTTTCGGCGTCGTTGGACGACGAGCTTATAAATACGTGCACAGCAATACGAAATGTTTTCTTGAGAAAGATCGGCATCCGATCGAAGTTTCGACAAATAAACAGTTTTGTTATATATATATATATATATATATATATATATATATATATATATATATATATATATATATATATATATACATATATACATATATATATATATATATATATATATATATATATATATATGTAACGCAAGAGACATGGCGTCCGTCGAACCAACACCTTTTATTAACAACTTCTTCCTCGTCCACCACTATCGCACCGCACCGTCTCTTGGTGGCTAATCTCCCATTCCGGTCAACTGCCCTGCACCATCCATCTGCGGGACGTCACACGCTTCCCCCTCCCCACGAGAGAGTGTTTGGTGTAGGGGCGGATAATATCGTCTTAGCCTCCCCACATGGACAATGTCAATCTGACGACCGAGTGGAGCCACGCTGCGGTCGATCTCGTAATTTACCGCAGAGATCTTGCGTAGGACAGTATACGGCCCTTCCATTATCGCGCAGAGTTTGCCGTGGTTGGGATGCCAGGGTGACTCATATAACACACAGTCTCCCACCTGGAGCTCTGACGGAAGAAACTTCTTGTCGTAGATGAGCTTATTCTTCTCGTGATACGACAGGGAATTGCGGACTGCGTTTGCGCGAGCTTCTTGCAGGGTTTCGACAGTGTTGGAGAGGAGGCAGGGGTATGATGGTGTGCCATACATGAGAAAACATGGTGGGTAGCCGGTGACTTCATGAGGTGTCTTGTTGTACTCATCGACAACCTCTGGAAGAAGGCGTGTTCATGGTTTTCGCGGTTCGTCGTTGATTTTGCAGCGGAGATGAGTAACTATGGACTGATTAGTGCGCTCGTTTAGGCCATTACACTGCGGGCGTTGAGAACTTGTGAAAAGCTGATGAATGTTGTTGTGTTTGAGGAACTGCTTGAATTTGCCTGCGGTGAATCCTGTTCCGCGGTCGGAAAGGAACTTCCGAGGCTTTCCAGCGATGAAGATGCTCTTCAGGCAGGAAATGTACGCATCGCAGGTCTCATTTCGGTACGCAAAAGCCCACACGTAACGAGTGGCATGGTCAACGGCCAAGTGAATGAACCTTTTTGGAGAACCGTAGTTCGCAAAACCTCCGATGGTGTCCATAACCAGAAGATCAAATGGTTGTTCAGCTGGTGGTAGTGACTCCAAAGATCCGAAACGCTTCGTCTTCGTCTTCTTGCAGCGCTGGCAAGTGTCACAGTGGCGAATATATTTTGAGACATCGGTGATGATGTCAGGCCAATAATATTGTGGAGATAGAAGTCGCAATGTCTTCTTGACTCCAACGTGACCAAAAGCGTCATGAGCCTTCTGAAGAAGAGAAGGTCGCAGAGCAGCAGGAATGTAGACTTTTCGAATCCCTCTGCGCGTCACTATGGCCATTCCGTTCTCAATGACGTGCTTGCAAGGCGGTTTGTCGTTGGGATGCTCTTGCAGTTGGTCAGCTGATAGAATCTGAATAATCGGGTTTCGCGATAGTGCATCAGCTTCAATGTTTTCAGCGCCCTTTTGGTGTTTGATGTTTACATCGTACATGGAGAGTTTCAAGGACCATCGAAACAGACGGCCTCGCGGATTCTTGATGTTCTTAAGCCACTGTAGCGCAGCGTGATCGGTGACCACCGTAAAAGGTTTTCCATGTAGATAGCAGTGCCATTTGTCGATAGCTTCAATAATTGCCAAGCATTCAAGCTCTGTGATGGCGTAATTGACTTCATGCTTGAGCAGCTTGCGTGAGTGGTATGCAACTGGGTGCTCCCGGCCTTCTTCATCAGCCTGCTTCAGAACGGCGCCGATACCTTTACTGGATGCATCACAGTACAGCACACAAGGTTTGGAGGCATCGTAGATGGCAAGAACCGGCTCTACCGTGACACATTTCTTCAGCTTTGTGAAAGCCAGTTGGCAGTCAGAGTCCCAGTTCCACGTAGCGTCTTTGCTCAGGAGGCACGTCAGTGGATGGGCAATTTCAATGAAGTGAGCGATGCACCGACGGTAAACGTTCACGGTACCGAGAAACCGCTGCAGCTCTTTCGGGCGCGATGGGGTGGGAAGCCGCAAAATTGCCTCGACGTTGCTTCGTTTCGGAGTGACTGCGCCATTTTAAACCTTGTGTCCCAGGTACTCAATGGATGTTCGTGCGAACTGACATTTCTTCATTTTGAGCCTGACGCATTCGTTTTTAAAAGCGTTTAAAACGGCGTCGAGATGCTTCAGATGGTCAGAAAACGTGTCAGAGTACACCACAATATCATCGAAGTAGTTCGTGACGTGCGCTAAGCGGTGTTTTGCTAGGATGGACTTGACAGCCCGCTCAAAAGTGGCTGGGGCGTTCCGGAGACCGAAAGGCATAACAAGCCATTCGTAGTGACCGGTACGTGTCACAAAGGCTGTTTTCGGAATGTCTTCCGGGTGCATCTTGACGTGCCAGTAACCCGATGTGATGTCTAATGTTGAAAAGTACGTCGATTTCCCGAGAGAGTCTAGCACGTCGTCAATGCGAGGGATGGGTTGGTAGTCGGGCACCATCAGTGCGTTCAGCTTGCGGTAATCTATGCAGAAACGTGTGCGCCCTTCTCCCTTTTTCTCTGCCAGAAGTGCCGGGGCAGCGTACGGAGACGTAGACAGCCGTATTACGCCTTGCGTGAGAAGGTCGCTGACTTGTCTGTCCATTTCGACGCTATCGGCTTCTGAGCATCGATAGGGAGCCCTGCGGATGCGGACGTTGTTTGGGACGGGAATGCGATGCATCTCGCTACTGATACACCCAATGTCAGTTTGTGATTTGGAAAAAATGTCCTCGTACTTGCGGAGAAGCTGCTTGAGTGCACACCTCCGAGTTTCATTTAGGTGGCCCAAATCGGAAGCTTGAGGTTCCTGTACACAAGCGTTTTTGTCAGCCGCGTAACGGACTTGTGGGCGTTGAGAGTGAAGGACATTATTTCCTTGGCGTAGGGTCAGGGTGTCGAGGTCTAGAAACAAGTTGAAGAGACAGGCGCTGTCCAAGCCAAGAAGTAGATTGCTCTTCATTCCTTGCAGAACGTGCGCTTCTATTTCCTTCGTGATTTTTCCGATTTGTAGTTTTAGATTGACGCGACCCAAAGTTTTGGTAGATGATGTTACTTGGTCTACAGTGATGCATAAATCTCTCATTATTTGCAGGCGAAGGGTTGTCAGCACTGCTTCGCTGATACAGGTAATTGTGGCCCCGGTATCAAGAGTAGCGCTGACTGGGTGCCCGTTAATGAGTGCATCGAAGTGAATTAAGATAGCTTTGGGTCGCCCTCCTCGTTTCCCTGGTTGGTAGCGAGGGCTGAAATGCTTGCGCGTCATGGGCATTCATTGTGCCAGTGCATCTGTCGTGGCAAGCCGGCCATGGCGCAATGCCTGCATTCGGACATGTGTGCTCGGCCCGGCGTATCAGGCGGACGCTGATAGGAATTGCCGCTCGGTGCATTGATCTGTGCGTGTCGACCTGGTGGAACGCGGTGCGACTTAGCTCGGTTCATACCAGCCTCTACTCTAAGCGCAGCTAAAAGCCACGCTGCTGGGGTGAATGGAGTAAGCCCAGCAAGAGCCATTTCCTTTTCAGCAGGGAGGCCGTCGATGAGCCCTGATATAAGGTGCGCGTCCTTTAGTTCAGCAAGGCGTCCCAGACACATTTTTTCGTCGTAATATTCCTTGAGGCTCTGGCCCGATTTCAGGCGGCAATGAATGAACTGACGGAATGATCCGCGATGGCGCTTGCGAACCGTTCGGTCATGCATGCAACGAGGTCCTCCCAAGCTGTCCCAGTTTCAAACACCTCGGTAAGGTACCAGCGGAAGGCCTCACCTTCAAGGTAATCGGAGAAATTGCGCAACTTGTCTCGCTCGGTCCATGCAGCGGCCGCAGTCTTCACCTCGAAGAGTCGGAGCCACTTGTCAAAGGGAACATCGTCGCTTGCTCCCGAGTACTTGGGGACGGTGATGGCTTTCTTGGATGTTGTCATGATGCGGGGTTGCACGGTAAATCCTGTCGACTAGTGTAACGCAGGAGACATGGCGTCCGTCGAACCAACACCTTTTATTAACAACTTCTTCTTCCTCGTCCACCACTATCGCACCGCACCGTCTCTTGGTGGCTAATCTCCTATTCCGGTCAACTGCCCTGCACCATCCATCTGCGGGACGTCACACATATATATATATATATAAATATATATATATATATATATATATATATATATATATATATATATATATATATATATATATTGTGAGCATGTTCTGAGCATCGCGTCGTATTTACAGTGACTGGCTCGTATATTGTGGGCACCATCCTGTGCTTCATCTTCTTCCTTTCATAATCATCCTCATCACCATCCTACCAACCCTCCTCTTGCGAAGATCATCGTCATCGGAGGCTGGTTCCGAGTCCGCGGCTGTTGCGACGCTTCCCAATAAACGTCCTCCTACACCTGTCTCTTCAGGTCCTCTCAAGTGGTGGAGGTCGACTTCGATCCTGTCCTCTACGCCTTCTGATCGCACCCCTGGAGCTCCGTTCCGGTCGCCGTTTACCGGCTCAAGCCATACAGCGTGAAACCGGGAGCAACCCCACTGGCGCTGCTGCCGCGCCTCCGGCGTTTGCTGTGACCACCCGGCAGCGTGAACCACCGTTTTTCTACGGTTTCCGCGGCGAGGACGTCGATGACTGGCTCGACATCCACGTTCGAGTCAGTGCATTTAACCGCTGGGATGATACCGCCAAGCTCCATAACGTATCTCTTTCTCTACAGGAAGCTGCAGAAACATGGTTTTTCATCAATGAAGCCGACATTGATGACTGGGCAACCTTTGCCCTGAAGCTGCGTAAGGCCTTCGGCTCTCCAACCAATCGTTCGGACGTGGCCAAAAGGAAGCTGTCTGGTCGTATCCAACACCCTGAAGAGACGTATGCCTCATACATCGAGGACGTCCTTGCCCTGTGTCGCCGCGCTGACGAAAGCATGCCAGAGGCCGACAAGGTACGCCACCTTCTCAAAGGCATCTCTTCATTTGCATTCAATGCATTGGTGGCTCAACATCCTAAAAGCATCAGCGATGTGCGCGAAACGTGTCAACGCCTCGACGAACTCCAGTTGATTCGCTTGCCACATGACGCCCGGGCTACTCAGCCGCATGGAGACTTGGAATTACGGGCTCTAATCCGCGAGATCATCCGTGAAGAGCTGCAGCTCCATGACCAGCCTACCCTTCCACGGGATCTCTTTCGGAAGGATGGACCTCAGTTGCGGGACTTTGTAAAGGAGGAGTTGGCATCCATGAGCAGTCTGTTGCCAACCTCGCGTCCTATTCCTACCACTCCCGCTCTGTCGTACTCGGCGATCGCCTCAAAGCCACCCTTGCACCAAGAAGCTTCACTGGCTCATGAGCATTTTACAGCGATCTCTCCAGCACCTACGTCCCGGAACTACTATTACGGCCACATGCGACCCCGCCGCCAGGCTTTCTCGACCGATCGCCCTGTCTGTTATTACTGCGGGATTCGGGGAAACATTGCCCGTTTCTGCAGGCGACGTCAGCAAGATGAGCGACGAGGGTATGCACCATTTGAACGCGACGTGACCTTTTCTTATGGGACCCGGTACACCACACCTGTTTCACCCCATCGCCGCTCCTTCCCACCTCCATCCCCTGTTGACACGCCTCTGCGTGATCGTCCTTCACTGCGGCGATCGCCCTTTCCATATCGCCGCTCTGCGTCACCTCTTCACCCTGCGTCTCACGCCTTGGGCCACCATCCGGAAAACTAGAGCCTGCAGTTTTTGGGGGGGAAACTGCATTCGTCGAAAAGGCAAAAACTCCTCCAGCGCAACCGTCGAATACATTGCACGTACAAGTTGAAGGATTTGATGTTGATGCCCTCATAGACACTGGAGCCAGTATATCAGTCATTAGTAAAAATTTGAGCTCGCGGCTCAAGAAAGCGAGAACCCCTTATACTGGACCTACTTTGTGCGGTGCTAACCAAGCTGTGTTCGAGCCGTCCGGATACTGCACCGTACGTGTATTTATTGAGGGAATTCGGCACCACGTTCAGTGCGCAGTCTTGTCCAGTTGCTCTCCCGAACTCATTCTAGGGTGGGACTTTCTCTCATCCGCCTCCGCTGTCATCTGCTGCCAGTACGCGGACATTGAAATCAGCGCAACAGACCGTATTACAACTTCGGATATCCAAGAGCTGTGCTTGGTGGCTAGTGCGGATTACCTTCTGAGTCCTGGATATGATACGACAATTTTTGTTCGTGGTGGCAAGTGTTCTGATGGTGACGTGCTCATCGTTCCCCGCTCTCGGCTTCTCCCACGCGGCATCGTAATAGCCACCTGTCTGGTGCGCTTTGCGCAAGGGTCTGCCACACTCGTTGCCATTAACACTAGCCCTGAGGCAATCCTCTTACGGAAAGGCACTACTATCGCTACCACTGCTCAATCTGAAGCTGTCTTTGTTGTTCCCCTCTGCTGTATTCCGTCAGTGTCGACTTCGCCATCTGACTTGCCACAACCTGCTTTATCCGCCACTATCAGCTCCGACCTCTCCCCGGAACAAGCTAATTCTTTGCTGGACCTCCTACAAAGGCACAAATCACTATTCGATTCTCAGAGTACCCCACTCGGTCAAACATCCGTAGAAACTCATCGAATTGCAACAGACGGGTCACAGATCATTCGCCGCCGGCCATACCGCATCTCTTCTTCGGAGCGGAAAGTGATTAATGAAAACGTCGCCGAAATGCTAGAGTGCAACATTATTCGCCCATCTAACAGTCCTTGGTCATCTCCTGTTGTCTTAGTGAAGAAAAAAAGACGGATCCGTTCGATTTTGTATTGATTATCGCGCACTTCACCGAATCACACGAAAAGATGTTTATCCGATGCCTCGAATCGATGATGCCTTGGACTGTTTACAAGGAGCGAAATATTTTTCCACTATCGATCTTCGATCTGGTTTTTGGCAAATTCCATTGCAAGAGGCGGATAAAGAAAAGACAGCGTTCGCCACCCCTGATGGACTATATAAGTTTAATGTGATGCCCTTCGGGCTATGTAACGCTCCAGCAACATTTGAGCGGATGATCGACACTGTTCTCCGGGGCGTTAAATGGAAAACGTGTCTATGTTACCTGGACAATATCGTTATTTTTTCTTTACCCTTTCTTGACCACCTCCAACGGCTGGATGAGGTCCTAACATGCCTTGCCAATGCTGGCCTTCAGCTCAACACCAAAAAGTGCCTTTTTGCCTCTCGAAGCATAAAAGTTCTCGGACACGTCATCAGCCACGACGGGATTCAGCCCGACCCAGACAAGATTGCTGCTGTGGTTAACTTCCCCTGGCCCCAGGAGCAAAAATCTCTGCGTAGCTTTCTTGGTCTGGCGTCTTACTTTCGGCGCTTTGTCCAAAATTTCGCTTCCATAGCTTCGCCCCTCAACACACTCCTTAACTCTGGAACTCCCTTCGCCTGGACGGATGATTGTGAACCAGCTTTCCAGCAGCTGAAGACCGCACTGACCTCTGGGCCGGTCCTCTGCCATTTTGACGAGTCGAGACCTGTAATTCTCCACACGGACGCCAGTGGCCACGGACTTGGGGCTGTTCTACAGCGGTCAGATGGTAACGATCGAGAGCGCGTTATTTCTTACGCCAGTCGTTCCCTAAGTCCTGCGGAAAAAAATTACACCATCACTGAGCAGGAGTGTCTCGCTGTGGTTTGGGCCGTCCAGAAATTTCGACCATATCTCTACGGACGCCACTTCACAGTAATGACTGACCACCATGCTTTATGCTGGTTGCAGACACTCAAAAATTTATCAGGGCGCCTCGGACGCTGGGTTCTACGACTTAAGGAATATGACTTCACCGTCACTTACAAGTCTGGGAAAAAGCACCTCGACGCGGAAGCACTTTCTCGGTGCCCTCTTGAGTCGTCTACGGCTTCCGCGCGATCGTCACCCGATACCGCCCTCCCTATCGCACCTGCCAACCACGCAGCATTCGATAACAGCCTGTCTCATTTGCCTACTCTTCAACAAGCAGACACATACTGCCGCACTATAATCAATCGGCTTACTGGCTCAATCCAACCCCAGAACAGTCGGGCGCGTCGGTAGCTTCAGCAGTTTCAGTTTTTGAATGGTGTTTTTTACCGTTCCAATCACCACTCATCGGGCAACATATAGGTCCCCGTCGCACTGCGCGCTATTCGACAGCAAATATTAGACGCCCTCCACGACGATGCATCAGCGGGTCACCTAGGCTTCAACAAAACTTACGACCGCGTCCGCTCTCGTTTCTTCTGGCCTGGCCTCTCCCCCTACGTTGCCCGCTACACCGCTTCGTGCCCGTCTTGCCAGAAGCGGAAAGAGCCAACATCTCCGCCTGCTGGACTTCTACAGCCGCTTCCTTGCCCTTCGGAGCCCTTTCACACTGTTGGCATAGATCTCTACGGACCTTTGCCTTGCACGGCTGCCGGCTTCCGGTGGATTATAACCGCCGTAGACCATTTAACCCGCTACGCAAAAACAGCGCCCATTCGCTCTGGTTGTGCAGCCGAGGTAGCAGACTTCTTCTTGCGTGCCATAGTGTTGCGCCATGGCGCTCCCCGTGTTCTTTTGAGCGATCGCGGCAAGACGTTTCTCTCCAGCACTGTTGAAGAAGTTCTCCGCACTGCAAACACAGTTCATAAGACCACTTCCGCTTAACATCCGCAGACGAACGGTCTGACTGAACGCTTCCATCGGACTCTTTCTGAAATGATTTCTATGTATATCCGGCCTGACCACACCAACTGGGACCAAATTCTACCATTCGTTACTTTTGCATACAAAACAGCAGTTCAAAAGACTACTGGTTATTTACCCTTCTTGCTCGTCTACGGCCGCGATCCCTCATTCATGCTGGACGCCAGTGTATTTAGTGCTCCTGTGCATAACTCCAGCCCGTTACACGAGGAGTTCATCTCCCGCCTCAACTACTACCGTCAGCTTGTTAGACTCAATACGGAAGCCAGCCAAAGAGATCGCAAGGACCGCTACGACTCCAGTAACCGCACCATCCGCTTCCGCCCTGTTGACGAGGTGCTACTGTTGACGCCCACACGCAAACCTGGGCTCGGCGAAAAATTTCTTCATTGTTTCACAGGCCCGTACACCATCTTAGAAGAAACTTCGCCCGTGAACTACCGCGTCACTCCGTGCAGTGCTCCTGTCGATCGTCGCTACCGTGGTCCAGAAATAGTGCACGTCTCACGACTCAAGCCTTTCGTGCGTCACTCTTCTTGACGAACCGCGGCCAGGAGGCCGTCTTCAAGCGGAGGGGGAAAGTATTGTGAGCATGTTCTGAGCATGGCGTCGTATTTACAGTGACCGGCTCGTATATTTTGGGCACCATCCTGTGCTTCATCTTCTTCCTGTATATATATATAAGAAGAAGATGATATATATATATATATATATATATATTTATTGTAGTGGGGTTGATTTAGACAGCCAAGGAACCGAGGGGGGCTCAAGCGACGGAGGCCGAAGGAGCTCGAGGAGCAGAAGAAACAGGGGCAGCCAGAACTGAACTCGATCACGCTACGTATGCTGCGCACGTGATGCGTGGAGATTGTCCGTGGGGATTGCTCTGCTTCAGCTTGAATTTCGGCCTGAGCTTTAATCCCTTAACCCGGACCTCTCTTCTTCGTTACAATCACCTCCGGGTGACAAGGTGCCATCCTGGCGACTTCATGGCAAGGGCGAGACGATAGGCTCGTGGTAGGGCTTCAAACGGTTGGCGTAGACAGTCTCGCGGCCACCGCGACGAAGGTCGTCAGATGGTGTGAGCGGCTCGACGACGTAGTTTACCGGTGATGCGCGCTCTATTCTGCGATACGGGTCATGATTTTTGGCGAGGAACTTCGAAGACAGGCCAGGCGTTGTGAGCGGTATCTATAGCCAAACAAGAGATCCAGGGGGAAAGAGGGCGGAGATGACTCACCAAGGTCATGTTGGTACTTTTGGCGACTTTGTTCACTGGACGTGAAGGCACGAGCTAACTGGCGACATTCTTCAGCGTGTCGCGCTATCTCGGAGACGGGCTTGCTTTCCGAGGCACCGGGGCTGTATGGGAGGATGGTGTCCATGGAACATGAGGCCTCGCGTCCGTAAAGAAGAAAAAAGGGAGAAAACCCCGTCGTGGTTTGCGTTGCGGTATTATACGCGAAAGTCACGAATGGAAGCACCACGTCCCAGTTTGAGTGGTCGGAAGCTATGTACATGGCAAGCATGTCACCAAGCGTGCGATTCAATCGTTCCGTCAAACCATTTCTCTGCGGGTGGTAGGCAGTAGACGTCCGGTGAACGATGTTGCATTCGCTGAGGAGAGCTTCCAGGACTTCGGATAGAAATACTCGTCCTCTGTCGCTGAGAAGCTCCTTGGGGGAACCATGACGAAGGATGAAGTGATGAAGAAGGAACAGGGCGACGTCGCGTGCCGTACCGCTTGGAAGCGCGGACGTTTCCGCGTAGCGCGTAAGATGGTCTACGGCGACGATAATCCCCCTGTTCCCAGAAGGCGTGAATGGTAAAGGTCCGTAAAGGGGCGTGAAGGGCACGGTAGAGGTTGCAAGTCTGCATCAGGCTTTGGATGGGGTTGCTTGCGTCGTTGAAGGCCTCACAGCCAGGGATGTACTTGCGCACAAAACTATACAATCACTTCCAGTATTACCGCTGACAAAGCCTAGTGTAAGTTTTCAAGACGCCAGCATGGGCGGATGGGGGTCAGCGTGGAAAGCAACACATATTTCGGCTTGTAGATGGCGTGGTATTACGAGCAGCCATTTCCTTCCGTCGGTAATATAGTTGCGACGGTATAGAAGACCCTCCCGCACAGCGAAATGAGCTGCTTGCCGTCGTAGTGCTTGAGGTTGGGAGGTGGCCGTCGGGGCGGTAAGGTACTTTATAATAGAAGAGACCCAAGGGTCTTGTTGCTGGTGAAGGGTCAGGTCAGTAAGCGTGAGCGCAGCGACGATGGACTCCGGTGAATCGGGGCACGTCGTCGAATCTGGCAGAGGCGAGTGAGATAGGGAATCGGCGTCAAATTGTTTGCGCCCTGATCTGTAAACGACGCGAATGTCGTATTCTTGAATACGTAGGGCCCAAGGTGCAAGCCGTCCCGTGGGGTCTTTGAGTGACGACAACAAACATAGGGCGTGGTGGTCGGTAACAGCGTCGAATGCGCGGCTGTATAAGTAAGGCCGGAATTTTCTCAAGGCCCAAACAATGGCCTAGCATTCTTTTCCCGTTACAGAATAATTGGACTCCGCTTTCGTGACGGTCCGGCTGGCATATGCAACGACGTATTCCGGGTAGCCATACTTCCGCTGTGCGAGAACAGCACCAAGGCTGACACCACTGGCGTCCTTGTGCACTTCGGTTGGGGCGCTGGGGTCGTAGTGGCGCAAAATGGGTGGTGATGTCAGCAAGCGCCGTAAAGTAGAAAAAGCCTCGTCACAGTCTGGCGACCACGAAGTTATTCCATTGTCGTTGCCGAGTAGTCTTGTTAGGGGCGCTGTGATGGATGCGAAATTTCGGACAAACCTGCGGAAATAAGAGCAGAGGCCAATGAAGCTGCGAAAGGCGTTGAGTGAAGTCGGCTTGGAAAACTCCGCGACTGCCTGCAGCTTGTTCGGGTCAGGTAGAACACCCTCCTTGGACACCACAAGGCCTAGGATTGTCAATTTTCGGCCCCCGAAACGACATTTTTTCAAGTTTAGCTGTAGTCCCGCGGCCGTCAGGCAGGTCAGAATTTGTTTGAGCCGGATGAGGTGGGTTTTGAAATCTGGAGAAAACACGACAACAACGTCTAAATACCCGAGACACGTGTTCCACTTGAGACCTCTTAAGATGTTGTCCATCATCTGTTCAAACGTTGCGGGCGCGTTGCAAAGGCCAAATGGCACTACATTAAACTCATGTAAGCAGTCGGGAGTAACAAAGGCTATTTGCGGTCGGTCAGATTCGGCCATCGGAACCTGCCAATAGCCGGATCGCAAATCTAATGAAGAGAAAAATTCCGCACCATGCAAGCAGTCAAGGGCATCGTCAATGCGGGGCAAAGGGTAGACATCTTTGCGGGTCACCTTGTTAAGCCTCCGATAGCCAACGCAAAAACGTATGGAGCCGTCTTTTTTAGTGACGAACACTACCGGCGATGACCACGGGCTTTGCGATGGTCGGATGACACCTCGCCGAAGCATATCTTCAACTTGCTCACCAATGACGCGGCGTTCAGATGGTGATACGCGATATGGACGCTGGAGCAAAGGTGGCTGTGCGCCAGTGTCGATGTGATGGGTGACAGTTGACGTACGGCCCAAGGCAGTTTGGTTCGAGTCAAAAGAAGAATGTAAGGCGCTTAGCAGTGCGAGCAATTATGTGCGCTGCGTTAAGGTCAAGCTGCTGTCTAATGAAGAGGCGAAAGCGTCGGCCGGTAGCGGATGGACATGGGAGGACGGAGTGGTGAGAGCGTTGATGTCCAGAGCAGATGTACTGAATTCGGCATCGTCGAAGTAGAGAATGGAGGGTATGGGTTCAATATTGCCGAGGGATTCGCCGCACAGCAAACTCAAAGGGCAGGGGGTCGGATTCGTAATCCACATTGACGTGCCGCCAGACTGGAGCTCCAAAACAGCGAAAGGAAGGGGTAGGTTTTTTTGGCGGAGGAATATTCGGAAGGAGTAAACAGAACCGTGTCATCGGAGATAGAGTAGCAAGACAGAGGTACAAGAATAGAGCTGTACGGCGGAATATGAGCGTCTTCGGAGATGATGATTTTGTCGGTGGAAGAGGACGAACCGGAAACAAGTTACAAAGTCACATCATATTGAGCAGATAACTCGACCTCAGCACGGGCACAATCGACGATCGCGTGATGGCGAGACAGGAATTCCCAGCCAAGGATAATGTCGTGCGAACACGATGTCAGGACGACGAGCTCAATGGGGTAAATGGCGTCCTGAATAATTACACGCGCTGTACACGTCGCATAAGGTTCGATTTGTTCAGCGCTTGCGGTACGAAGCAAAAGGCCTGTGAGGGGTGTGGTAACTTTTTTCAATAAGCGACAAAGTTTTTCACTTATGACAGAAATAGCGGCTCCTGTATCTACGAGGGCGACGGCGCGTATACCGTCAATTGTTACGTCGATGACATTTCTTGGGGGCGATCGAGGTCTTGGTTATTTCGATGGGTGCGCTGTTTGTGCCTCGCGAAATGCGCACTTTAGTTCCCCTCTTGAACATCTTTGGGGCGGCGACGCATGGGCGACAGTGAGCGGCGGCGTGGTGACTGTGAACGGCGGCTGGCGTCAACGGCACGATTGGGCGGAAACTGATCAGGAGTTGGACCAGGATGTGCGCCACGACGAAGCGGCGGCGGCTCATACATCGACATGGGATGGGGTACCCGCCGCGGTGGTTCAGAGGCTAAGGCGTTGCGCTGCTGAGCACGAGGTCGCAGGTTCGATTCCCGGCCGCGGCGGCCGCTTTTCTGATGGAGGCGAAAAGCAAAAACGCCCGTGTGTACGATATTTCGGCGCACGATAAAGATCCCCAGGTGGTCAATATTAATCCGGAGCCCTCCACTACGGCTCGCCTCATCGCCTGCGTTGCGTCGGCGCGTTAAACCACACAATCAATCAAAATCAATCAACATGGGATGGGGTGAGTAGGCAGGTGCACGAAGTGCGTCGGGACGAGATAGTGGCATACGGCGGCAATAACGTGCAACATGGCCCGGTATGCGG
>NW_027526257.1:23214521-23312021 GCF_048455015.1 Haemaphysalis longicornis | reverse complement strand
GGCCCTATTATATATTTCGAAAAAAAGCCGAATAGCACTGGCAATGACGACTGCAACCTTGATATGTATCTTTACCGAGTCCCTCGTCCCGTATCTCTCTGTTCTGCTACATGCATTACGAGGCACTGGCTCCAGCAGTTCGGATATGCCAATTGCTAACCCCGACCTCCGACCACGTTCTACGTGGCGGCCGCTGGGAAAGAAGACGTTCTACGTCTCCCGCGGCAGTCGAGGGGCGGCGCTAGTTGACCGTCCTCAGAGCTCTTGTAAATATAAACCCCCGCTTTAAAGTCGAGAGAGAAGCCGCTGTGGGGATAGCGTAATTGGTTAACGCACCGCACCGGTTATGCGGAGATGTGGGTTCGAGTCCCGCTCCCGGAAAACGGCGGATTTTTTCTCGACTTATATTTTCGCTTATTTATCAATGAATCAAAGAAACGTGACAAGCACACGTCATTCGGCCCTATTATATATTTCGAAAAAAAGCCGAATAGCACTGGCAATGACGACTGCAACCTTGATATGTATCTTTACCGAGTCCCTCGTCCCGTATCTCTCTGTTCTGCTACATGCATTACGAGGCACTGGCTCCAGCAGTTCGGATATGCCAATTGCTAACCCCGACCTCCGACCACGTTCTACGTGGCGGCCGCTGGGAAAGAAGACGTTCTACGTCTCCCGCGGCAGTCGAGGGGCGGCGCTAGTTGACCGGCCTCAGAGCTCTTGTAAATATAAACCCCCGCTTTAAAGTCGAGAGAGAAGCCGCTGTGGGGATAGCGTAATTGGTTAACGCACCGCACCGGTTATGCGGAGATGTGGGTTCGAGTCCCGCTCCCGGAAAACGGCGGATTTTTTCTCGACTTATATTTTCGCTTATTTATCAATGAATCAAAGAAACGTGACAAGCACACGTCATTCGGCCCTATTATATATTTCGAAAAAAAGCCGAATAGCACTGGCAATGACGACTGCAACCTTGATATGTATCTTTACCGAGTCCCTCGTCCCGTATCTCTCTGTTCTGCTATATATTTATATATATATATATATATATATATATATATATATATATATATATATATATATATATATATATATATATATATTTATATATATATATATAGCGCGAGGCACTTAAGGCACTGGGTGATCGAACAGACATTGTCATAAAACCGGCCGATAAAGGTGGAGGTATTGTAATACTTAGTAAACCAGACTACATTCAAGAAGGCCACCGTCAGTGAAATAACGAATTTTTCTACAAAAAACTTGACGCGGATCCAACTGTTGAACATCAGGAAATAATAACAACAACACTAAATAATCTTGTGAAAATTGGGGAAATAGAGCCACGCCTCTGTAAATCACTTACAGCAGCACACACAGCGCCAGGAAGGTTTTACCTGCTGCCTAAAGTTCATAAAGAAGGGAACCCTGGTAGGCCAATAATTTCGGGAAGAGGCACTCTCACCGAACCAATATCAAGCTACATAGACTCCCTGATTAAGCAAATACCCGCTACCCATTCGTCGTATCTTCGTGATACTAACCACTTCCTACGGGAAATCGACAACATAAAAATTCCTGATGGCGCCTTCCTTGTAAATCTAGATGTAACTTCTCTGTACACAAATATACCTCACAGAGATGGGATTGAAGCCCTGGTTGAATCGTATAGCATACATCGGGACCATGAGTCGCCAAGCCCACAAGTCATTGAAACTTTGACCAAGCTAGTGCTGGAATTAAATAGCTTTGAATTCCATAATCAGTATTACCTACAAATAAACGGCACTGCGATGGGTACTCGAATGGCACCCAACTACGCTAATATATTCATGAACGATCTCGAAACAAACTTTCTATCAGCCCGTGAAATTAAGCCATTCTTTTACAAACGCTTTCTGGACGATGTATTCCTTATTTGGACCGGTACGGGGGATGACTTAATCGACTTCATCGAGTGTTTCAACAAGGCCCATCCAAGCATCGCATTCACTTATACCTATTCAACCACGGAAATCAATTTCCTTGACGCGCATATAAATACAGACAAAGGAGAACTGATCACTACCATGTACAAAAAGCCTACCGATAGGCAGCAGTATCTGCACTTCGACAGTTGTCATCCGCGCCACTGCAAAACGAGTATCCCATACTCGCAGGCCCACCGATTTAGGAGAATTTGTTCCTGCACCGAGGACTTCGAGGCAAACGCAGAAAACTTGCGCAATGTACACGCGAAGCAACAATACCCACCACCCATAGTCAACGACGCTATTTGCAAAGCGGTCAACCTTGATCGCCAAGAGTTGCTGCACCATGAAAAGGAACTAAACCAGAAGGGGAGAGGCAACCTAGTTTTGACGTTCGGGGGCAACTCCCCAAACATAAATAAAATCTTGAAAAAGCACTTCAACATGTTACAACAGAGTGAACGGCTTTCGAAAATCTTCCCCACCCCTCCTCGGGTCGTATACAGGCGCCCCAAAAATAATAAAGATTACCTTGTACACGCCAAAACTGAGTGGGCACCCAAGGGTGGGTGTCGACCATGCGGAAAGGCACGGTGCCGCGTATGTAAACACATGCAGACAACCACGGTGGCAGAAAGCACCAACTCAAATTTCAAGCATCTAATTCACGCGACACTCGACTGCGACTCTTCTAATGTACCTTCTGGAGTGCGGTGTTTGTGGCATCCAATACATTGGCCAGACGGACACGGCATTCCGCATGCGCTTCAACAACCATCGCGCACATGTTCGTTCACTCCCGGATCTACCCTTATCACGACATATTAACTCCGAAAACCACCCGTTCGACTCCATCAGGGTCACACTTTTACAAAGTGGATTTTCTACTACAAGAGAACGCGAACAACGTGAATCTTACATTATTTACAAATTCAACACCGTAAAGGCAGGAATGAATGTTAGCCCGGGCATTATGTCGTCTATACATGCTGTCGATAATCTGGCTGCAGAATAATCCCCTATCTAAATTATAAGTTTCTGTGTTGTTTAAAGAAGTAACCAAGCTATTCTTATTTTATTTATTCCCTTCCTGGGGTGTCCTCACAGGCGGCATATGCCACAAACAACATCGAGGCGCCCGCCGCTGTTTACTTCAACAAAGGACCCGCGCGACTCCGGTGTGTGGTTAGGGGATTAGTTAAGCCCCTTCTCCCTGGTTCATGGTCAGGGACGACCCTGTCGGCTGCCCGGGCAGGGCAGAAGAATAGAGCTAAGAATGATGAATGGCGCTCGCCCGTCCTGCCGGTAGGTAGAATCGTGCATGCTTTGAGCCACAGTGCGGAGATCGTACCTGCACTCTTAACGAGCCTGCCTGTTTGTTTTGTAGGGTTGGCGTCACTGAGATATGTGTGCGGCTGCGACCGCTTCCTGTAAACTCTTCCCGTAAGGTCAGTGACCATTAGAATTCTGTGCCTCCCAGTGATGGTGTGAGACCGTCCCTGTTACTGCTTTGCGCTTTGGTTTCTTAAGCAGAGCGGCCCCCCTCTGAAGCGGGCGCTACCTGTCACTCGTTCTACAAGCTGACAAACGATGGAGGACATGTTTTTTGAAAGAGGTGTGTACTCCTCTCTCTTTTCTGCATGTTTAGGTTTGTTTGTGTTTTGCGTTTTTTTTCTTGTCTTTTTTTTTCTTTTTTTTCTCTCTCTTTTTTGCAAACCTTCACCTCACCTCACCGAGAGCGTGTTTGTTGCTACCTCTCTCCCCAAATCCCCCCTCTCTCTTTTTCGGCGTCGTTGGACGACGAGCTTATAAATACGTGCACAGAAATACGAAATGTTGTCTTGAGAAAGATCGGCATCCGATCGAAACGTCGACCAATAAACAGTTTTGTTTGAAGCTATACCCATTTTTTACTATTTGCTACGGCAACCAAAGACAGCCCTTCTCGCAATCAAAGTATCACTTGCAATGGCTGCCGTCAACGCTTCTACGAAACGGATCATCTGGAAATTCCCTCAGCATGCACCCACCTGTGCCGTCGTGGGTGATTCCCAGACGAAGCACCTACACACGCAGTTCGACCCGTGAAGCCCGGACTCCCCAGCGTTCATATCGCAGCCGGATTCCCGAATTGACGACGTCGGGGGACTGCTGGACTTCGAGCCACGAGGGGTGTCTCTCCTAGTCCTTCTCGTGGGCACTAACGACATCGCGAGGACGAGCACGGAGACAGCAATTCAAAGGTACCGTACCCTCCTTCACCACATCAAGGCCGAAAGACTGGACATTGGAACCATTTTTGTGTCATTGGTGCTGCCCCGGGGCCCTAACGAGAGACTACACCAGCGCAACTTGAGAAGAGTAGGGATCATCAACCAGGAGGCGCACACATTCAACTGCCGGCTCGTAGATTTGTGCAACGAAATCGCCGGAGTATTCTACCTCGATCACGCTATGCAGCACTTCTCCCCTCGGATGGTGTTGGCGGCGGATGGGTTGCACCCGAACTTCACGGGAGTATCACTACTTTCCTGGAAATTGTACAACCTGCTGCTGCGAATCCGGAAACCCCAAATTGGAGATTGGAGAGACCACGCCCTCCCCCGTGCCACCGTCCAACCACCGCCGACGAACCCGGACGTCCCCTGCATGAACAGCCTTCACATGGACGATACGGCCTACCCCACATGCCCCAGTGCAACTAGCCAGCTGCAGCCAGTGATACCATCCTTCGCCCAGGTTGCCTCGAACAGTCGCTCTGCTAGCAGTAGAGAACCGGCGCCCAGCCCGGTCGCTCGTCCGAACGTCCACTAAAGGCTTACAGCTGGGAGTGCGCGTTCAACTGTGACCCCCCAGAAAGGCGACGCAGCGTCTGCGGACTCCACGTCGAAACCCAGTGAAACACCTTGCAGCGTTCTTTCTGGGGCTATCAACAAAAAACCCCAAAAGCATCGTAAAGCACCGCAACCAGCCAAACCCATCGCCAGATCAAACAGCGCACCACCTGAACAACCCCAAGGCCCGGACCCAGGGCTCTCAGCCACAAGCGCATCTCCGTCGGAAAACCTGCAGACGATCGAGCCCAAGCCCGGGAAATCAGAACTCAACCCACGTACTTCAACGAGCCCACAACCTTCTGACCCCCAACCGAGCGCGAGAGACTGCGAGATTCTTGAGTCCAGTCCAGAAAACCAGAAAAGCCCTGCCACCCCCGCCGTCAAAAGGTACGATCTCCGAAAACACTGTGGCTCTGCACGTCGCATTTGCATGAATTGACATCCTGGCCGCGCAAATGTTCCGACCTCCTCTCCCTCAGATGACACGGGTGATAGGCTGCTGACGCCTAATTTTTTTAAGATAAGGAAAACAATTGACAAGCGGGTGCGCCATGATCTACATGTGCGTACACTCAAGATATACCTAAAGGCTGGGATCGCCCCCCGGGGCCTTCTTCTATCATTAACACCATCGATGCATACGTTTAACAAACGTGAAACACAAAATTGGAACGAAACTCTTAAATCCGCATCACTTCAGCTAACTAAAATGGTAGTGGATCATTGTGATAATACACTCGCGTCTCTGAGGGCGGAGGAGCTTCGTGCTAGGAATAATATTGTCCTTTCTGCGCTGGAGGCTAGCGAACTGGAACTGTTCGAGAAAAAGAACACAGATGAAATAATGAGAATCAAAATTAAAAAATTGTCAAGGGATAAAGTTCCATACTCAAACGAGTTTTCTGTTCCATACTCAAACGAGTTTTCTCAAATCAATTCAGCTCCGCACCACACAAACATTGGAAATTCCAAAATTACATCCCCAATTCCACCCTGCAAGTCGAAAGAAATGTCAAAAACTCAAAAGAACATAGATGAAAACATAATTAACCTCTCCGGGTTACAGCTTACTATTCATGAGCGGTCGTTAATATCGCGCGGGTTGACATTTTGCCCAAGTATCGGCCGATACAATGTGTTTAGCTTGCTGAAAGATCTGGACAATTTTTCAGGAAATTTACGTCTAGAAGAATATTTTTTCGATAAGCTGGACAAGGAGCGCTCTGCCCCAACCTCCGTCAATGTAGGGCGGCAGTGGATGCCGAAATCAGAGCGGGAAAAACACTTGGACTCGTAGATTGAGGCCGTTCAAAGAGATGTCCCGCGGGCTTATAACGCTCGCAAACCAGGGGCCCAGAACCTTTCTAAAGAGGAGCGCGAGGCACTTAAGGCACTGGGTGATGGAACAGACATTGTCATAAAACCGGCCGATAAAGGTGGAGGTATTGTAATACTTAGTAAACCAGACTACATTCAAGACGGCCACCGTCAGTTAAATAACGAATTTTTCTACCAAAAACTTGACGCGGATCCAACTGTTGAACATCAGGAAATAATAACAACAACACTAAATAATCTTGTCAAAATTGGGGAAATAGAGCCACGCCTCTGTAAAGCACACACAGCAGCACACGCAGCGCCAGGAAGGTTTTACATGCTGCCTTAAGTTCATAAAGAAGGGAACCCTGGTAGGCCAATACTTTCGGAAAGAGGCACTCTCACCGAACCAATATCAAGCTACATAGACTCCCTGATTAAGCAAATACCCGCTACCCATTCGTCGTAACTTCGTGATACTAACCACTTCCTACGGGAAATCAACAACATAAAAATTCCTGATGGCGCCTTCCTTGTAACACTAGATGTAACTTCTCTGTACACAAATATACCTCACCGAGATGGGATTGAAGCCCTGGTTGAATCATATAGCATACATTGGGACCATGAGTCGCCAAGCCCACAAGTCATTGAAACTTTGACCAAGCTAGTGCTGGAATTAAATAGCTTTGAATTCCACCATCAGTGTTAACTACAAATAAACGGCACTGCGATGGGTACTCGAATGGCACCCAACTACGCTAATATATTCATGAACGATCTCGAAACAAAATTTCTATCAACCCGTGAAATTAAGCCATTCTTTTACAAACGCTTTCTGGACGATGTATTCCTTATTTGGACAGGTACGGAGGATGACTTAATCGACTTCATCGAGTGTTTCAACAAGGCTCATCCAAGCATCGCATTCACTTATACCTATTCAACCACGGAAATCAATTTCCTTGACGTGCATATAAATACAGACAAAGGAGAACTGATCACTACCGTGTACAAAAAACCAACCGATAGGCAGCAGTATCTGCACTTCGACAGTTGTCATCCGCGCCACTGCAAAACGAGTATCCCATACTCGCAGGCCCACCGATTTAGGAGAATTTGTTCCCGCACCGAGGACTCCGAGGCAAACGCAGAAAACTTGCGCAATGTACTCGCGAAGCAACAATACCCACCGCCCATAGTCAACGACGCCATTTGCAAAGCGGTCAACCTTGATCGCCAAGAGTTGCTGCACCATGAAAAGGAACTAAACCAGAAGGGGAGAGGCAACCTAGTTTTCACGTTCGGGGGCAACTCCCCAAACATAAACAAAATCTTGAAAAAGCACTTTAACATGCTACAACAGAGTGAACGGCTTTCGAAAATCTTCCCCACCCCTCCTCGGGTCGTATACAGGCGCCCCAAAAATATTAAAGATTACCTTATACACGCCAAAACTGAGAGGGCACCCAAGGGTGGGTGTCGACCATGCGGAAAGGCACGGTGCCGCGTATGTAAACACAGGCAGACAACCACGTTGGCAGAAAGCACCAACTCAAATTTCAAGCATCTAATTCATGCGACACTCGACTGCGACTCTTCTAATGTGGTGTACCTTCTGGAGTGCGGTGTTTGTGGCATCCAATACATTGGCCAGACGGACACGGCATTCCGCATGCGCTTCAACAACCATCGCGCACATGTTTGTTCACTCCCGGATCTACCCTTATCACGACATATTAACTCCGAAAACCACCCGTTCGACTCCATCAGGGTCACACTTTTACAAAGTGGATTTTCTACTACAAGAGAACGCGAACAACGTGAATGTTATATTATTTACAAATTCAACACCGTAAAGGCAGGAATGAATGTTAGCCCGGGCATTATGTCGTCTATACATGCTGTCAATATACTGGCTGCAGAATAATCCCCTATCTAAATTGTAAGTTTCTGGGTTGTTTAAACAAGTAATCGAGCTATTCTTATTTTATTTATTCCCTTCCTCGGGTGTCCTCACAGGCGGCATACGCCACAAACAACATCGAGGCGCCCGCCGCCGTTTACTCCAACAAAGGACCCGCGCGACTCCCGCGTGCGGTTAGTGGATTAGTTAAGCCCCTTCTCCCTGGTTCATGGTCAGGGACGACCCTGTCGGCTGCCCGGGCAGGGCAGAAGAATAGAGCTAAGAATGATGAATGGCGCTCGCCCGTCCTGCCGGTAGGCAGAATCGTGCATGCTTTGAGCCAGAGTGCGGAGATCATACCTACACTCTTAACGAGCCTGCCTGTTGGTTTTGTAGGGTTGGCTTCACTGAGATATGTGTGCGGCTGCGACCGCTTCCTGTAAACTCTTCCCGTAAGGTCAGTGACCATTAGAATTCTGTGCCTCCCAGTGATGGTGTGACAGCGTCCCTGTTAATGCTTTGCGCTTTCGTTTCTTAAGCAGAGCGGCCACCCTCTGCAGCGGGCGCTACCTGTCACTCGTTCTACAAGCTGACAAACGATGGAGGACATGTTTTTTGAAAGAGTTGTGTACTCCTCTCTCTTTTCTGCATGTTTAGGTTTGTTTGTGTTTTGCGTTTTCTTTCTTGTCTTTTTTTTTCTTTTTTTTCTCTCTCTCTTTTTTGCAAACCTTCACCTCACCTCGCCGAGAGCGTGTTTGTTGCTACCTCTCTCCCCAAATCCCCCCTCTCTCTTTTTTCGGCGTCGTTGGACGACGAGCTTATAAATACGTGCACAGAAATACGAAATGTTGTCTTGAGAAAGATCGGCATCCGATCGAAACGTCGACCAATAAACAGTTTTGTTAGAAGCTATACCCATGTTTTACTAAATATATATATATATTTATATATATACTAAGGAAATGAGGGACTCGTTGAGGAAATACAGAAACATAGGTTGGTAGTCTACAACCCCAAAGGAGGCATAGGGGTGTGGTTAGGCTCTTTTTTTTTTACTACGGTTAATGAAGTTTTTTTTTTAATATAAGGAAAAAACAAAGAAAGAAAAACACGCGCCCAGAGTGGGGCCCCATTGAGCTCGTCGTCCCCACTCTGGGCGCGTGTTTTTCTTTCTTTCTTTCTTCCTTATATTTAAAAAAATCTGAACTTCATTAACCGTAGTAAAAAAAAAGAGCCTAACCATACCCCTATGCCTTCTTTGGGGTTGTAGACTGCCAACCTATGTTTCTGTATATATATATATATATATATATATATATATATATATATATATATATACAATAAATTACAGTCCTGCAAAAACTTACATTTAATACGACGTTTCGGCTGGGGTCCAGCCTTTTTCAAGTGAAGTAGAAGGGTCGAATACAGGGTATATAAAGGCTCGTAGAGAAGGCTGTGAGCACGTGGACACATGATTTCAAAAAGACACAAAAATCTTCCAAGATATCTCCTAAGTGATAGACTTTGTGCCACGCACCGCGACCACCGTTGTGCTCCATGTTGCAACGACTGATATCGGCAAGACGCCGGTCAGAGTCACATTCCAGTGGTACAAGAAGCTTCTCGCCTCCATCAGGCATTGCCACCCTCAAATTCGTATCGTCTATGCGACTCTCACCCTTCCTCGTGGCCCTTATCGACAGCGACAACAGAGCAACTGGCGGGCCGTGCACCGCTTCAACTCAGAAGCCGGCCGGTTAAATGACCTGCTTGGCCTGCATTGACTCCGCACCAGCGGCCTCTTCTTGCTCTACCACAGCCTGGAGTGGCTGCCCTCGGTCCGAATATTTGCTGCTGATGGCATCTGCCCCAACTTTGATGGTGCCGTCATCATGGCCAGCCACCTTCACATGACGTTGCTGAAGAACTTTGCACGGAGGCAGTCGACATGGCTACAACATGCTTCCTGTGCTCCATCCCAACATATGCAAGGACAGGCCCCTTCTCCGCATTCACCTCTACCAACAGCGGATGCTGAAGCCTCTGAGACCCCCTAAACGAGGCCCCGATATTTTTATGTCGTCCGGGGATCACGTTGAGACTGACTACCTGAAGACCCCCAAGGGAGCCCGGTGTCCGTCTATTGTCCACAGATTTTTAAAGCTAAGAAAAGTGGCAAAAAATGAATTCGATATGCACATCATGCTTACAGTTCAACTGTGTACAGGAAATTAGGTATTGCACCGAAAGGATTGATAATTAACCTCAAACCAGCTGCCCCTGTCCTCTCGCGTACTAACGTGGCAAACTGGCGCAGAATACTGATTAAGATATCGATGAATCTTGTGAGAATTGTAATAGAACAAGATCAGTGTTGCCTCGATGATCTAAAAAAAGAAACCGCTCTACATAAAAAATGCATTTGACTACGGGAGAAAACTGCACTCGAAATGTTCAAACAGAACGAAACAAGCCATTTTTCTGCTCTTAAGGCAAAAAAGATGCTCCATGACGGTGTTGATTTATTCCTATCTGAACCAACCACATCATCTTCCAATAATAATGTACTCGAGCCGAACACTCCTGATACTGCGGAGAACCCGTCCACGATAACTCTTTCAGAGGATGAATTGAGCGCATTGTTTAAGGCCTTATCCTTTTGTGCCTCCAGTGGAGAATAAATGATCTGCAACTATACAAGGATCTTCAAAATTTCTCACGCCCACTCTGACTAAAAGAGTACTATTATGATGACCCCAAACATCACAACACAGGAGCGAGTCTTCCATCGGTTAGCCACTGGACGCCACCACCACAACGTGAAAAGTATATGGATACGTACACCAAAGTGGTTCAAAAGACGTCATATTGCAATATAGAAAGCACAACTCCAACCGACCTAATCTAAGAGAAGAGGAACGGAGAGCACTGGAAATCCTTAGCACCCGCTTTGACATAATCATAAAGCCCGCTGATAAAGGTGGAGCCATTGTTGTTATGAACCAAACGGATTATGACACCAAAGTGCAGAATCAATTAGGTGACACGTGTTTCTACCAGACCCTTGCGGCCGATCCAACATTAAAATACAAAGAACAAATCCGCAGTACCATATTTGTACTTAGGTATAAAATATTGAGTGACAAAAAAACTGCGGGAGCCCTTAATTTATTGCACTGCACTGCAGGTGGTTTTTACCTCCTTCCAAAAATTCAGAAATTGAAATATCCTAGCCGGCCCATAGTCTCCGGCATAGGAACCATGACCGAGAATATTTCTAGCTATGTCGACAACATTATAAGAAAATCCCGCCGAAATTCGATTCGTACAAAAATGATACAACTCATTTTCTCAGGTTAATAAAAGACCGAATGATGCCGGACAACTCCTTCCTCGTAAGATTATACGTAGCCTCTTTGTATATAAACATACCTCACGCCGCTTGAATCGAATCCGTCATAAGAGCCTAGAAAAATTCAGAAGGGGACAAACCTGTTGACAGCAACACTTTGGCCAAACTATTACCGTTAATACTTGAAATAAACAATTTTCAATTCAATAACCAGCAATAGAATCAAGTAAGTGGGACATCTATGAGAACAAAAATAGGCTAAAATTATGCCAACATATTCCTGGAACCCTTGAGACACAGCTCCTGAAGAACTCCCTATTAAAACTACTGGTTTACAAGCGGTACATTGAATGCATTTCTTCGTTTGGTCTTATGGTGAAGAAACCCTGAATCAATTCACAACCGATTTTACCAATGCTCACAGTGATATCTCATTCTCACATGAGTATTCAACTGCTACAAAAAAAATCTTGACGTGCAGATAACAGCTAACGGACCCAGACTGGCTACATAACTGTACAGGAAACCCACCGACCGACACCAATACTTAAACTTTCACAGCAGCCATGTGAGACACTGCAAAACAACCATTATATAGAGCCAAGCCCTATGCTAGCGCAGATTTTGCTCCAACACAAATGATTTCGCTTCAAATTGCGATCAGCTCCGCATTGACCTCGCACCACCAAAATACCCACTACCACACATGAAAGATTCAATCAGTAAGGCATCAAAAAAGGAGCGTTCTGGACTCATTATTGGCAATAAAACCTCTACTTCGAGGTCACAAACCCATCTGTTGTTGACATATTCGGCGTATGACCCAAACGTCGATGGCATTTTAAGAAGACACCACAACATCTCGCTCCAGAGTACACGAATGAAGCACGTCATCCCAGATCCACTACGCGTGGTGTATCGCTGAGCAAGAAACATCAGAAACATTCTCACACCATGTCGATCAAAAGAAACTAGTTCCACATGTGCCACACCATGTGGGAAACCACGGTGCAAATTGTGTCTGATGATGACACTAACAACAAGCGTTCAGAGCAGGGACTCTGACTGTTCCATGCAGATCAGGGGCCAATTTTATTGTGACACTGCAAATATATTTTACCGCCTAGAATGTGGTGTCTGTGGTGCGCAATAGAATGAACAAACTGAAACTTTTAAAACTCGCATCAATAATCACAGATCCGATGCAAAAACAAAACCTCATCTCCCCCTTTCAAAACACATCAACTCATTGAAACGCCCGTTCGACAAATTTAAGGCCACGGTGCTCCAATCAGGATTTAAAACCCATTTCGACAGGAAAGCCTGCGAATCATATCTGATCCAAAAATACAACACTATCGGAATGGTATCAATGAGTCTCCAGGAAGGCAGTCGTGCCTTCAAGACTAGTCCTTGTAGCGGCATGTATCGCATCTTACCACTTCTCAAGCGCTGGATGGTTCATCATTGTCCACAGGTTACTTTTTCGTATGCTTTCATGCTTCTTAAGCACGAAATATTGCTGTATTAAATCATTAAACCTTCCAAGCACTATTCGGTTTAGTGATGTCAATAAGTGTTTTTTTTCCGTATGATTTCTGGCTTTTATGCCTGAAATGTCACTTTTTAAGCTATTTTTGTTTACTGATATGGTTCCCCATTTACTGCGATTTGTACGCAAGTATTTTCTTTGTTCTTTTGTTTGTCAGTTTGTTTAAAGAATGCGATGTGCGAGGTTCATATTGCCATTGATAACTAGCTACGAAATGTCAGGCGTTTCCTAGGTCACTGGAGATTTGTTCTCGTACGTGCGTCACATTTTTCTTTTCTTTTTTCCAAAATGCGCAAGCCTTCGGTACTTGCAGAAATATGAAATGTAAGCTTCAAATTCGTTATATCTATCCACTTCATGTCATAAGCAGGGGGATCATTGAACTTTTTTTTTTCCTGTGTGCTGTTTCTTTGTTGATTACCTGCATTTCATGTCATTTCTCAAGGCACTCGTACAACCTGGGCTCTTCCCTTCTTGGGTGGCTCCCACACCCCTCCCTTGGAGTCGGCGCCCATCGAGAGGTCGTCATTTTCCGCTTTGTGCACGAAACGCGGTTGGTAGACAAGCCATTTGTGACTGTTATCTAGTCTCTTCGGGAGGCGGCGGCATTTTGAATTGAGGACGCGGCCCCTCGCTAATTCGCATGCCTTAGCTCTTAAACTTTAACGTCCCCTTCTGTCTGAGACATACTGGCGTTTTGCGTTTTCAGTGTCTCTAGGACTAATTGTCGATTCTACGGTTCCGCCTTCCCAGGCAGGTTGTTTTCGCTCCCTTCGAGTAAGGTGCCTAGCGCCAATTCCTTATTGGTTTACTTTTCCGAATATTGCTGTGCGTTGGCGGCCGGTGGCTGAAGGAAACACACTTCCTGAGTCCCTCGCCTTGTTTTTTCGCCGCGTTGTATATTGAGATGGATTACCGGTGCGCCCAATCCTGCACTACGTTTCTTCACTTTCGATTTGTTCCTTGCTGTACTTTTTTGTGCCTTTTTGAAATAATATGTCCACGTGCTCGCAGCGCACTCCACGACCCTTTATATACCTTGTATTCGACACTTTTACTTACTTGAAAAAGGCTGAACCTCAACCGAAACGTCGTAATAAACGTTATTTGTTTTTCGTGATGGTTTTTATTTATTCTGAGCTCCCCAGCCCTGCCGTGATATATATATATATGTGTATATATATATATATATATATATATATATATATATATATAAATATATATATATATATATATATATATATATATATATGTATAAATATATATATATATATATATATTGTAAGGCGGGTTTATTGCCTTGGCAGCGGAAGGAAGGAGGGGCACTCAGAAGTGGCAAACGGATCGGTGGCCCAGCCGGCAGAATGTCTCGAGCACTCCACGAGCTTCATGCCGATGACGAAGCCACTGCGGTGGCTGACCTTGTTGCCTCGTCGTCGTCTGTACAAACCAGGTGGTCAATCCCCTTGAGCGGGCATACGCCAATAACAAGGACAATGCTGACTGTTGTGGCCGCGTAGCAAATCAGTTGTTCGTTAGGGCTCGCATGGTGGCTGCGCGTCACTTGCTCGTCTTTCGCACTACAATATATATATATATATATAAACAGAAAGATAGGTCGGCAGTCTACAACGCCAAAGGAGGCATAGGGGTGTGGTTAGGCTCTTTTTTTTACTACGGTTATTGAAGTTAATATTTTTTTAATTATACGAAAGAAAGAAAAACACGCGCCCAGAGTGGGGACCGTGGTTTGGTCCCCACTGTGGGCGCGTGTTTTTCTTTCTTTCTTTCTTTCGTATAATTAAAAAAATATTAACTTCATTAACCGTAGCAAAAAAAAAAGAGCCTAAACACACCCCTATGCCTCCTTTGGCGTTGTAGACTGCCGACCTATCTTTCTGTATTCCCCCAACGATCCCCTCATTTCCTTACTATATATAAAAATATATATATATATATATATATATATATATATATATATATATATATATATATGAAGGTTAAGACTAGACCCGCAGTCGGAACGCCAGTAAACCACTGTTTTTGTTTTTAATCGTGCGTCTACCATGCCCTCAAGTATATATATATATGCATATATATATATATATATATATATACATATAAGGCCAGTACAGACAGAGACGAAAGAGAGAGACGTAGAAAATAGACATAAGTTTACTGACGTTTCAGGGAGAGGACTCCCTTTCTTCAGAGTACTCTGAAGAAAGGGAGTCCTCTCCCTGAAGCATCAGTAAACGTATTTCTTTTTTCTACGTCTTTCTCTTTTGCCTCTGTCTCTACTAACCTTATTTTTTTCGCGCTGAGTGTGAGGTTTTATCTTTTCTATATATATATATATATATATATGTATATTTCGCGTGTGACATACTCGGAGGAATATATACTAAAATCAAACACACCTTGGTCTAAGAATGGTCAGAAAGTGAAATAGCTCGCCCTCCAAAAAAGTGCTGCAAGTAATATGTGGTTAAGTAAAGGGCGAGCAGCTGCAGGCCAAAACGCTGTAGGGAAACTCGGCAGGTTGAATTTTACGAGAAAAGAAACACAGCGGGTGCGAGTCGGAATCAATTTTTTTGGGAGAATAGCGTTGATTGGAACCATGTTTTCACGTGAGGAGCACATGGTTGTGGGAAGCAGCTCAGTAGGAAGATGTAGAAAAATGGCGTAGTGTGGTATAAAATGTATTACGTTTACTAGGGCCATGAATGCTCGCAAAGGCGGGTGGTTGGTGCAAAGTCTTTCACGTTCTGAACACGAGAAGGTAAAGGTCTAACTCCCTGCGCCGAGTTGTGGTGCCAAGAAACTCTAATCTTGATCTTTTTATCGAGAGCCGAAGCTGCCTTGATTGTACCGGCCACCTCAGGAGCCACTTCAGGGGGAGATTGCAATGAAAGTGGCGGTAACGAGAAGCTTCCGAGGTGACATTATAAAAATCAAAGCTCACATCGACTTAGGCGAAATACTCTGGCTGGTCTAGCGCCAGAATATTGGCAGGCGGAGATGTCGGACAGTGTCTCTCCTCGGGAACGACGCAGCATCAACCAGAAGAGGGCCTTAGGGCGCAAAGTTGCTGAGGTAAGTCATGGCTTAGTTGTGGTAAACACAGCCGTAAATTGCGGCATAGCAGCGCATCCCCTGAAAGAGAGCGAACCGTTTGGCACGCTTTTAGAATCTGACTGCCCGCGCTGTGCTGACGCACCATGCACGTGCCGCGAGTGTCTCATTACTTTCATTGTGATTCGTTGCCGGCGCTCGGGCGCAGGTTCAGACGTCCAAAGAAGGGACTTTACAATTTCTTTATTAGTTCCGTCGTTATATTTTTATTCCTGTCTTTATTCTGTGCTCGCAAGTATCCCGTGTTAGCCGCTTTTCTGATGGAGGCGAAAACAAAATGCCCGTGTATGCAAGATTTCAGCGACGTTAAAGATCCTCAGGTGGCCAGATTTGTTCCATAACCCTCCACTACGGCCTGCCTCGTCGCGGCGTTCATTTGGCGCGTTAAATCCTACAATTAACCAAGCTGTCAAGTATTATGGCAAAAAGTCTGCTGGAATCGGTGTTGACGTACACGTGGTGATTAGACTATCGTACATGCCATAAGTACCGTGGTTTGAGGCCTTTATCTTAGTAGCCTAGAAATCGCGGCTGTTTGTGTTTAGCTAAACGCACTTCCAATTCTATATAAAAAACATGCTCTGGTACTATCGGGACTACTGGAAAGTTGACGGTCTCCAAAAATGGGGCTCGCAAATGAAGACCTAATTCAAAGCTTGAATAAGTACGATATGTTGTAAAAACAACCCGAAACGCAAGCAATTAGGAAATAACTCGTGTGATTGGACTTTTGTGAGACGTATACTATAAGCAGCCGTTTCACGTTTAATAAATATATATTCCCGCGCTTTTACGAAACACTTTTCGTATAGACGGGGTAATTTTAAAACAAACTGTATCAAATAATCCGCTGCTTTCAAGACGAGTCGTCCAAAAACAGGAACTCCGACGGTATAAAATGTTTGTATTGGCCTGAGATGGAGATAACGGGGGTACCTTTCATTGACGGTAGACGGCCGGCTACAAGCATTACAAATGTACGCCAAATAAAATACACGGTATTGCACGTCTCTTGGAGTGCACGTTTAATAATTTTATGCTGCAAAAGGAAAAAAGTGCAAAAAAGGCAGCGCCTGCAAGAGGAAAGAAAACGACCCCGTGGTTTTTGCCACTTGCTTTAGTGGACAAAGAGCAAGGATGCAGGTAGAAGTTTTGGAAACTTCACCAAAGTGGTATGTAAAGGAGGGCTGCAATTATCCGTGGTACGTGCTTCGTGTTCAAATTACAGAACGTTTACCGCATTCAAGTACAGGTCACTCTGCCGGGACCAACGGACATGTCCAAATTACATGTTGGGCCAAAGTATGCGACTTCAAATTAAGGGGTTTCGACTCTCTAATCAGTGGTGTCAAAGATTAAAAGTTATCGGAATGTGCATGGGCCAGAGTAGGTGTTTCAAAAAAAAAAAGAAAAAAACGGTAACATGGCTTTATAAGGGCAAACAATCTGGCGACATCTTCTGAAAGGTGGCGTTAGGAGTGGCGTTAGACTATGAGCTTGTACTGACTGCTCAATCTGCGAATCTGTAGTAACTTGTTTATGTCCGCCAATGAGGGAAGGGTTTGAGACATATCGTGCTTTCACGACAGATGCAATTTCGAGCACAAAACCATTTGCACTTCTCTCAACCGTACTTTCACTGTAAACGGGGGATTTCTTCTTCATAACAAGCCCGTTTTTTGCTTTCACCGGAAATGTGATGCTCCATGACTCTATGTTGATACTTTATAATTATCTTCGCGCCCACAATGTCATTATTATCACGCGTCTGTCGTTATGCCAGCCCCTGTCAATTGGGCTGCTCCGGTTTTAACACATCGCCTTATTGTAAATAGAACCACCAGCGTATCCTCAAAACGTCGCGTCCCGTGGTCTCTCCTCTTAGTTTACGCCATCAATAACAACACAGTACGTCACCTACCTTGCATTTTCAGGGCATACGTTCGAATGCGGGTTCCGTGGAGGAAACATATTCTTACACTGTAAATGCTATATTACAGCTACTTACAATTATTTCAAGAACAGGAACACACTACCAGCCTCGAGTGGGTGCGAAGGGAAAAACAAAGCGAGTTGATGCTGTTTCTTTTTGTTCTCAAACAAGCTGCGATAATCAGTCCCAATCGCAAAAATTCGTTTGCACTATGCAGCCAAACTCTCCCTCACAATGTTGCCGTCATGAAAACTCATTATCGGCGTTTCAATATGCCCCCCTCGGCGGAACCAGCCATTTGACGCCAAAAAGCGTGTTCCGAAAGTTCTATGACGGCATGGCTTCAGTCAGGTGACATTCATTGCGTCTGTGGGCATATGGCTGCACATTTGATGTTGAATAGCATCAGAATACAGGTGCCTCTTCACTTATTAGGCGGTAAAATCCAAAACGGCAGGGCGGGCCAAATGGGCACAGTGACGTTCGAGGAGCTTGAAGGAAGCGGTCCGAAGGAGCTATAGCGCTGAAGTCATCAAGGTTGAATGAAGCGGCAACGTTGCGTCTCGACCGAATGGACAAAAAAAGGGGAGCAGCCTGCAATGCTTCGGCAAAGTGAATTCTAAGCAAATGTTACATTAGGCGAAATAGCGTCGAAGCCATGATGGTGGGCGGTGAGCTCCGTGGAGAGCCACGGCTGGGATCCCTGATGGGGAACCTTTTGTTTTCAAGGTTGCGGAAATGGCGACACCGCGGACGACGATCTCCCATACTCACGCTGTACCGAAACGCGGCAATAAGTTTCCAGAAGAAGTGAAAAAACTTAAAACGGCGGCCGCCAGAGACTTGCTAAAGTTCCGGCCGATGGGCACATTCCCTGTTTGCTAAGCAAGAAGATCTGTTAGCTATCTGGCCATCAGGGTAAAGGCAGTGAAGAAAGAACTTCATTTACTCTTTTTTTCCTATGCCACACTGTAAACTCAACCACCCATCAAACGAGATCTATGCCTTGTTCGGCTGTCTTCCTACATAAAGTATCCCGAAAGCAGATTCCTAACCCTGCTTCCGGATAATTGAATATGTTGAAAAAAGAAGTGGCTGTTATTCAATGTTCATGTTTCTCATCTCCAAGTTGCATGAAAGAACGGTCGTGGTGTCCTACGAAGCCCACAAACCAAGAACTGCAGAATACCTGATAGTAGCACCATCTAGCATCAGAATACAGAACTGTAGAACCGAATTGCCGATCTTGGCATCAAGGTTACGACCCATACCATGATTGACGGCTCGCATGGCGTTCCTTTCTAGCCAAATCTTGTGAAAGAGAGGGAGGCCGATCTTTTTGATGATATTTATGGATGAGATGGCAGTAAGAGGCATCGTCATTTCGAAAGATATCAGAAAGTTCACACTTAACACTTCGTTCTAACGTTTGACTATGCAACTGTAAGGCGCAACAACAATGCATGCTTTCTTTGGTGCTGCGCCGGAGTGTACATTCCGAATCCATGACACTGTATAAGTGGGAGAGGTTCCGACACGGTACCAATTCATGTCAAGGCCAACAAACAAGCGCGGAAGTGCCAACCGTGACCACCCTGCATAACTTTGTAACAAACAACAATTCGTCTGCATTAACTGCTAATTTGCAACCCACCAAAATGTAGAACCTTTGAAAATTTGAAATTGTAAAATAAAATCACTAAAGTGATCGTAATTGAAAATATGTCCGTCCCAGATGCGCAAAGAGGTTGGCCTCATGGTGACGCAGCTCACTGGTGGCCAGAGAGGCGTCGGGTCTGGGAGGCAACCCAGTTCAGCGAGACTTATCTGGTCCGGCCACCTGAGCCAGCTTGTTTTATATTTAGCACCAAAACCAATAACCGCCCCACTTCCCGAATTTGTTGTGGTGTCAACCTCCTTGGTCGTTAGCTAGGTTGATTCAGCCATTAACGCTTTCCTGGACTTCAATAGAGCTTAAGCCGAGGAGAAATCGAACACGACGGAACTCAAACAGCTCCCACGCCTGCTGGACCACCTGTGCCACCCGCCACTCCCTCAAACCCTTCTCGATGGTGGCTACAAAAAACTGCCCTGAAATGTGTGTGCGGTTCAAGAAACCCGATTCGCCAGGTGAACGTAGGACATCCGATCACCACATGAACGTTGGACGTTCCCTGCTGTATCCCAGATTAAGAAATTGGTCCTTCCACCAAACCTACAGAGAAGCCACAAAAGGCAACATTTACTGCACTGAAGTCTATACATAAACACACAAACAGGGAAAGTCGATTCACAAACAATATGTGAAAAATGGGAAGAGAAAACATTGTACAATCGAAAATTTTGATGGTGTATAGGAGACGATTTATTACAATCAACCGAGTGCAGTATGTTTGCAGGAAAGACATCTAAACAGCAAACATGCAAACATGCTGAACAATTATATTTTTAACAGGAGTGAGATGGACCCAGACAAGTTTCTTGTTTGTGCGGTGTTGCCCTTGCCGCTCGAAAGTGCATGCGTTGTAAAACGTCCAACATAACTACTGTTCTTGAAGCTGTTATAATTTCTTCAATACGAAATATTCGGGGTTCCTTACCAAATCTCCTTATTTCTAGCGGTCGAGCCCTGATTTGGAGCCATTGATAGATCTCCGGCGTGAGACCCTCATTCTTTGAGGCAACTTCAATGCTCATAATTCTTTTTGGGGCACTCCCAATATGAATACCCAAAGCTCCCAAATACAAAATATTTAACATCCCCGCAATCTGGCGTTTTAATAGGAAAATCCTACAAACTATATTTCAGGACAAGGGTCTCATTCCTACCTTAGGTTGGCCCTTGCCTGTGTAGTTTTCTTTTAATGTCTTGAGGGGACTTGGGCGGCAACCGATGTTGTATTCACAACTTCCGAATTACGTGGACATCCATAGCTAGTTGCCCAAATAGTTCACTTCCCACAAAAGATTCCATGAAGTGATAAGGAACCCGCATACATTTATACAAACATTAAAATTCACCATAGATCCACAAACACTTACACATTACAGGCGACCAGCGCCTCTTCGATGCCACCAAATATTTCATTCTACAGTCGTCCGCTGCGACGCGCGACCAAGGGAGGCCGTGCTGGGGCATGGGCTGAAGGAGAGCCCTGAGAGACGGATAATGGCGTCCGGTTTCCCACGATTAGAAAAACCAACGAATACAAAACTAAACGCACTAGAAATGTACCCTGCTACCCTTTAGCACAAGTGTCACACTTCACGCGCAGGCAATTTGGTACAACACGTCGAACACTTCTGCCCACTACAGAAACATTTTCATGAAGCACAAATAGTATGCGAAAACAAGCCATTGCATTACATTAATACACCAAACAACTCTTCACTTTATGAGCTTAGGAAAGCGCTGGCCACTTGTAGAACTTCAGCTCAGTTGCAGACACCATTACATAGTCTGCGATACACCTATACGCATACACTCGCCAAGCACTTCTACACCTACAAAAAATATGGTTTTCGGTGTGGCCTCCAAGATGGGAAAGCAGGCCTTAGTGTGGCTTTTAAGAAAAAGAAGAAATGCCTATCTTTCCTTGGAAGTTATCATACCATCGGCCTTACAGAGTGCCTGTGAAAGCCTCTCGAGTTTAATAAAAGAAGACCTGTACACTTCTTCCAGTACAAAAGTCTTTCTGGGATCTGACAGGCTGGTTTCAGCGTCAGCTATCCACCTGAGATCAATATATCCTATTCAATTTCTATGTAAAAGGTGCCTTTATCTATTGCCATTTCTGCATTATAGTATTTCTGACAATGAAAAGGCTTAGAAAAAAACACGACATCGCGATGGGGCTCCCTGGGTCCTGAAGTATTCGGTGCGTCACGTAACTAGAGACCACGATTGCTGGTTGCATATCCAGGCGTTGATTTGGTGTTAAGTTTGGGCCAGTTATTTCAAGTACACATGCTGCGGAAAATGATGTCGCCTAATGTAGATTTTTACTCTGCGTCTTGTTTAAAGTTAAGATGCAGTTCCTCCAAAAATATTTTCCACCATCCATTTCCTGCTCCATGTGTATAGACGACCTTTATATATCTTTTAAATTATGTAACCGGCATTTTGGAAACGCCCAGCCCAGCTTGGACTGAAAAACTGGGCGACTTGTAGGAGGCAATAGGTCTCAAACTGAACCCTCAGCTAGAGTGGGGTTCATGAGCAACCTGCGATTATCTTTCATTGTGTATCCATTCTGTTGAAAAGGAAGGAGACGTTAAGAGTTCTTATTGAAGAAAAACTGATGTTTATCAATCATAATAAGTACCTAAAAATGCCTATGTATAAAAACACCGAGCATTTCGGGAGTGCTCTATCTCTAATCTAATGATGCAGACAAACAACTCCTTCAGTTTTTTTATAGGCCCTTGTTAGGCTAACCGATTTTCTAGGACAGTGTTGTGTATGAGTAGGACACGAAAACAGCTCCAAAATGATGGAACTGGTGCGGCACTTGAGCCTTCCCCTTTTGTGCGCCGCTTTCTGTATTGCCGTGGTCAAGGGTGTTCCTCAGAGCGCAGTCAAAGGTATTTACAGAGAGTGTGGCCCACGGTGCTGAGCGGAACAGGAAACGTATGTTGAGCTGCTAAACCGCTGAAATATTTCATCAGTGGTTTAACATGTTTTAACGCAGCCACCACTTGCCATCATTTTTGAGTTTCCGCTACTTTCTCACAGGGAGTGAAGGGGCAAGCTTTTTAACTGGCTGTATCCTTGTAAATAACCTGTGAAATATGTAGTACTGATATTTCGCCTCGTTGCAGCTACGCCCTGTGTCATGCGATTTGTCATTTGCAAAAACTCAGAAGCGCTTTAGCACGAACACTTTTTTTACAAAAACAATACCGGTGAGCGCGCTTCTCTAACGATGCGTTCAAACCTTCTCAACCGTATACTGTTCCGAGCAGGATCCCAATTTTAGCTCATGGACAACTGTGAATGCACAAACAAGCATCCTTACTGCTAGGGCGTGTGACAGTTTGCTTGTTAAATCATAATTTTGAGACACGTACCCCTCATTACATAACATAATAATTATCTAAGTGTTATACGTGAACTGTCAAATACAAAGTAACCCAGAAGTGACATAATCAATATTGCCATTTTGACCATTACTTGAATTGGCTGTTTGTTGGGTGCTTCGCCACTCTGAGATAGACGAGAATGAGAAGGCCGACTAATTTCCGCGCTGTACAATTTATGAAAACGGAAAACGTAGCTACAGTACTTTACCGGCATCTCAAGCCGCGCATCAGATTACACCTTCGCAAAACTTATCAAGCCTATTGGAATAAACAGACAAAAAACAAAGTGCACGTAATAAAACAACACCTAAGACTGACACTACTCACTAACTCAACAGATACATTAAAGTTGCATCTGAGAAGTTACGAATAGTGCACATGCAAGCGACACACTTCCGCTAGCTCACTGAGTCTTCAAGGCTCTTCTCCAGAAGTGGTGTAGAACGCTTTCCTGTAAACCACATTTCTATTCATTGTAAGCCATTAAATGAACCAGGCGCACTTTTCCACAGACAACATACCCAACTTCGGCCCCATTGTTTTTGGGTTGCTATTCTATGATTTCGAGTAGGCCAGTTTCTAGCACATATCACAATTATATTCTTGCACCAAATTTTTCATCATGCATAATCACAACTGACCCTCTACAAAAGTTATCGCTGTAGTATTTATTGCTTTTCCTTTTATTCCGGCTTACATAATTTAGCGCCGGCCTTCTTATCTGATTTTGTTAGTCACGTCTGATTGAGTCATTATGACTCACTATGCCTTGAACCAAAAACTACAACCACCATCATCACCAGACTGTTTGGGAATGTTCCTTAAACATCTTCTCAGTGTCAATTATTCGTGATTGGTAGGCATTATTGGCACTGGCCAAGAAAATCTGCGAAACGTTGTGATAAAAAGGATGGCTACAATCTTCCAGGAGCTTTGGAGGGGCCACAATAAAGAAGACAGCGTCACATAACAAAAATCAGCAATCTTTGAAGGGCAACTAGTAGGAAACGGTTCAGATAATAAATAACTTATGGCTTCTTCGTTAGGGTAGCCATCCTTTTTTTCCCTTATGTTTATTCTGAAAATAGGCCACAAAACGTTTTTTCAACGGGAAAAACTGCTTAATGAAAGGGTTACCAACAAACTAAAGAAGACACAAACGCAAGAACCTGCGGAACAAAGCAGTGAACAACATCAATGTTTCAAATTTAGAAACCAGGTATGTAAACACCCAAAAATACGGCGAAAATAACGTCTCGTCAACACATATCCTCTCATCCCAGCCTTGTTACAGTTGTTTGAGCAGATAATCATTTTCTTTTGGCGAGAGCGCCACCGAAGGCATGCTTAAACTGATTTCGTGTAAACATTCAATTTCAAGGGCTTCGATAACTTCTCGTGTGTGCTCTACCACCACAATGGGGAAACAAATTACCTGCTTACCATTGGTTTCGCGTTCTCGTTTTCGGGCTTCATAAAAATTGCGGGTCAGAAACGACGTGGTGAACACCTGTGTCCCATCATCAGAAGTCTCATGACTGTTTAAATCTTCATTTATTTTGCGTGTTCCAAATAACAGGTGGCATTCTGTGTGGTCGGAACATTTTCCCCATCGGAAGCGAACTGTTACACTCTATTGAGCATGTGTGGGTTGATGTCTTATAACTACTCTATAACACACAATTAGAGTGGCTCGACAACCAGCTACTCACTGTGTAACTAGAATGGCTTAGTTCTTGGTTCACTAGAACGGAGTTCTCGCTCATAGTCACTCGTACTCTCAATAAAATGGTGCAAGGCACCTTGCCTGCTGTGGGAAGGGAGGTGTACCATAACAACAGTCATTTATACCAAGATTAGTATGCTCTTTCATCCTTTCGTTGACGCGTCTATCTACCTAGCCAATATAGGTGTTGCCATAAACCAAGGGTAGGACGTATACAACACTTTCTTTACACAGAACAAACTGCTTTATGTGCTCATTCAAGCCGCCTGCTTTTTCTCTGTCCGTGTTATTTACCATCGGACACAGCAAGAAAATTTTGTCAGGTGCCGAAAAAAGGCGCCATCGACTGTGTTCGCAGGAATCTTCAGAAAGTCTTAACGCCGCGCATTCTTGGTCTCTTCTTTTTAACGCTTTAAATAAGGCATGAGCCACTGACGTTAGTGAATAATGTGGGAACCCGCTGCCAAAAGGCGAAAAACCTGTCACTGTCCACTTTTTCTGCTGGACGTACACAGTATTTCAACAATGACATGTTTAAAGAAAGACTGAGCCATACCCCATTTAACAAGTATGTAGTGGTTGGAGGGAAAACAAATCAGAGTTTCGATGCTCCGGGCTCGTACATCCAACACACCTGTTTTGTTCCCGGTAAAGTGGAACTGATTGTCCAGATATTTTAGCGAATCGTCTACTGGAACTTCGTGCTTCAACTTCAAAAGGACAGGCAGTCGTCATAGGCGACTAGAACATAGACACCTGATGCGTCAAAGGTCACGGCGTCACTATCTAAAACTGTGAGATAGTCATCGACTTCCCAAAGTTGGTTTCCACTTTCAATTCGTCTATTTCACACTTAAAATACTATCACGAAAGCCTAAAAACACGTCCTTTGAAATCAGCGCAATGCAAGGCCCAACAGAGGTCCCGTTCCTTTGAATGACCTCTCCCTCTTCCTAATAAATTAACGTTACAGTACCGTAAAACTTGTGTAATATGTGGGGTTCTTTGGCGACGCCGCTAGTTCTCCGGGTTAGGCCACCACTCTAACTCCCGGCTCGTCAACCACGTGGCCCCCGCAACTTCTGCAGACCAGTCAGGTTCTCCGGTACGAGAGCACACTATACTATCGTCATGAAGCACAGCCCTGGATTTGGGAGCTCCCAAAGAATGCGAGCACAAAGCTCGACCGCACTCTCGATTAACGCCATCCGGTCGTGATCCGAAGGAGAAGAAGAAAGACACTAACAGCGGGCAACAACAACCGTCCCACCCTCAGATTCATGGTGCGCAGCAGCCGTGCGGTTCCCGTGATGTCACCCAGACAGGCTCAACCATTTACTTCTGTATTTCTCGCGCACACCTGCGCATTGGCGATGTGATGTTTGAGAGGAGCCCCCTGGCTGTTACATTGGCTTGGGGACTCGCGCTCTGTTTTCTGCTACGCTACGCTCGTGGGGGCAGCAATGCCTGTGCTAGCAATCGCCAGCTTTGAGACTTTAATGCATTAAAAGCGTATTTCAGGTAATTTAATTATTGTTGGTCAGCTTCTGGCACATGTGAATAGTTTTAAGCTGTATCCCCCCATGCTTGCAACGCACGAGAAGAGAGATAACAACTTTTGTAAGAGCATCGGTGAGAAGATTGTGTGAAACTCGTCTATTCTAGCTTATTCGCGAGGTTCAGGGCTCAGAACTCCTCGATAAGTATTCGAAATTCGTGGGTTTTCTTGGAGTACTTTTGAGAAGCAGCGACACTCTACACGTGCACCGCACAGCAGGAAATAAAGCAGCTGTCTTCTATTTCTTTCGGTTTCGTTGACTTGTAAGAGAAATATTTTTTTTTCTGTGCCTAAACCATTGTTATTTCTGCAACGTCACAAACGTCTGATTAGTTGGTTGGGGGATGCTTGGGAGGTTCAAAAAGATCGTGTGAATATTTTCTGTAGGCTGCAAGGCATACATTTCCTTGTACACAAATTGGCTTTCGTTATGGCTGCATGCAAGAAGGTGCATGCACGCCGCGTGCGTTGTTTATTCACAAGCAAATGCAATAGAAGGTTTCTGCTACGCCACCGCGATCATGCCGCAAACAAAGTCATCTAGAGTATTTGAAGGCGCCTTTTGTGCTCCGAATTTCTATCGTAACCGTCATTATCACAACGAACTGATCCTCTCAACCCGAACAATAAGGAAATGATTACGGTTTTGAATGCTTGATATACTGGCTAACGAACGCAATAAATAGTATGCGTCCATATATTGCGAGAAAAGAAACCGGTGACTATTCCAAAGCAGCTCATCATTGTTTTCTAAACCTTCCAGGCGTAAAGAACAAATTCTCGTCTATTTGGCATGGCGTTCTATGAATTGAAGAGAATCGCAGTTACTCTGTACCCCTGGACTGAGGGCACGGCCCACTAATCAGCTCCATTTTACGGGTAAATGTTTTCTCCTCTTTCCGCTCTTCCTCCTCTTGAGTGCAGCGCAATTTTTCTATAATACATATCTGAATATGGGGAAGATAGGGGCGTGGGAAATGTACTGAAATATCCCTTCAGGTCTGAACAAACAATTTTGCATCATCTTTACCGTAGACTTGAGACGTTTTGCTGAATTAATCTCCACATCGGATAGAAGCCTGGTAAAAAACCAGCACGCGGCTGTACACACCTATAGTTTTTTTTTCAGCTCATAGCGCATGTACAAGTGCTTTAAACCATAGCAACGTAAGAAGATGTAATACAATACTTTCGAACGTTCGGGGAGGTTGCGAAAATTGTTTCACTTTACATATGATTACTGTAAATCGTCATGCCTTCTGCCAAGGCCGACAGCAGCCGAAGGCCTGGAATGTGTTTTGGTCTTGTATTTTCACGGTTGTTAGCAGCTGGCGGTTTTTTTTTGGTCGGAATATTGCTCGATACAGTAAGTGATGCCTAGCTCCTACTCCTCGCACTGCACACTAGACCAGCTTCGCATGAAAGGGGACAACGCCGGCGATGTTTCTTCGGTAGCGCTACCCAAAACTACAGTTTGACGCCTTGACGCCAAAACTCGCGCCTTGAGCTGGTGACGATTTTAAGTTTATTATTAGGATAAAAAGTTACGCACACGCAAAATCTGTCGCGGATAAGCATCAGACGTCAATCGTTAGAAAGAAACAGCAGGGAGACCAAGCCCGGGTGAAGCAGATGACAAATGCCAGAGCTCCTAAGCCGACGTCACGGAGGCGCGCCTCGCAGCTGAGCCTGTGGTCACACTCTCCGCCAATAGCCAGAGCGCCTATGCGGCGCGGGAGCCGGAGGAGCCACCTATTGGGACGCTGATGAACCAGCGGCACACCCGAAAGAGTTCAGTGAATCCCGTATCTCCCCAAAGCGCGCACTAGTTCGGGATCGCGTGTCGCGGTTATTGACGATTCCCACCAAGATTAAAATCTTACTGGCATGGGAAAATGCGGATTCCCGATATATTCGGTTACGTCAATGGCTTGTTCTTACTGAAAGACTTCAAATGTGGCGACAAGAAATTTGTGGTGATACGACAACGGAAAAAAAATGTTTTGTGGTACCGTATATGCGCACACTAGAGCACATCCTTAAAAAGATTGATACGGGGACGGGTGTTGATATCGTTAGAAGTGTTCGACTGTAAATGACGGGGGCATAGAAAAAGGGGGCTTCATGAAGCAGCACAGGGAGCAGTTTATCAGTGTGAGGAAGGTGAGGTATCGTCGCTGTCTTAGTCTGTGGCAACACCTATATTTACCAGACCACTAGATGAGTGAGGGAGTGGCTGAGAGAGCATAAAAAACCTTGTTGAAAAGACGTTTTCGTCGGGTAACACAGCTTCGCACCGAAGAAAATGCGTTTGTGCGCCTTTGTCGGCACACTGAGAAGTGATTTCAGGGAGAAGGAAAGGAACAAACGAGAAGTAATTGAAGGGTTTGAGGTTGAATGTCTACATAAAAGCTGCGTAAGCATGCCATTGGAGCTCTCTCACAAAAATATAGTATCTCTTTGATCCATTGTAACAAACTCAGAGCGCGAAAATACGTTTTTACGTCAGGTTTTTTTGGCTATCATTTGTTGGGGGGGGGGGGGGGGGGGCAGGTGGGGTGGTTTAGATGTCTTTCGTCTCCGCCTAAACAATCATTCGTAGGTAATATTTTTGTGTACTCGTTTCTTGTGTTTTGGCGCTCGTCTGCGTGCGCTGGTAACCCTTTCAATAGGCATCGCTAACTAGCCCCCCAAGCCATTGCAGGGAAAGAGTGGGTAGCTCTGTGTGGAGCCACTCTAATTCTATGCCATATAGTATCTGTAAGACATCAACACACACACAGGCTAAATATAATGCAACCATTCAAATCTGACGGGAAGAATATTTCAATCATACAGAATGCGACCGGTCGTTCGGAACATGCGAAATAAAGTAACATTGGCTTAGACGTGTGCCTTTTGATGATGGGGCGCAGCTATCCACTACGTCGTTTCTGACCGACTGTTTCTATGAAGGCCGAAAACGAGAATGTGAAATCCATAGTAAGCAGGGTAATTTATTTTCACGTTGTGGCGAAACAGCATTCAGCTTGCTGAGGCACGTGTTAAGGAATGTAGATGACAGAGTATTAGCAGCCTTGAAGCGCAGATCCTGTGTACCTGGCCATTTTTGGGTGTTTTTTAGAAAAGATATCAATCACTGGACGTGCTGGTCAGTCAGGACCAAGATTGGGCGGTCGTGCAGGTTGTAGCAAAGCTGAGCCAAAGCCCACACTAGGTGAAATCGTTTTCTTCCTTTTAGAGCGTATATACGTTCTGACGAAGAGAGAAGATGCTGGCTTCAGGAATGACAGTTCACGGGCGGCTTGTTTTGGCTTTGAATGGCTCCGAGAAATCTTTAATATTCTGCTTCGCTTAGTGGTTGACATATTCCCTGGTGCTGAAGGCTTTTTTCTTGAGATATGGTGAGTAAGGTGTAAATGGCCTGGTAAGTGTTTAATAACTCGATCGACAGAGCTAAACAACGACGACTCTGTTATTGCCACAAACATTCATATCTAAAGGTGATAAAAAGAACTCTACGTTTACATTATTATATACCAATTCGTATTTTCAAACTTATATTAACACTTGAACACACTATAACCAAGCTTCTTTTCTACGCCGGTGACGGATCACGGTAACACGGCTTCGGATATGCTGCAAGACTTGGCCTCAGTACCTAGAAACGTGAGCCAGTGAACACAATATTTTTGGATATCGAGAAGACATATCACCGTGACTAACACGTAAAACAACTCATTAGTTAAACCTGCGTTTAGGAGAATTATATCAAACTCATCAGAAGGAATCATGCTCTCTCTACACATAACAGAGTGTAACTGTTGACATAGCTTTTACGCTGACCTCGGCAGTAATTTTGCGTTCCATCAACGTCCCCTCCTGAGGAACGTAACATTTTTGTTTTAAATATTCATATTCAGTTTTAAGCTTCACTGTATAATAAATTCCGAAAACGTAATACAGTAACAAAAAATAGGCCGAGCTTGCACTATTCGTGCAAGGATGGGGAAACAGCGAAGCGATAGGCACCTCTTCCTGATAATGATGCAACCCAGCTGTGTCATATTCATCATCCTCTAAAGCTGCTTAGGTGCATTACAGGCTGAAAGCCTCCTACATCGACCGTCTAGTGCTCCTTGCCCGCGTCGCTAGAGTTTATACTTTTCCTCTTGATTTTCTTATTTTGTCCTTCCTGGGAGTAATTGGACTTCCCCCTTTTCTATACCTCTCTTTCAGTGTCCACTTGATCACCCTGGTAGTTCACCGATGGTCCTTTCGCTTAAATAAATGGCCAGCCCAAGCCTATTTCTCTTTTTTACAGCTAGGAAATCTGGTACTCTAGTTTGGTCCCTAATCCCGGTATTAGGATTTTTGTGTTTAGGTTTTACTGAGATCAACATTGGTTCCAAAGCATATTCAGCCGTCTGAAGTTTGCTTTCAAGTTGTTTATTCACGCGCCAAGTTTACGCTCCAAATGTCATCACCTCAAATTCATTTCCAAATTTTCCGCTGAATGTTCTCTATGGCTGACAGGCAAGGTAAGTTAGTTCACTCGCTTTCACATGTCTGCCAACGTGGAACGCGTAACCACGAGATAGAACACCCGGCCGTGTACAGAGCCAACGCCCTGCTACCAACCCAAAAGTAATGCTGCGCTCGAGGAATGCGATGGTAGCTCACCCGTAAAAATTTGGTTGACAGGCAATTCAAAATAAATGAAGGATAAAAGAATGTGGCTATCCATTGTCGGGAATATCACTTGCCGTCAAAGCCGCTGTTGGTCTCTCTACCAGCCATCGCTTAGAACTGAGTCTTCGGTGCACAGGGTGCCTCCGACTGCTTCCTCGACGTGTGTTTTATTGGGTTTATTCTTGGTGTTTATTCGCATGCCTATAGCGTGGGGTAAAGGTCCGCCCTCTCCGGAAGTGCGGGCAAAAGAATATAGCGTGGGCCACTAGGAGCACAGTTTATCCGGTGTGTGTGGTGTGTCTGTGTGGAGTATCGTGAGAGTGTGTTTTTCTTCTTTAGTGAGTATTTTGTCCAGAAGGCAATGTTCCATTCTGTTAAGTCCCACTATGCACAAATATTTGGCAAAGGTTACGCTTACCGTGACAAAGAAGGGGGATTGTTACAAGCGTTCCGGCATAAGAAGACCACGGGTGTGGCGTCGTCAGTCTCGTTTCCCTTTAAGCCATGTGTCATGGCGCCCATACCACAAGTAGATATTCGGTGGATGGTAACAAAGAATTTGGTGGGTGAGTTTGAAGACACTCTACTGTATAAACTTTATTTTGGCCTCTTGCAAATCAATTAAAATAGGTTCTCGCGGTTAGAAGCGATGGCCAGGTTTATGGCCGCTTCTCTCAACTGAGTGGCGAATATTATATAGGGAGCTGAATTTACATCTCTTTCATTCGTTGTCGTAACTGCCGCTATAATCTTTTTCTTCTAGCCTCCCACAGCAAGCGCCCAAATAGACCCTGAACGTGCGACTAATATCAAGCACCCATGAACTTTTTTGCGGCTGCTAAGGGGCGCCCGTTGCGGTTTCCGCCTCAATTCCTTGGTTCCCGCACGGCAGCGACACGGCAGGCTACCCGAGGCATTCAGCCGTATAGATGCATGCTTTGTAATTTAATTTGGATGACAGTGTTTTTGTTAGCTTAGTTCTAGTAATTACTGCACATGGTTGAAGCTTTTTATACATTTTTTGTTTGTTTTGTTGTTTGTGCAACGGCTTGAATGGTTACCCTACATTGGCGGTGTATGTAGCGTTTCGAAGGAAGTCGCTCGAGTTTTATGAAGTATTTTCAACTTTTTAAGTCAAATATTGTTTGTACGCCTTTTTGATTGCCTTGCAGATTTCTGAGTCGGGTATTTCATTGAATCGCCGTATAGGTAGCTAGCGCAGCCTGCTGGTTATTTGAGAATATACATTTTGGCTTTGTCTATCCAGCTGATTGTTTTTGTGAAGTTCACTCGCGATGGCTCCTACTGCACGGAATGAGACGAGACAGAAGGATGGCCAGCAGGTCTCGGCGGGATACGCGGCGGAATAGGCTGTTCCACAAAAGCGGCTTCGCAGTTGCAGCGCGCACATTTTGCTCCAATGAGAAGGCATATGACCATCACGCTCACGGAGATTACCCGAACGCTCGGTTCAGGGCCGGCGGCTTGAGTAGCACCGGCTTTGCGGGCGCGCCTGAAGGTCGAGGTTCTTTCATACTCAGGTGACGGCGACGCTAAATCGGCGTACAAATTTCTTGGGCAACTGGATTTCTTTTAACCGCCTGGGCGAAACGAAGGAGGAAGGACTGAGGCAAGTCCTGCCCGAGGCACTACTGGGAAAACTGCGCGTTAGAAGCGCTACAAGCCGGCGTTCGCGTCTATTGTAGATTTTGGGGACCACATCCGCGTGGCTTTCCAGGCACCTGTTTACAAACATCATGTGAGGGACGACCTCGCTCTTCTCAAATAGCACACCAAGGCGAGCCTCCTCGATTACGTTCCGTCGATGCAGAAGCTATACGATCTGGCTGATCCCAATGCAGCCGACGCGGACAAGGTAGCGCACATGTGCAGAAATTGCCGCTCCTGTTTCACACCGTATCAGCGTGGCCGGGGTTTTCTCAAACGGAAGGCCCCCGCACAGGAAACGCGCGTCGTTCAGGCGGATTTATACGTCGAGCTTCGCGACAGTTTGCCGCCGTAGCCCCGGCGAATCGCTTGAACGAGGCTGTCCATTAGCTTGACGCGGCTGTCAGGCGCGTCGGTGCCAAGTGCCCAACATACCGAAACAGTGGCCTTGAGGTGACAGAAGACAGCTGAAAACACCGCCACTCACAGGGCGCTACACCCGTCCTCTTACGAGCAAAGGCGCCGGTCAGGGCTGGACGACCGCCGATGGCCCCTCGGGAAACGCCGGTTTTCGATAACAAGAGTAAGCAGCTAGCGGGAACCCAAACTCTTTGAGCGGAATAAAGGCAGGCGTCGTAATGAGGCGGCAGGGAAGACGAAACGGCCCACTTGTGCTTGTTTTGGTCCTAGACTGGCTACCATTCCCGTCAGTGTCCCGAGAAACTGCTTAACGCGGAGAAAACTCGAATCGCCGGAGGCAATGAAAGTCGTCAACTCGCCGTGGCCGCAAGAAATCAAGATGGGAATGCCAGTCATAGGGGGGCGAGAAAGCTACACAACCGCCGAAGCTGCCACCGAGGGGCTTTTGGGTCCCTCTGCATGTAGGGCACATGTGGACCCCTCCTTGTAGGCTCTACGCATCCGAGTGCAAATGGTCGGTTGCGAACATTTTCACTAATCGACACAGGCTCGAAGGTTTTTCTGCTCCGGTACGATATCTTCGTAGCCTGCCGGAGAGCGAGAATCCTTGATAGGGTCACTGATACACCCTTGACCTTAGCTTCTGGGAGATCCAGAGCAGGCTTAACCGTTCGACTCACGCTCAAGTCTTTATGGCAACAAGAGTAGCCGGCTTTCAATTTACCTGCCTGGCGTGCCTACCTCGCCAATACTGGGGAAGATATCCTCTCGACGTATGGTACTGTGCTCCACACGGGGAGGAACCGTTGTTAGTACGGGCCACTAACCCATTTCTTACCTTTCGCGAACGCGCCGACGCAGTGTTTACAAGCGCAGGCGGCTCCCAATCTCTACTGCGCCACATAGAGCCAGAGAGAAGCGCGAGGAATGATAAACGCCGAGGTCGATGCAATCGCCGCATCTTTTTTAAGATTCAATGTTAAGCCCCAAGTGTTGGTCGAAACTTTGCTCCCATTCTCGGGTTGCTGCACCGAGAGACCCGACTTGACAGCTGTGCTAGCGCACGAGATAGGCACCGGTGATACTGGACCATTCCATGTAATCCCGGGACCAATAAGGGCACGTACGAGAAACCTCATCCACCGTGCAGTACATGTAATGATCAAGAATGGCGCCATGAGGTTCTCACGAAGCCGCAGGTTATGCACTGTGGTCTGGCGCTTAAAAATACTGTTAAATACGGCTGTACGTAGACTACAAAAAGCTGCACGCACTGACCGTAAGAGATGCGTACCCTGATTTAAGCGCTAAGTCGGTGATAGGACAACTGGGCAACACTCGCTATTTTACTGTGCTGGAGGCTAGCACAGGGTGCCTGCAAAATTGAATAGTCCGATGCTGAGATTGAAGAGACCACATTCAGTTGCCACCGCCGTGTCTTCTAATTTACTTGATTCCCTTTGATTTGTCGAACGCTAGAAGTTCGTTCATGCAGTTGATAGACACCGTCTTGGGGACGGTACGAGCATGCGATGGCCAGCCTGGATGATGTGGTGATCGATTCTGAAACTTTTGAGGAACACCTCGTCCACTTTATTTCCCTTCCTTAGCGCATGAGGAAGGCTGGTCAGAAGATCAACCCAAAGAAAGTGCAGCTGGCGCCATCGAAGGTGCATCTGTTGGGCTTGCTTTTAGCTAATGGTACCATTAGACCGAACGATGAGAAGCTGCAGGCCTTGCTTAGCTGCCCTCGAACACTAGATGTGCAATGCCTGCAAAGATTTTGTTCATCGCTGCTTTCTACAGGCAATTCATACCGCACTGAACGGAACTCGCCCGACGTCTTCACAAGCCTTTTGTAAGAACGTAAATTTGGTCTGAAAAAAGAAACAAAAATTGGTCTTCTTTTTTTTTCATTGCGCAATCGCGGGCGCTGCTAGTTTGCAGTATTCCGACCTGAAGAAACCGTTTGTTTTGCAGACAGGTGCTACTGACTACTGTGTGAGAGCTGTTTTCTTACACGACGAGATCGAGCTGCCCCCAGTCGTTTTCACGAGTCATACGCTCACACTGGTGGAGTGTAGTTACTCTGTGAAGGAAAAAGGAGTGTTTGACCGTTCGCATTGTCGAAGTTTGTCACACATCTACATTTAACGGTTTTCACCATGCCGACAAACAACCAGTCACTGATGTGGTTAAGAGGCTTCAAAATCCCCAGGCTCGCTCGCGAGGTGGGCGCTAGCGTTGCAACATTGTGTGTACGCAGTCGGGTAACGCCGCGACTGCACCAACAATGCATCCGATACGTTGTCGGGCGCGCTACTGGAGACTGAGGCTCGCGCAGCGAGCAGCCCCGATAGAGGCGGCGTAAAGCGCGTGCCGAGTTGTGTGGTTTAATTGGCGGTGCTTGCCGCGCTGAGAGGGAGATGCAGGGTCCCAACAGAAGAGTCGAGTCCTGACGTAAAGGGAATTAGAAGTGGCATTTCGCAGCTGCAATTTCTCACCCTCGAGAACAGAGGCAGGAAGGAGTCTGTAGTGGAGAGAGGTAGTGAGCAAGGAAGATTTTCTCCCAGAAAGCAGACGGGCTGCGTCATCGGTTGCTGAAAAGGACAGCGAGTGGCGCAGCTTTAACTGTTTAAGCTTATGGGCTTAACGCGTATACGATGGGCGACGATGGCTTATTACTTCGCAACATTCGCCAACTGGACGATGAAGAGGCGGTTAATTCCTCCTCTGAGTCGTGTACCCAAGGAAGTTGCGGAAACGGTTGCTGCGATACTTCAATGACTCAGCGCTGGCAGGAAAAGGCAGAGGCTGTAACACTTACGATATGTTAGGCCATGTCGCGACCTGGCCAGGCATGAGGGGAGACGTACTGATCTAATCTCACGCTCGCCCTTCTGGTCAGGTAGCGTAGTCGTGTGCGGGTCAACCTGCGCATTATATGAAGGCAGTGGATGCCAGCTCCCCACGGCAGATTGTACCATGTGACGTCCCATAAAAAGCAAAAAGGGATATTGTGACTCTAAAAGTCGTCTACACGACACGATTAGAACTTAGAGACATCTCAGCTAAGAAGCTACTTATGCAAGATGTCCTGAACAAGTGTTGCAACGGTGGTAACGCGACGTTTATTTCAGTCTATTTGGGTGCTTGCATGCCTTCTGCAAAACTTTTTGCAGGACCTCTAAGCAACTTCTTGTTGACATATAAATTACTTCTTTTCATGCAGTTGCAAGAACGTTTCAAGCATTTTCAGAGACTCTATTTATTTATTTATTTATTTATTTTTATTTGTTGTTTATTCACAATTCCTTAGAGGCTCCTGGGAGCATTACGTAAGGGGGCTAAATACAAAACTATTTTCAAGAGCATTAAAGTAACATCAAAGGTTAAAGACGATGTTGTACCGAGAAGCAATAGAACCTAAATCGCTATGTGCATTAATACAGGTGATGCAAGCATACAAACACGCGGTAATACAGACAAAGAGAAAAAAAGATTTCTACAATTTCATTTTTAAAATATAAAAATGGCGCTCAAACACAAAAGTGAACTGCCAAGTAAAAAGCAAACAAAATCGAAAACCAAAAAAAAAGCGAGGCACAAAATGAACAAGATTGTAAATGTACTGTTGTGGGTCATTAACACGAAAGATGTCGAGACAAATTTTCCCGAAATCTAGTACTGTCAGTTATGGAAGAAATGGTATCTGGAAGGTCATTCCACATGGAAATCGCCCGAGGCAGTGCTGATGAAATAAATGCACGTGTGTTGCCATAAATGCGGGAAAACTAAACTGATTATGAAGTCGTCTCGACATGCGCATCGGTGTTACTAGTGGCCATGGTGAAGGCCTAATGTTATGAAAATATTTAAGAAATGAGCAGAGGAGAGCAATGGAGCGGCGTTTTCCAGAGGCGGAAGTGAAGCATCTAATTTTATATTTGTTACAATTGCATGACGATGAAAAGTTTCTGAAATAAAACGAGCGGCTCTGGTTTCCACAGACTCCAAAAACATGGTTTGGTAATTTTGAAACGGGGACCATATTGGGGACGCAAACTCAAGCTGTGGGCGAACAAGAGTCAAATTAGCTAACTTGCCAACGTCAGAGGGAGCTTTCCGCAAATGTCTCCAAAGATATCCTTGAGTTTGAGATGCTTTCGCCCTGATGGCAGGGATATGCAATGACCAGGATAGATTGGATAAAAGATGTAGGCCAAGATATTTTTACGATGATTGTCGCGAAATCTATTCATTGTTTAGTACGCAGAAAACGTTAGCATTTTTTTTGCGGGTAAAAGACATCATTTTGCATTTGAAAATATTAAGGGTCATTTAACACTTGTTACACCAACTGTAAATAAGGTTAAGATCATTTTGTAACATGAGGTGACCATCAGCGCTGCTAATGGTGCGGTAAAGGCTGCAGTCATCGGCAAATAGACGGATTGAAGATAATATCCTAGTGGGCAAGTAATTAATGCAAATAAGAAACAATATGGACCCAAGTAAACTGCCCTACCTGACACCGGACGTTACGTAACAGTGGGAAGATGAAGCATCATTGATTACTGTGAACTGTTCATTTCAAAGGGACTGTTGGTATCAATAAGAAATGACGAGTGTGTTTGTTTGATGCCGAGAAGCCCCCAACAAACCTCCTACCTATGTTGACTAAGGGCTTCCTGAGTAGCACAAACTACATGATCTCTCTGTACCCACAGGCCAGCCTGAAACATTTCTACGGGCTCTCCTCACAAATGACACACCAGGCCGCTGCTTCTGGAACCCTCACTTCAACTGCCCGCTGTTCTCTGAATAAATATTTCTGCATAAACTGGCAAGCAGTTAAGATACGCAATCGGAGAGTGGCAGGAATTTGTCAAGTGTCCTGGAAGTAACCACTGGGCATGTCAATTGTTGATAGCTGGCAGCAACATCCATGCCGGTCTGTGTGAACAGAGAAAGAATCAAGTGGGCAGATGATGTTAGGGGGTACTCGCATAAAATCACAAGAATAGAGTTTTTGTGTGACACCTAGTTCTGATTTGACCTAAATACGTGTTTTGTGTTATGTGTACCGCGAAATGACAAAACCAACCTTCGATCTTTTAAAAACGCCAGCTTTATTTTTAGTGCAAAATTAGGTGTAGCCTTGAAGCAGTAGAGCTACAAGAGAAATTCCTCTAAAACAATAACCGTCAACAAGGTATTCACTTAGGAGGAGTTAAGGCAGCCTTGTGTGTCAGCCGTCACCACAACTTCTTCCCAAGAATTCCAGCGTCCTTATTTCTTGTCTCGAGCCGTGTTGCCCAATGCCAGCGGGATGCCTCGGTAGAACCTAATGCACATTGTAACTCACAATGTGTACCAGTAGGAAGTAGTCAAACTTATCATCAAGACCGCTACCTGATTAAGAACACAGGTAGGTAGATACATGTACCAGCTTTAATATGGACCTTCTATACAGACGTATAGATTCCAGATATTAAGTCTAAGGCACTTATAACGACCTCAAACAAAACAATCTAGCGGTTATAACGGCCATATTTCGGTGCACTTACAACTTTTTTAGGCTACACAATAAAAAGGGGTCATGATATAAGGAACTTTCTTAAAGCGTCCAACTTTTGCAAGGAGCACATCGACATGACTACCGTAAAAGAAAAGCACATACGAAGTAAAAAAATCACAACAATCCTCAAAACATGCAAGATGTAGTGTGCTGGTGCGTTCAAAGCTTCAGTTTAGTCGCGGCCATGATATCCCTGATCGGGAAGAAAGTCCGCAGATTTCGTACGCCGCGACGGAATTCACGAACCCTCCACGCACTTCTTCAGAGGCAGGATGGCAGTGAGAAAGAAAAAAATAAAGAGGGAGCATGAAGCCTGACAGGAGCGTGACGACGCCCTGGTCGACGCTAAGATACCACCGCAGGTTGCAAAAAGCGCCGGTGGTTACCTAGCTGTCACCCGGAGATACCATTTGCCAAAACTTACTTTGCACAGCTGCTGATAACGAATAGCGATGGCATTGAAACTTTCTCACTGCACTCTTCTCCTGCCGAAGCAATGCAGCTCTCGGTACGCTGAGCCTTCCACGGCTGATAGCGTCCGAAACCTTTATGGCGAGTGGAGATTTTTAATGCACCCGAAAGAATTTCTTCGCGGGCATTGAGCCGGCTGCGGCCGGTTCGACGCAAACACAGTCTAGTTCGTTTATAAGCCAGCCGCGGGCTTTCCTCCATTAAATTAAAATGCTTAACTGGTCACCGAAGTGATGGTTCGACATGTTCGCTAATTTTCACGCATTATAAAGGGCGAGTTCGTATACAACGAGCAAATATTGTGACGATCACCTTTTGCGGCACTTTCGAGTTCGTATAAGCGGGTTCGACTGTATAAGAATTAAAATTTCAGTAAACTATAGTCTCCACCTGAGTCAACGACCGGCCAGGAAAATCAAAAGAAAAGTTCGTCAGCAGCTGTAGATTCTCACAACTAGATTTGCACAGCACAACGGCCAGTCGTGTGGGGAGGGGGGAAATGGCGTGAAAGGAAAATAGAGAGGAGAGATGAAGGCGTTAGAGGATATCAATTATGTAGTTTAATGTGCCGACACTCCACACGCTTTAAGGTGTGCCGCAGTGGGCTGCTCCAGATCAATATTTTCACCACCTGCATGACCTCTCTAATGTGCGCTAAAACATGGAAAGCATGAGCGTTTCGGCTTTTTGCCTCCATCAGGAAAGTGGCCGCCGCCACCGGGAATTGGCATGTGACATTGAGCTCAGATAAACAAAGCCTTAGCCACTCAGCCACTGCGATGGATAGTGAGGGTATTAAAGGGACACTGAAGTGAACTTGTCAAGTTCCTGCTGTTGCTCGTAATGCGTAGAATGGGTACAAAAGACTTTTTATCGTTTATAGAGTTGATGAGGCGGTATTTATTTCATAAGGCCCTAAACAAGAAAAACTATCATATGCTGTCTGCAGCGGTCGCACCAACTAAAGCAGTGACGTCCATACTAGGTGCTACGTGACTGGAGGATGTCCAAAATTAGAATTCAAACCAGTTTCTGATTCTATTTTGTGAAATACCGTGCTTCGCATCAGTCGTCATTGTTGGTTGGGCATTCTTGATATCTCGGTAATCAGCATATCACTCTTTCACCATGTCGCCGGCTGTAAAGCGGCGCAGAAAAGCATGACAGCACGGCTTGGAATAGTAACTATCACTAGCCGCGGCGTACGCAGCTGATAAACGCCCTCTGCGCCACCAGAGCGACTAAAATTCGATGCACTTTTCCTCCACCTTTCAGCTTGCTTTGGTCGTGCCTGTATTGTAAGAGGCATGTTTGCAGCAGGTCAAAAGTTGGCTGATTCAGGACAGTGCCCACAAGCAGTCGGTGCTAACGGCAACACCACGCCAACAAGAACACGATGATGATTATGTTGAGATTTTAATGGCGCAAGGCCGCCTGAGGCAAAGGAGCGCCGAAAAAAGGTCACTTCAACTAGGGGTTGTGTCAAGTGCCTTGCGTTGAATATGGATATGGATTACAGAGACCGCCTCTCAACACCCGCGGCACGTAGCTCCCGGTTATTCAGTGAGCAGGTGGGATTACGTTAGATGTGTGGCCTATCGGTAATGTTGCTAAGGCTAGTTCAGTATGTCTGTTGTGTGAGCCAATTGTCTAGCGTCCAAAGTGTAGCTTTATTGCGGTGTGTTGTCTGTGTGTTATTTCCTGTGTGTTTTCCATGTTTTACGCAGGTGTTGTCTCATGTGTGGCTTGAGGTCTGTATGGGCCCTGTTGCTACGTCTACAATATTCCTGCGTCCAGGACCAGTGGCCCTCTAAATTTCCAACTTCTCAGCAATCCCAGCGTGTCATGGGAGCCAGCTCAAGACCAGTTCGTGCCCTTGTGCATAGAGAGACATAACGGTGCTTAATACGAGACGATGTGGTTTTATGGGGCTTGTGGGATGAAAGTGCACACATGACACTCAAGAAATCTGATTAAATGATGGAATTTGGAATTTGATCTTCAAGAAGGTGTTCTACAATGAGTAAAATTCCTTATGCTTCTGCTGAAAAAAATTATGTATTTATGCTCATGCTTCTGCAGGCAACAAAATTGTAATTGGGAGCAGCACAAGATACCATAGTCGAGGTTTTAGAAGTGTCACTGTAAATCTCTGCGCATGGGTATTTATGCTACAGAGGCAGAAATTGTTGTAATAATGCAGTTCGGGGACCCAATTTTTATGAAGTGTCTTAAAAGAAAAGTGACAAGACACAGAGCGAACTTGCCAAGGCAGTACAATGTCTGAAATGGACGATCTGTATGCATCTAATAAGAAGCGATGAGACCTGAAGCTCGCTCTCTCACTCTATGCGTAAAGGGCCGAGTTACAGACAGGCAATAAACAAACCAGGGAGAAGTAAATGTATAAGTAAGGACAACATTAAAAGGGTGGTTCTTCAGATTTGAAATTTTAAAAGCATAAAGCATGCACGCCCGTTGGTTTAATGGCAGCGCTTCTTTTATTCAGCGTACATACTGTGGACCGGGCTAGTACAGAAAGAACCCAACGCAAGCCCCAGTTGTAGCACTGGGTTAGGTATTCGCAATGCTGTTTTAGTCACCGACCTAAACAACACACTGCCATAGCCATAACGAGTCCCAACAAAAGCAGTATACAGGTTCGGCTGGAGTTTTTCGTTGGCATCATAGGATTGGTTTTTGAGACCCTTTAGTATATTCATCGTTTTCAGACATTTATGGTCAAGTTCTTTGATGTGATGATTGAATGTGAGTTTTTGGTCGAACGCAACACCTAAAAACGTCTGCTTTTTGGTTCCAAGAATCGAGAAGACATTAAGAGTAATGTCTGTGTCTGGATGGACACCACGCTTCCTAAAGAACACAAGGCGACAGCTTTTTAAATGATTCAGTTTAAAACCATTCTTTTCTGCCCACCCGGCAAGCTGCACTTGACGTTCACAGATTGACATAATACACAATTTAAAGGATATCTGGACGTCGTCTACATACACGTATTAAAAAATTGTAGGTGGGAATGCCTTCCCAAGAGAGCTCCTCTTTACTATGAACAGGGTGCAGCTAAAAACGCCGCCAGGCGGCACGCCGTTTTGTTGAACGTGAATCTTTTAGAGTGCACAACCAACTATCGCGTAGAAGGTTCTCTGCGAAAAGTAACTATAAAATGTGTTTAACATGTTACCGGAAACGTCGAACGATTTGAGGTCACTGAGGCTCTCTCACCCCAACAGGCGTCGTAGGCTCCTCGATGTCGAAAAACAGAATTACACAAAACTGTCTATGCACGGAGGCATCCTTGAGGTGGGAGTCGAGTGCGACGAGTTTAGCTTTCCTGGGCCGCCCCACCCTGAAACCTGCCTAGCCGTTCCGAGAATGCTATTGTACTTCAGACAGTGCACCGGTGCCCGGGAGAAAATACACGGGAGTAAATACCCGGGTGTTGATGATCTTCTCGAGAAGCCTGCACAGTCCGCTTGTAAGGGCGATGGGTCGATATCTGGCGGGAGAGGAAGGGTCCTTCCCCTCTTTCAGGAATGCTACAACTATAGCTTCCCTCCAAGACCTCGAAATATGCTCCGAAAGCAATGTTTATTGTGTAGATATAGGAGTATTTCATGTGTATGTGCGTGTAAATTTTGCATGATAATGTTTTGTTATGTTGGCTGCGCCCGGAGCCGAAGGTGTACATGTTCTAAGAGCAGCCTTGAGCTGATAAATCAAAATCAGGTAGTTGTCTGAACTCTTCGATTTGTTCTTGTTCAGCAGTGGCACCTTTTCGCGGGAAAGTTTGGGTTTCATACATGTTCCTGTGTAGTGTTCAAAGTTGGACAATTTGTAGAAAATGTTGTGCCAGTGCGTTACCCTGATCTTCAGTATCCTTTGTGCTCACAAGAGGAAGGCTGTGTATGGGTCGTGCTTTGAATATTCGTATTTGTGTCCACACTGTTGTTAACGCCCTGACACAACGCAGGCGATAAGGCGCGCCGTAGTGAAGGGTTCCGGAATCATTTTCACCACCTGGCGATTTTTAACGTGAGGCTAAATCTTGCACACGCGGGCGTTTTTGCTTTTGACCTAAACCAGAAAAGCGGCCGCCACAGCCGGGAGTGTAACCCGCGTCCTCGTGCTCTGCACCATAACGCTTCAGCCAGTGTGAGGTACACACTTTGCGAGTGTCTGTGTATGAATTTATTGATGTTATGGCGAGTGGGGCAACGACGGTGGCTCCCCACACCTTGTTCTGAACCTCTCGCACCAGGCTAGTCATCAATCCAGCAGGGCCGCCTTGGGTTGCACCAGGCACCAGTGTCCTGGGCAATGGGCTTTTCGGCAGCGTCGAGGATATGACGCGTGAGGAGTTGTGCGGCTTCGTCTACGTGTAGGTGCGCTACGGAGGTGTACTGTAGTTGAGATGTTTCTGCATAAGTACCAAATTTTGCTGTAGCTTCATTAAACCTTTTATGGTTTTATGGGAAGGTGAACTACTCGGGCGTTTACCTATGTATGTTAATGAGGATGGAAGTGGTCACTTCCGTATGGGTCTTTTCCCACGTCCCACTCAAGAGATAGAAGGGTTGGCATCAGACACGATCATCTGTCCAGGTTTTGGGCGAGTCTCCAAGAGCTGGTAATTTTCACTTAAGAATGACTGGTGAGACTAAGCAGTGCAAGTGACGAGCAGAGCTTCAGGCAGATGACTGCCAAGCTAACCGCTAAGGCTAGATCCCATCGCCGCAGCCTGGTGAAGCGTGCCCGTACTGAGCACGCCAGCTGCACAAATCGTGAGGTTCCCACTTAAGTGGCATCAGAGGTAGAGCTTTAAGACCAAACTTTTTGCATGCAATTCAGACTATATCCCTACCAAGTTTCATGCTGTTTGAAAAACAATTAGGTATCTGCCAAAAAAAAAAATTTCAAAAGAGTTTTTTTCTGTTTGGCGCTTTTGGCAGTTTTGTGAGTTTGTAAACACTATTTTTCCAACTTAAAGCTGCAATATAAGCAGACGATCTTGCAATGATGTTCATTATAACACGTCAAGTTCACAAATTTGTTCACTACGCAATTTGTGCCCTTAGATGTTTGTGGCGGTAATTAAGAAAATATACAAAGCAAAAAGGGCACCCTACTATTCATTTTTTCCTGACGAAGAAAACGAATAAAAAACTTTTTTGGGCACCTCTGGCATTCTGCAGTTCAAAAGGAACCACCCCAGTTGTTCTAAACCTTTAGGTGAAAGTAATTACTATAAAAATAGTGTGCACAGAAAGTCATTTTTCTGCCGTCATGCAGCCTAACATTTTATCCGGAGCAGGTATTTGAAAACTGATTGTATATATGGCAGTACGAACGCAATCTTTAAAGCAGTAAAAAGGTCGGAATTCTAACTCCAATATTAAAAAAACGTCGTTTCGAAGATGGAGCATCTCCCCTTCCCATCTGCGATGCTTCTTCTCAAGCGAACAGCCGAAGAATACTACACTTGAAGAGGCTTTTGTAAAAAAAAAATGTAAATATAGCCCTGAAACAAACAGAGATTCAAAACAACGGCATAAATTGTGGTGGCAAAACATATCATACATGGCTTTTTGCAACATGCTGTAGCCTTTCTTTGTGCCTTTTTTGTTGTAGAGTGCCTACAGTGAGTTGGTGGTTGATGAGTAAGTGAAAACATGGCATTTTGCTTATAAGAAACGTGTCATAAAAGAGAAAGACACTGCTCCCTGATATGTGTCTCCTATAAAGCGGTTCAACAGCATGCTTAAAGTTTAACTGTGTTCCTTGGTGGCACATCACACTTGGCTTATTGGAATGCACTAGCTCAGAGTCATCATAAATATTTTTAAAGAGGCCCTTTCAGATACATTGGAGGATATTTTATTAAAGTTTCAAGTTTGAAGTTTATTGAACGGTAGGCATACATATAAATGAACAGAGAGGCGGAGTACATGCGGAGGTCCCAGAGTACGAACAGTCGGGGGACCTCCTAACACATAGTGGATAAGATGATGCATAATATGCAGAAGACAATGGGAGTTATGACAAAGTTCTAAATACCATGTGTAGCGTAAACAAAAGGAACAAAAACAACTTACTCATTTTTCAAAACATAAAGAAGATAAAGAACAAGTAAGTCAGCCATAATAAAAGGAGGAAGACTAAACGATATATAAAACTACGTTTTCTCTAAAGGTTGTGTACATCTCCAATTACACTATAGGAGCAGCGACACTGTTATTACCCAATGACGTACAATTCAAGAAAGCAGTGGGAAACAAGCAGAAAGTAAAAAAAGTATGAACCAATTTCAATTTCCTAATTACACCTAAATCTAACATGGTCCAGTTAGTTCAGTAATTGGGTATTTTCTGGTTCGTCGGCAAAATGGGCTGGTCGTGAAAGATTGTTTAATTTCAGGAGGAATTAAGTTCCACACGGAGACACCAGCAAATTTCGCAGTCATTTTCCCGTAGTTTGTGCGAGCTTTGGGTAGATGGAAATTCTCACGCGCAGAGAACCGAGTTCTCTTATTATTAGTAAAAAATTCAGGAGGGAAACTTTCTATGCGCACTTCGTGATGAATAAGGCGAAACATGATGACTGCTAACTTTAAAGTAAATATTTCATTAAGGGGAAGTATGTTTAGGTCAACGTATAGGGGATGGAGCGACAAAGGTAAGGACTGAACGTCATTAGCCGATAGGCTTGGTTTTGGAGGACTCGTAGATTATCTAAATGTGTGTTGTACGAGTTTCCCCAAGATGTAAAGCAATACGAAACATGGATGTGAGTGTAAGAATAGTATAGTGACAGGATAACATGTTGTGCAAAATATGGCCGTGCTTTCAGAATGACATGAATACAGAAAGAAACCTTTTTAAAAAGATACTGGGCAAGAGCATGAAACTTCAGATGTTTAACCAAGATGACGCCTAGAAACCGAGTGCTATCAGAAGCAGGTAATATGTGATGATTTATTAGAACCGAAAGATGCAAGGTAACCGTTTTCTGTGGGGAATAAAATGCCACAAATGTTGTTTTTGTAGCATTCATTTGCAGTTGTATATTCAAGCACCACTGGTGAATGCTGTTAAGGTCCGTGTTTAGTGCATTTTCAAGTGCGATCGGATTGCTGCTGGACGTAAATATAGTAGTATCATCCGCATAAAACAAACATTTATAGCTTTGAAGCACACTAGGCAAATTGTTAATAAATAACAAGAAAAGTAGAGGACCCAGAATAGAACCCTGAAGAACACCGCTGGTAACTATTTTTGTGGAGGAAAGGTAACCGTTAGTTTGGACTATGTGACATCGATCGATCAAATAACGACGAATAAGTTCAAGAGCAGGGCCAGAAATGCCAAAGGATTCAAATTTGTGTAGCAGGATTGAGTGGTTAATTGTATCGAAAGCTTTAGTAAGGTCAATAAAAACAGCACCAAAAAAAAGCCCTCGTGGATTACCTAATTTGATCAGTAAGATAAAGAAGTGGAAGCTCTGTGGATTACCGGGTCAAAAACCAAAGTGACATCTTCCAAATATAGACATTCAGGCGCTACTAGAGTACGTGTGTGTATTCATGTGTTGTTTTCCCTGGCTTGTGCTCTCAGAGGAAACTTTTTGTGACTTTTGGTTGGCTTCAACGTCGGAGGTTTTTCCTTGCGATGCTATGAAGGGAGGAACTGCCCGACGTCCTTCTGGTCATGACATGTCTTCGGGGTGCCCGATGAACTGCGCCCTTGGACTGGGCACCCATTCCGGTGCCCTTTGTTTTAGTCGATACCGCCGAAGGTATCGGGAGTGTCGCAGGTTGCACAGGTGGTGCGTTGTGGGTGGGAGCCCATGCGAAACCCTCATGGTCCTTCTCCACGACAGCCTTCAGCGTAAGAAGGGAGGTTGAGGAAGCAGGGGCCGGAACGGTATCGATCCCGATGGTGACTGTTGCCACTAGAACTGCTGCTAACTCAGGAAGCGGTGTAGTGATGGTTGGGCTGCCTGAGGTAAACATGAGGGTGAGGCAGCATCGCGACAATGTCCAACTACTGGTACTAGGTCCCTGCAGAAACCAGACGCCGCTCAAGCCCCCGACGAGCTGTGTTGTCGTACCTCCCCAGAGGGAAAGACGCAAACCTTTCTTGCGCTTCTGGGAAGATGTTCTCCGCGACCTTAACATTATTCATCAGTTTCTTAGGTTGAACTTTGCACATTTTCGTGAGTTTCTTTATTTTTTTCAGCACTATCATAGCTATGTCTTCCTGAGGATGGTCGTCTAGGCTAGCAACAGCGGCTTCGTTGGAAAGGTGGCCAAAGTTTGCGGGGGTGCGCCTCATCTTCAAAGACTAAAAGGCGTGGCAGTGACGCACCACACCAGCTGCTCAAGCCCGGTTTTTTTAGATGCGACGCATCTCATTCACTCGCCTTGTCCATGCATGCATGCATCCCTCCATCCATCCGGCTTCGTAGTTGCACGTGCCAGCTGCGCATGCGCTCTCCGCCGCTCTCACCGCAGCGTTGTCTGCGGGTTAGCGCTCGCTCTTCGCAATGCCAGCTGTGCGTCGGCGCGCGCTAGCGCTCGGTTAACGCATGCGCATGCGCTGCTCCCTCTCATTCGCCACACCATTATGCGGTGGTGTACAACGCGGTGCCTGCGCCGCTCCGCTCCGTCGTTCCAGCGCCGGTGCTCCGATGTCCAATGCTGCTTTGAATGAAGACTAACAAGCCTGCTATCGCGATGGTCGGTGCAACCAAATCAAGCACCGGACAGCCCAATAACAGAACTGCTAGCACCACCGACGATGAGGCTGCAAAGCGACGTGCACGGGACGCCGGAACCCCGTAGTAGACGGAAATGCATCGTACGCATTCATGGCACGTTTCACGCGATTGGAGAATCAACCCAACGGAAACGCTAAGGGAAACCCACGATGCGTCGCATCTACACAGGGTTCCCGCGAGGGTAGGTGGGGTAATTTTTCCTTGGTAATTTATCTGGCAACCAACAGCAATAGCTTTTACGCTCGAAAGAAATAAAGATATCTCTTTAATGTCAGCAATTTGCAGCCGCCAAGAGGCCGAGAATCGAGCCGGGAGAAAGTGGCTGATCATAAGAATTTTTTTCTATTTCACCCTTATCTTCCTCTTGCAGCCATATCGAGTTTGGGCCACGGAGAGGTTATCTATCAGTGGCACAATATATTACCTCTTCGGGGTCTTTTTTCACGGCGAAGGCAATCCTGGCAGAAAATGTTCTTCCCAACGTCCTTGCGTTTGAGATGTTGAATTCCGGACCTTAGATTTCCACTGAAATCTCGGATTGTCTATTGTCGGTACTAGCACCATAAATAATTGCCCTGCGCACGTCGGTAGGCATCCTCGTATGCGGCGCCTTGTGTGTACTCTATATATAACTGAATGAGTCGTTTTGTCGAGAGTTCGACTGCGTCTCCTTTATTGCAGTTACGTGCGATGAATATTTCCCGTTCATTATCTCCTTCGTGGCCCTTCAAATTTTGGCATGCTTAGGGTCTCCCTAAAACTTCTGGAGATTTCCATTTCAGAACTGGTCAGGCTCGCCGTGGTCTTGGGCTTCATGACACTCTTTACGTACAGCGTCGAAGGTTCAGCATTTTACGATATTTCGGGTTTCACCAACCTGTGTTTTAGCGGATTCCCTTTGTTTCTTCGACTGGCAAGACTTGATTGCTACCCGAAGCGGTGGCTCAGTGGCTAAGGCGTTGCGCTGCTGAGCACGAGGTCGCGGGTTCAATTCCCGGCCGCGGCGGTCGCTTTTCTGATGGAGGCGAAAAGCAAAAACGCCCGTGTGTACGAGATTTCGGCGCACGATAAAGATCCCCAGGTGGTCAAAATTAATCCGGAGCCCTCCACTACGGCGTGCCTCATCGCCTGCGTTGCGTCGGCGCGTTAAACTCTACAATCAATCAATCAACTTGATTGCTGATTGTCGTATCCAGAACTTCGTGCTCCGACCCGGCTCTTACTCAGCGACGCCAGGACGTTGTTCGGCGGGCGCTGTTCTGTGCAGTCTACGTAGTCGTTATTTCTTCGTACCGTGTCGTATCCCCTTGTTAACACACTGCAGAAGGATGCATGTTGTTTTGGGTCACTCCGCTCGTCTGTGGCGGGGTTAGATATTGCAGTAGGCCAGATTTATCCGCCAAAATCACGTGGCTGAGAGATGCCGTCGCTGTAGTCGTGGTAGTTCCACTTAAGAATAGCTCCAATGCGCAAAGTACAGTCCTATACCGCAAAGAGTTGGGCAGTGACCGAGATCAAAAAATCTACCCAGAAGTTCCTACCACTTTAAAAAGTCTGCTGCAGAAAATTTCACGGTGATACAGGCATTCTTACCCGCGATGATACTTGCAAAGGCGCAGTGCTCACTTGAAGTGCGGTCGAACGATTTAGGACTTGCAGCGCTTTCACTAAACCGTATAAACATTATTATTCTATAGCCATAGACAAAGGTTTGATTCCGTCCTGGGGAAAAGTTTTTTTTTTTTTTTCAGCTGTCGGTACATGTTATAGTTCCCTGGCGCTGGCATCCTCCTGCCCCTTGGCCCTTTGGGGTGGCAGGTTGTTTACTTAGCTAGTTTATTAAAGTAAACGTCGCGGTTCGATTCCCCGGACGTTCCTCCCCATATATTTTTTGAGGGTTCAAGGTGCTTTTTTTGGCGGACAGATTCCCTGTCGGGTAAACAGCACTGCTGGAAACAATGTTTAGATGAGAGCATACCGGTATAAACTATTCTCGAGCCCTTGATAAAGACTTGCAAACAAGCAACAAAACATTATTTCGACTAAATGGCCATTAACTGTAAAATTTCTCGTGAGGAGGATGCACTACAAGATAAGGGAACAACAGGCATTTCAAAGCAAAGCTCAGGAAGAGGGGGAATGCAGAAATAGGAAAAATAAACACTAGCTAGCTTAGGACCTGTCAAAAAAATTCTAAGTATCTAGTTTATACAAACCAAAAATACAAAATCAGAAAGCTTATGCTATCGAAAAAAGTTGCAGCAATTCCTTTCGACCATGGCAATGTGGATAGCCACTGTGTAGAGAGAGGCAGGGCTTTCTATCAAGAAAAGACCGTAAACGCTGAAATTATATTTTTATTACACCTGGGCGATGCTGGCAACAAAAAATGAAGGTTGTTGGGAAATATTATCGTGTAGGAAGCGGAACCGTGGACTCGGTGAGGCAATGTGGCTCGCCTACATTTATTGGGGTGCGCAAGGCCCGGCCGGAACTGGAGTGGGAGCGGCGATGGCAAGTGACCGCCCAGGCGCTTGGTCGAATTCGATCTCCTCTCGCGGCGCGTGGCACTGCTGACGCAGCCCGGCAAGCGCCGCCGCTGATGATGATTGTGGGATGCAGGGGCGATGATGATAGTTGCGCTGTTAGCGGGTGAAGCTGCCGCCACTACAGGGCTCCCCCCCTAGCGCAGGGTGCGTTAAGACAGAAAGAGAAGAACAAGCTATGTATACATAATTAACTAAGCATGTCCATGGTAGGTCGTTAGAGAGAGAGAGAAAAGACTTTATTGAACGAAACCGGCGTGCAGGGTTACACCGGCCGCGCAGGGCTCGGTTTCACCCCTGTCGTAGACTTAGGTAAGGGTCCTAATGTCTTGGACGTAGACCTCGGAGACTTGAGCCCGGCTTACCTCCGGCTACTTGGGTTCCTCCGTCCATCCCACCGTCCCTGGCATCGCTGCCGGGAGGGGTAGGCGGATTGGAGATCCGCTTTCGCCTTTGCTTCGCCAGGGCGTCTTCGAGCCGCTGGATCGCCCGTCGCTGTTCTTGGAGTTCCGTGGAACACACGCACACGCGCCCTTCCGGAGAGAGGTCGTTAGACAGTCCAGGTGAAATCGTGCGTAACTTATAAAAACAGTCCTGGTCAGTCCGTTGTGGGCCTCCGGAGCGTTGATTGGCCTCAGGTGGCCTTGGCTGGGAGTGCAATGTGGGACGAACTGGTGTACGGCGTAGTAGTCCCCAAGTGAAAGAGGCATGAACCACGGCCACAGTGCAAACTTGGTCGGGCCAGTAGAACGGGCGTTCCACGACCAGCCTCTTGCGACGCGTGTACACTGGCGTTCGTGTGCTGGTACGAGGAGGCTTGTACTCTCGGAGGTTACGGTTTGAGAACGGTGTCTGGTGCGACATCGTTGCGCATGCTCTACGTGCAACCGCATTACCACGCCTATGGTGACAGCGGCTACAATGAGCCACCCACTTCCCGGAACGCCGACGAATATGAGCCCGCAACACTGGTCGTAGCCGGCATGCAAGACGTTGTTTGGCAAAACAGCACTGACGCCTCGTCGATGTGCGCCGAAGAAGTGCCAGTGGCGAAATTCGCTTTCTTGACTGGTGCTTACGGCGTCGATGGTGACGTCGGCGTCGAGTTTCACGAACGCACCTCTGGTCATCCTGCGCGTCGTGGTTTACGAGGTGCTCACGGGGCGTTTGATGCGGAACAGAAGTCGTGGCTGTGTTGTTGGTCTCCGCGAAGGGGGGCTCGATGTACGTTGCACCCGAGTCAGGCCCTGATTGCAGTGGAGCCGGGCATAGCGTCAACGCCGTGGTGGACTTCACGTGCAACGCTAGCATAGCTGGCGACGAGGATCGGCAAGATGGCACGGTCACGGAGCAAAGGCGATCACCAGAGCCCTCGCGTGGGGTAGTAAAAGCGGTCGAGGCGGCCGGTGACTGGTGGGTTTCCGTGACGTCGTCCGCTGGAAGTGCCGTAGGTGTTGGCTCGGCTGTTTCAGTATTGTTTAGCTCACCAGTGCCTTCGCGTGGCGTTGCAAAAACGGGCGAGGCGGGAGGTGGTCGGTGAGCGCGTGAGATGCCGTCGGGTTCAACTCCGGGCGGTGCAGGTGGGGCTGCCGTACTGCAGATGGAGACCAAGGTGTCGGCGTCGGTGGGAGCGAACGTCGCTGTGCTGGGTTGCACGGAGGATACCGTGTGTGGATGCGTAGTACGCGCGAGCCGTGCGGGCACCTCCTGTGCTGCATGCGGCGGCGAAGCGTGCGCAGACCGTGCCGGTACCTCGTCTGCTGCAGGCCGAAAGCAGTCGTCCCCGAGGCCGTAGTGCGCGAGCACGGCAGCGCAAAGGTCATCGTAGGGGGTGGCGCTGGGCGGTGGGAGGACGAGGACGCAGCGGAGCTCGAGCGGAAGCGTCTCCCAAAGGATGGAGTTCTTCAGAGGCTGTACAGTGACGTGGTTGAGCAAGAGGGTAGCCTCGAACTTGAAGAACCATCCCCTGAGGTGCCCTGGCTCGAACGCTGGTATCGGCGGGTCCCCCCACGTCACCATGTCGGTGTGCCGCTGGCCGGGTATCAGGCGCGGAACCTCCGAATCACCACTCGTAGGAAGCGGAGCCGTGGACTCGGTGAGGCAATGTGGCTCGCCTACATTTATTGGGGTGCGCAAGGCCCGGTGGGAACTGTAGTGGGACCGCCGATGGCAAGTCACCGCCCAGGCGCTCGGTCGATTTCGATCTCCTCTCGCTGCGCGTGGCACTGCTGACGCAGCCCGGCAAGCACTGCCGCTGATGATGATTGTGGGATGCAGGGGTGATGATGATAGTGGCGCTGTTTGCGGGTGATGCTGCCGCCTCTACAATCGCAATGGTTAATGATTTAAAAAATGATTTATAAATAAAAAAATACAGGTAGGTTTTGTAATTCAAACAACAAAACAACGCTTTAAAAATAACCTACTCACAAGTAAGGTTTAATGTCATTTGTTATAATTCTTGCACTGAGTAACTTTAGCTATATTTTACCAAATTTGTCGCTTTAGTTTGTATGCTATGAATAGCTGATAGACGAGAGTCATACTTGGTTCCCCAAACAGAAAAACTGCAAATAGTTTTAGAGTGAAGTGATGGCGAAATACAGGGACAAGTGCATTTAGATAAAAACTTTAAGAATAAAATTTTAGTGGAAGTCAAGAGCAACACCACAAAAATATTAGTAATTCAAAGGGAAACAGAGTGTCCTAAAAGTCCAAGAGTAGTTGAAAAAGTAAATGAATTTTGCCGTTCTACAAACAACAAGTCAAGTGTGTTTTTGCAGGGATAATATTAGGTTGGCTCTCGCACTACTCTTTTGTTAAAACTAAACGCGTATTATTAAGTTGTAGGCTATAATCACATAGTAATATCGGTCAAATATGGTCTTGCCCTCTTTGTATACAATGAAGTAACATCCTTTAGGTACAAGAACAACAATCATAATGAAAATATTAAAGACCACAAATGAATCATTTGGGCACACCTAGGGTGTTTAGCCTAGAGGATGTAGAAGCCGATGCCGCGAAATGCGAGCCTTCGCTACTGTACCGATTATTTTACGAAACGGTAATGAACCATCGTAATCCTTCAAGACTACATTTCCTTAAAATCGCTGTCATAAAAAGGGTGTCCAATGTGTCTATAATCAAGTACCAACATAATACATATATAACAAAAAGAGTAGACTCAAAAATGGTGTTATGTTATCAATGAGGGGAACCAGTTCTAGACGTTAAGAACCGAATGTACGAAAGCTAAATTGACCGGTGGAGCAATATATACTTCGGTTGAAAAATCTAAACAATAAACCAATATTTTACTATTTTTCTGAGGGAGCAAATAAATAAAATGGGCCAATAATCCAAAATTATACGTGTCACCTTTATTTGTACAACCAAAAATTACACGATTTTTAGAAGATTAGGCTATTCATCTTGCTGAAACTCTAGGTGAATTATATTAACAAGAGCCTCAGAATTGTTTCGCCGACACGATTTATGTGATACGAGTTAAGTTGTCAAGATCACAGAACATATCATTTAGTTTCAAGTGAGCCAAGCAAACTTCATTATAACTGAGTGGGAAAATATACAGCAATTAAGTCACGCCTGAAAGGGAACATTCCGAAACGACCCTATATAAATTAGGAATGCTAGAAATGAAATGCTGAGAGCATTTACTGTAGCAATGAAATCTCTGTATAAATAATTTTAGGGAAAATAGTGTCCACTGGATTCTTGGAAAGAGCTGTTGAAAATTTTGGGCTGTTTCTGGGATTACGTCAAACTTTAGTTTGTTCCTTATCGAAATAGCGCTCTGTGTTGTTTCTCAAAGTAATACGTTCATCATGCTGCAAAGTTTCTTTACTGCCGGTGAATCGAAGTATTCAAAGGGTGTGTTTTTAGAGGTAATTTTTATAAAAATATTTTTTTAATGAGCTATTTCCTTCCGCAAAACGGGAAAATGTCATGCCGTTTTCTTACAATTGACACTTTTTTACTGTGTGTAACGGCACCTAAATGTATAGAGTTTTTATGTTGTCGGTAACATGTTTAGATATTTTGTCTTTTGAGAGCGTTGCAGGTTGGCTAATGTGCGTTTGGGCTCTGAGATATACTTTTTTTTAAATGCAGAGCATTTGTATAACTCACGATGTCACCCGTGCGTCGGCGTCCGCAGCAGCCAGCCTCCCCCTACACTATAAAAAGAAATAACCGTTACCGACGCCTGGTTTTGGTCCCACGACGCTGCGGGCGGAACGCAAGGTACATGGTGCTCTACCCACTGTGCCACAAAACCGACACCGAATGAAAGGCTACGAACGTGCCTTATATCCTTCACTCATTCAAACTACGTCAAGAAGCTGCGGATACAACGCATTCACTACCGGTGGGCGGAACGCGAGGTACGTGGTCCTCTTCCCACTGCGCCACAAAACCGACACAGAATCATAGGCTACGAACACGCCTCATATCCTTGACTCATTCAAACTACGTCGTCAGCGGCGTGCGTTGGCGACTCAGCGGCGTGCTAGCGGCGTGATAGCTGCGTGGTGTACACGTGATAGCACCAATCCCCCAAACACTAAACGTTAACGCAATACACCCACCCCCTACGCGACGCAGTTACTCGAGTCCCCCTCGCGGGGAGATGGGCCCAATTTTCTAAGGCCGTCTTGTTGCGAAATATCTTCCTTTGGCTGCAATGATAGGCCCGCTCATTGGAAGGCCCTAACTGTGCGCCGCATGGCGGCATCAGCGCACTCCCCGAGGCGGCTCTGCTTCCCGCCCTCGGGAACATTAGGAGCGATGGCACGGGACAATAAGACAACCTTTCCCACTTCTAAAAACGGTGCTCAAGGGCAAACTTTGGGCGTTACTGCAGAACTAAGCGGTGGCGCTCCGCGAGCTGCATGTCACCCAATGCTTTATTTATTTATTTATTTATTTAAAGAATACTGCGGACTAGGAATGGGCCTAAGCAGGAGTGGTGGTGTTACAATGTGTTAAGACCAGTTACATAATTTCTAGCGAGTAAAAAAAACGCGTGAACAAAGCAGTACAAACTGATAGAGTACATATGTGAAAATTAATTTTTTTAGAAATCAAACATTTCATCAATACATTTCAACATGTTATTGGAAGAAAGAATTTCAGGGGGGAGATTGTTCCAGTTGGTTATAGTCCTGGGAAAAAACGAATAAATAAATGTGTTAGTGCGCACCAAAATAGGCGTGAACTTAGCGGAATGATAGTGCCACGTGGGATGCGATGATAACGGAGTGAGTAAGGCCGGTGCATCAAGTCATGAACTTTCTTGTGTAAATGGAAAAGAAATGTAAGCCTTGCTATTTTTCTTCGAGATTCCAGTGTTGGGATTTTGTTAATTTTCATTAGATTGGTTTGGGAGTCAAGACGGCGATAACGATTGTATGTAAAGCGGACAGCTAATTTTTGAATTTTTTCAAGATTGTTAATGTCTTTTTTTGTATGCGGGTCCTAAACTACGCATGCGTATTCTAAACTTGGTCGTATTATGGTGTTATACGCAAGAAGCTTTATGTTAAAAGGGGAGCGTTTCAGTTTATGTCTTAGGAAACCCAGTTTTCTCCGAGCTGACTTGGATATTTTAAAGATGCGTGTAGACCAAGTTAAATCTATTGATATTAACTATATTTGAACCTAATTATATTTGAAACTGTCGGTTTGAGAGATAGGAACTCCGTTAATTGTGTTCTGATATTCATATCGCCGCTTTTTGTTTGTAATGCGCATAAATACGGATTTGTCAGCGTTTACTTTTATGTCCTAGCGGTCGCACCATTTATTTATTGCTTCAAGATTGTCATTTAGAACTTCCTGATCATTAAGGGAATTGATAGTGCTGGACAACAACCAATCGTCCGCGAAGAATCTGATTGTAACGCCTTCTTTACACAGTTTGTTCAATCTTTATTATAAATCAAGAAAAGTAGTGGTACGAGGACACTACCTTGTGGTACCCCGGAGTTACAGGAATTTCGCTGGATCGCTTTTAAGAAACTGTGGCAAGGTCGCCGACAAATATTGGTGTTTGGCGGCGCGTATTTTAGTTACAAGATCTTCTTTACAGTTCTGAAGCAACTGCCCTTTCTGCTGCCGCTTTTTCATTCGCTTAACTTTCCGCGTTAAATGAATGATTTCTCTGGACATCCAAGGGTTTTTACTGTTAGATATTTTGGTTTTGTCCGGCCAAAGTTGCAAAGTGACTGAAAGTTTTTGCATAGATATATACATCATTGCTAGAAAACTCGTCAAAAGCTAAATCAAGGTAGTCCAGGATAGATTCATCATTAGCCCTAGTGTAGTCTTTATCTGCTTTGCGCTGTAAAGGCTCGTGGTCGGATATATCTGCGACAGAACATGTGAAAAAAAAACAAGCTTATCAGACAGCACATCTTCTACGGATGCATAGACATTTGAGAAACTTTTTCTGTAGAAAAGAAGATCAAGAATAGATGCCGTGTGTTCTTCAACACGTTTTGGAACGCCTACTGCCTGGTCTAGATGGCATGCCAACATAGTGTCAAAAATAACTTGATCGAAGGAACAAGGAGAGCATTATTTATCCCAGTTGATCTGCGGGAGGTTAAAGTCACCGGCAATTTTAAGATAACCTTTGGAATGCTTAAGGAAGTAATTATAAAGTGTATTCAAAAAGTCTACTTCTGAAGAGGGGGGACGGTAAATGGCAATTAAAGTAATTGTGTTTCCAAAGATGTTTACTTGCAGGCATAAGCTTTCGTGATCTTCAATTTGGGTTAAAAGAGTAGCGGATGTGTGAGCACTTAAGACAACAGCGACACCGCCACGACGAGACGGCCTGTCTCATTTAAGTATTTTGTATTTTCGTGGTACTATGGGTTCATCGGAGTTAATGAAACCTAACCAAGTTTCCGTCAGGACGGTGATGTGGGGTGCATAAGTTAGTGTAATACTTTTGCCATGGACGTCGTGGAGGTCCAGGGTGAGTCCATTTCACCCGAGGACTTTAGTAGAGAAGCGGGCTGGATAACTAGCCATCGCAGTAAGGGGGTGAAAGCCCTAGAAAAGCTAAGCCAATCGCTCGAACAAGTCGACGCCGGCCTCCCAAAGAGCGCCGGGGTCAAAGGTCAAATGACAATAGCGCAACACCAGCGCGGCGGCTCCTCCTCGTCGCGGCGCAGGCAACAGAGGGCGCCACGGGTCCCAGACCTCCCCAAGGAGGACGTAAAAATTGTTTTGAGACCACGTGACGGCCTCGACTTGGCGCGCTGCAGCCAGGCGCTGCTGAAGGACGGCGTTCTCCGCGCCGCGAATTTGAAAGCCGAAGAGGTGGACGAAGATACGCTTGGCGTTAATACCCTCAGAAACATCGTGGTAGTGAGCACGCCCAGCTTGGAGCGAGCCGCCACGTACGGCAAGACCGAGTCGCTCACGATAGGAGACAAAACCTACGGAGTGGTTGCATATGTTACGCCGCCGGAGGATTGCGCAAAGGGCGTAATCTACAACATTCCCGCCACGGACAGCGAGGAGAACATCTCGAAAAGCCTAGTCAATCGCCGAAACCCGCCTGTGCTCCAAGCGAAACGCCTGGGGAAATCGAATGCGGCCATCATCGTCTTCGAGGGGGGACAATTCCCCTACTTTGTTTACTATCGAGGGTCGGAATACCGCTGTTACCTTCACAGGAAAAAAACGAAGTGTGCGAGAGGTGCGGACGCCTTTGTCACAGAGTCGACGTGTGCCCAGTGACAATGGCTACCGTGTCGGCAAAGAGAGTGTGTGGGACATGCGGTGCCACGGAACCGCAGGATCATCACTTGTGCGAACCAAAGTGTGCCTTGTGCGGCAAGGGACACAAGACAGCAGACAAAAAGTGTCCTCAGCGGTACCAAGTTCCGTACTTACTTAAGAATAGAAGGCAGGAGAAGCAACAGAAGAAACGCAGTGGAGGAAACACCTCCAACAACAACGGGGGCCGCCCAAGCACTCAAGGCCACGGAGGGATCCTCAAGAACGGCAGGGATCGTTCCGAGTCCTTTCCTCGTCTCCCGCCGCAAAATGACGTAGAGAACCAGCGCCAGGGCGGCCACGAGCCTCGGAGTGCGTCCCGTTCGAGCCACCGACGTTCCGAGAGTTCCACATCGTCTCGCACCGGCAACTCTAGCAGAAAATCCAAATCCAGGTCTGCCAGCAGACGCAGAGGAGTGCGATGGGCCTCCAGATCGCCGTCGAGACCGGGACAACAAAGCGCCTCCACCTCGAGAGGAGGACTGGGAAGAAAAGGCAGCAGCGAGGGGAAACCGGCGCTGCAAGACAAGGGACAGAACTCGAACAAGACCAGGGAAGCGCTGACACTGGCGGCATCCTCGGTCGAAACCAGGGTAAGCTGGGCGAGCGCGGTCTCCCAACCTAAGGGGCAGGGTAGAACCAACTCGCAGGAAAACAAAGATAAATATGCACGAGCCGCAGCAGAGCAGTCCGAGCTAACCAAGGTTAGACAGATGCTAGAGATTCTCATTGCAGAGAATCGCTCCCTAAAGGAGAAAATAGCGAAGTTAGAATCCGCTGGAGAAAAGACCGCCGCGCCAAGAGCAGGGGGGGGGATCAGGCCTCCGCTAGCGAAAGCGAGGAGATGCTGGTGATGGCAGCCGATGACAAAGGTGAAGGGGTGGGGACGAAGCCGAGTCTCCCCCTGCAGCCGACATCGGGGCCATCGGTTTCTCCCGTGACGACGGAGATAGAGGAAAAGCCGCCAGCGGTAGAGGCACCCGAATTTGAGGGAAACTTAGACCTGGAGATTGAGTCCCCTCCGCAAAAGCGAAGGGTAGGCCGCAACACCGGCAGATCAGGAGTCAAGCGCAAGGCCAAGAAACAAACGAGGATACAGGAAAACACAGAAATGAAATTTGAGGAATTCAGTAACGCTTTCGAGGCGAAAATGAACGCGAAACTCGAAGAGATAAGGGCTATGTTCAACTCGTTTGCGGAAAAGGTAACCAAGCAGCTTGACCCTTTCAACATGAGAGTGTCCGCACGAGAAAGTGCACAGACCGCAACCAGACAGCAGCAGCAGGGTAGGGGAGTAGGTCCAATCAAATCCACAAAGCCGTACTCGAGACCGGCTGCAGAGGGTTTGAGATCTGCCTTCGTTGATACAACGGTAGCAAATCGATACTCAACCGAATAATCATGGCCAGGGACGATCGCGAAAACAGCAACAGGTACACCATTTGGCAGTGGAATTGTCGTGGGTATCGACGCAAGCGTGCTAACCGCCAACAATTCATAGACTCTAAAAGCGCTGGGGGAGTGCCAGACGTCATTGCCCTACAGGAAACGGGAGGGCAGGCAAAATTATCGGGATACACGTCTTATTTTGACGAGGAGCACTCGGACGACAAGCGGAACCCGGTCACAACCCTGGTTAGGCGCAACGTTCCGGCGATGCGACGCGAAACGGGCATAGGGACCGTAGACCACGTACTCATGGAGATTATCTCCGCTCAAAAACGAGGGCAGGGAAGTGTCTTCGTACTAAACGTCTACAGTAGTCCTCAGAAGAGGCATAGATTCAAGAAACTTTTCCGCAAAGTTCTAGATATTGCGGGTAAGCAGCCGCTTGTAATAGTGGGAGACTTTAATGCACCGCACCCGGCGTGGGGGTACAAGAAGGATTTGATCAAAGGGAGAAATCTTTGGCTGGACGGTCAAGAAGAGGCCCTCACTCTCGTGACAGATCCCGGGTGCCCCACGCGCACGGGAAACAGCGTGAGCGTAGACACCACTCCGGACCTTACATTTGTAAAAAATGTCGGGGAAGGCACCGTACGGTGGACGAACCTTAAGGAAAATTTGGGCAGCGACCACTTTATCGTGGCCACCGATTTTGTGGCTGGCCCAACGAAGGCTGGGTGTGGTACTCAACTGAGGCTAGTGGACTGGGATTCCTTTAGGCTCCGGAGGCGTTGCGAAACCACTGATGGGAACGAAGAGTCGGTAGGAGCTACCCGCGACATAACAGACTTGAGAGCGTGGGTCACGCAGCTGCACGGTGACGTTAAAGCGTCGACTAAGACAATTCCGGAGGAAGCGGGACTCGAGCAGACCGACGCCAGGCTCCTGCATATGTGGGAAGCCAAAGAGGGTCTGCAAAGACGACTGGCCAAGCAAAAATACAATCGCAGCCTCCGCCGGCGGCTAGCCAGACTCAACAAAGAAATTGAAGACTACGCTAATCACTTGGCACAACAGACGTGGCAAAACAGATGTGACGAGATGGACAAGCAAATGGGGCTAGCAAAGACCTGGAACACACTCAGATATCTGATAGACCCCCAAATGAGCAAAACAACTCTGAAGCAGAATCTAAGCAAAATCATTCACAAATTCGAAGGCTCAGACGAGGAGCTCGTAAGAGAGATCCGAAACAGATACGTGGGCAATGACCCCCGCGTGAAACTCAAGGATTACGAGGGACCTTCGAACCATAAGTTAGATGAACCCATAACGCTCACCGAGGTGCGTGGAGCCATTCAGGCGCTGCGTACAAAGTCGGCTCCGGGTCCCGATGGAGTGACAAACAAGATGCTCCGGAACGTGGACGACGACTCAATAGAAGCGCTGACTCGGTACTTGAACTGGTGTTGGGAACGCGGCGAGATACCCGCACAGTGGAAAGACGCAAAGATTGTAATGATTCCGAAGCCTGGAAAAAACTTCACCTAGAGAATCTAAGACCCATTTCACTAACGTCGTGTATGGGCAAATTGTTAGAACACGTAGTCCTAAACAGACTTCACGCGCTCATGGACGTAAGAGATCTATTCCCCCACACCATGATCGGCTTTAGACCGGGCTTGTCCACTCAAGACGTGATGTTGAGACTCAAGCATAAAATCCTTGACGGAGAAGGGTGCTCGCCGTTAGACACCAGGGCCATTCTTGGCCTGGACCTGACGAAGGCATTTGATATTGTCAAGCACGAGGCAATTATGGAGAGTCTAGAGGGCCTGGGGGTCGGCACCAGGACTTACAACTACGTTAGGGACTTTCTGTCTAACAGAACGGCACGCCTGGTCGTGGGCGGAGTTGAATCGGATGTCATAGAGATAGGGAGCAGGGGCACGCCTCAGGGCTCCGTCCTGTCCCCGTTTCTCTTCAATGCAGTTATGATCGGGCTCCCGAGAATTTCAGATTCCGGAGAGGGGCTGGAACACAGCCTGTATGCAGACGACATTACCATCTGGTCGTCCGGAGGCGGTAGCGATGGAGAGATCCAGGAGCGACTGCAGAGAGCAGCGGACGCGGTGGTAGAATACGCTGCCCCGAAGGGTCTGCGTTGCTCGTCGCAGAAGTCCGAGCTTCTGTTATATAATCCTAGAAGGCAAACAAAGAGTGCGATGGAAGCAGCTAAGCGAAGTCCTCCGATTGAGCTCTGGGCCGAGGGACTAAGGATTCCCGTGGTCCACAGCATCAGGGTTCTGGGGCTCAGGATCCAAGCGAACGGGCACAACATGGAGGCTATCAAAGCGCTGGAGGGTAGCGTGCACCAGACGACCCGACTCATCTCTCGCATAGCCAATCGGCATCGGGGAATGAAGGAGGAGAATCTCCTTAGGCTCGTACAAGCCTTCGTCGTGAGTCGCGTGGTGTACGTGGTGCCATTCCTCAATATGCTCACAAGTGAGAAAGAGAAAGTAGATAGGCTGATGAGAAGAGCCTACAAACAGGCCTTGGGCATACCAATCACGATATCGACCGAAACTTTCGCGGCCATGGGGCTGCACAACTCGGTTGACGAATTAATAGGAGCGCAACGCATGCGCAAGAGGAGAGACTCTCGAGGAGCCGGACGGGCAGACACATTTTGGCTTCTCTCGGTGTCCGCTACGAGTCGCAGTTTGGAGAGAAACACTCTCTCCCGATTGCTACGAGAGGGGTGCTGAAGATTCCCCCTCTCCCGGCAACGATGCACCCGCAGAGGGACGTGGCGAGGAGAGCGGCCAGAGCGGCAGCTCTTAAGAGGCAGCTCGAGCCTAACGCGGGCACGACAAATGTAAACAGAATTTACTACGTGGACGCTGCGGACTATCAAATCACGCGAAGATCGCCGATCAGATACGGCGCAATGGCTGCTGCGGTGGCGGATCATGAGGGAAACCTGGTCGCTTCCGGCTCGGTCTGGACGACGAGCCCCGAGGTGGGGGAGGAAGTGGCAATCGCCCTGGCAATCGGAGCTGCAGTCGCCGACGGGCATCTCGAGGACAATACACCAGTACAACTCACCCTCGAGACGGCCACCACCAGTGCTCCAGCATTGTCAATAGGGGAGAAGGCTGTCACAGCTCGCATAGACAGGGTCGTGATTATCAGTGACTCGAAAGCGGCGATTAGGAACTTCGCCAAAGGCCGCTTGTCGCTTGAGGCTACAAAGGTACTCTTCTCTCTATCGGAGAGCACAATCAGTAGACTGAACAAGAATCCCATTACTTTGCTATGGGCGTTGGAACACTCTGGCCTTTCGGGGAACGAACGCGCTCACGAAGCAGCTCGAGCATTAACAATCCGAGCTCGCGTCTGTGAGTCCGCGTGTATCGGTGCACACGGAGACGGCAGAACAAAGGCGCCTTCGTCGCCGACTGGGTCGGAGGGAACCGGACAGGCTGATGGCGGAGTCAATCTGCCCTCGAACCCCTGGCCTTCCGCGAGCGGTAGATTGGTAACGTATAGGGAAATCTTGGACCATTACAAAAGCTCCCGGCTCAAATACCCGCCGCCGGACAAAATACTAGAATGGGGGCAGGCGGTGGCATGGCGACTCCTTCAGGCGAACAGGTATCCAAATCCGGCTCTGTACGACCGGTGCTACCCCGGAATGTATGATGCACATTATAAATGGTGTAAAGAAGCCAAGGCGGATCTCGCACATATGCTCTGGGCCTGCTCGGGCCCAACCGGCAATAACAGGGTGTCAAATGACATAGCACAAGCTGATCCCCCACACTCAGGGAAAGACGACGCGAATACAATGGTAGAACAATATAAGGCGCGACAAGAGATCCTATCATCGCTAGGCATAACGGGACCGCTGAGTTGGGAGACCGCGCTGCTCAGTACGGACCCCCAGATCCAGAAGAAAATGATCCAACTGGGCGAGGGTGCCGCTGGGGCCAACGGGCTCCTGGCCGCCACCTGAGGAAGAGGAGAAGTTGTACATCCTACTTTCGAAGTGGATTCAAATTAAAGTTATTCTCTCTCTCTCTCTCTCTCTCGAGCTCTACAGTTTTATTGACTATGCTACGAACATTGACACTTACAGGAGCAATTTTTGATTTAATTAGCGAGGGACAAGTCAAGCACAGGTTGTTTGGGAAGTGTCTAAAATCTGCGCAGGCACTGCCGTCGTTGGAACCATTACATGCGTGTTTGTGCTATCATTAAACATAAAAGTCTCGTAATCGATCCTCAACCTATCATGTACCAGATAGGGTTTTTTACGTTCGCGTTGTCAATTTTCCCGCTATCCCACAGCAATTTGCCGCGGCGCAGTGTGCACCGAGAGTAGTCATTTTGAATGAATATATCAGTTCCTTTGCGTTTTTTAGCATTTTTCAATATTTCTTGTTTTTCCGTGAAGTCCTGAAGGTACATAATTATGGGACGGTTTCCTGGTTGCTTACCTAGCCTATGTATGCGACCGATTGAGGTGCAGGACACATTAAGTTTTTTACGGAATACCCCATCTACTACTTCTTTTTTTAAAGCATCCTCCGTTTCGTTAGGTTTTTCATAAGACCATATACTATCAGGTTTGATCGTCGGCTACGATCTTCAATATCTACAATCTTTTCTGATAGATCAGCTGCAGATGATTTCAGGGCATTTAAATTTGAGTCAAAGCTATCAATCTTGGAAGTAGATTTGTTCATGCTGTTGACAAGCTTTTCTAGGTCAGAAACTTTTTGAAGGACTGCTGTTTGTGGTGCTCGTTGGGTTTCTTCTTCAGTTCTTATTTCGGAAATACTCTGCCAGATTTCATTCTGCCCTTCCAAAAGACTACTTAGCTGTTTTTCTACATCACGGCCAGGATTTGACTCAATATCGCCACAGAGCATAGGCTTGCATACTAAAAACAGTCATGCAAAATACAGAGGCATTTGTGCGCGCATGGCACAACAACCAAGCATCTGTTGCTAGAGCGCACAGAAAAATGCGTACAACTGACTTGCACAATGAAAGGAATATTCTTGGTCAGCATTGCTGCCTGGTGCATTTCGCCATGCCCACTGAAGATGAATCGTTGAGGGTCGGAGTTTATACCCACCGACTGCGATGACGTCGCAGAGTGCAGAGCAAGTCACAGTTGATGGCAGGGAAGCTGGACCACACGTGCTCTGGCCCAGATGAGATGAAGGGAGATGCTCGCAGGGAAAATTCACTTATCGGGGAAGAAGAAACGGGTTCTTGATAGCTGGCCGGCTCGAAGAACAAGTCTCCGAGAAGGATTGCCTACACAACGAAATGAATATTCTTGGTCAGCATTGCTGCCTGGTGCATTTCGCCATGCCCACACTTCTCCTTGCGTCCTTGTGCACTTGTCTTTGCGTTGTAGGGGATCTTTTGCTAGATGGGAAGGTATTCCAAACGGTGTTCCAAAGTGCTTTCGTTGCTTGGTCTGCGGAAACTGTAGGTACTTGAAAAGCGGAGCTGATGCACCAATTTTCAATCGCGAAATATTGTGCCTTATTTTGCGAAAATACGCGTGTTTGCGCGCGTGCTTGTGTGGATATTTTATGGTATCAAATACGATGGTGGTTGGGCACGCTCTCTGCTACCCAAAGGAATCGCCTGTCTTGCCAAAAGGGTGCCCGCTTGTTAACAAAAACACCTGTCTGTCTGCCTGCCCACCACCCAGGAGATTTCGGCGAGGTGATGTGATTAGGAGCCGGGGGGCGGCCCGTCACCAGCCACCCAGGAGGGGTGTGGTACGCAAAACCGCCCCAGGGCGACACTCGATGGAACCAAAAAAAGGTTGCAGGTAGATGGTCGCCCACTTTGGGGACGGACTAGCAATGGGTAGCTTGCAGTGATGGTGTGCTTGGCAGAGGGTTCAGGAGAGGATCCCGTAAGGAGGAGGCGGCGGTGTCGTCGGCGGAACCGGGGCGCTCCCCAGTGGTCAGGAGGCTATATGCCTGAATGCCAGAAGACTGCGGCGAATATTCTTTATTTTAAGACGAGGTGTTCGGGGAGGGGAGTGGAACACAAGGCGGTACCGCGGCAGTTCCATAGAGCCATGTTCTAGATAGCAGCTTTTAAGCACCCCTAGCTCTCGTTTTGGGTAGTCTCTCAGGGTCGGCCTCGTTGTAACCGAGACAACGAAGAGGTCACGAAGGTTAGCTCTCTATGAACATGAAAGTGGAGGATAAAAGTATGGCAAAAGAGTGAGCGGGAGGGCGGTATGCTGAAGCCGCGGGAGACGTGCTGCCCGGCGACTGCCCGCGCTACAAGAGATCGAATGCCAGAGCTTAGAGCGAGCCGTCGTGCGTTCGCTGATGGCGCGATCACTTCCTAAGACGCATGGAGCTGTATACGCGGTCGCCGAGAAGACGGCAGTTCATCCTTCCCTCAACTTTCACATTAGGGTGTATCGTTATAGTTAGTCATTTTTTTTTGTTCATGAAACTGCGGTTTTATGAGCCAAGAATAAAATTCAAATTGAAATATATAAATAACCTACTTTAATTTAAAAAGAAACTTGCGGTCATAAAGAGCAATTCTTTCACATTCAACAGGACTGTGATTTGCCGGAGTTGGTGAACATTCATGATTGACAAACGAGCGCGCAAAAGCACGGCACAAAAACGAACGAGAAGTAGACAGGACAGCGCGGCACTCACAACTAAGTTATTTTGAAGAAAACATTGTTAATATACATAGATCAGTTTATCACGTGGCAGTAAAATATTGCACACGATAAACACAAACAAAAAACGCAATCACTAATCCGTCTGTACATGTGTATTCTTTTTGGTTTACGGAATACACGAACAAAAAGCGTGTGCCTGATAAATCATTCAGACCCATTTGTGAAATGTGCAACGGGTGTCGTGTATATTTTGCCACTTCGGTGTGGACATATATACGTGGGACAAACCGGGAGGTGTCTGAACACCAGGTTGTCGGAGCCCCAGCATTCATTAAAAGGGAATCCGCACAGCCACTCGGCAAATCACTGCAGCTCACACGGATGTGTGCCGCTCTTTAAGGAAACCACTGTGTTGTCGAGGCACAGAGATAAAACAACACGGGAAATTATCGAGGCTTTTTAGATCGGATGAGATGCCGACCGTTCTATAAGTATGCCCTCAATAGGGCTGCATGACCGGGAATACGCTTATCTGAGTGACACCCTTGCATGACCAAGTAAACCAAAAAGACTAGACATGTGCTGACGGGTTAGTGATTGCGATTGCCACAAAGCCGACACAGAATTGGAGGCTACGAACGCGCCTTATATTCTTGACTCATTCAAACTACATCAAGAAGCTGCTGATACAACGCATTCACTACCACCAACTCCCGAAACACTAAACGTTAACGCAATACACCCACCCCCTTTGCGACGCATTTACTCGAGTCCCCCTCGCGGGGAGATGGGCCCAAAGAGAACAGAACTCCCGCTGGCGCAGTTTCAGGCAGGGGGCGCGCGAGCACTGCAAAGGCGGGAAATTTGAATTTCATGGGGCGGTAGCAGTAAGCGGACAACGGCGGTACAGCCCATTATGGCGAATCACTGCTATGCACTTCCGACAGTTTTCACAATGAGTGGAACGGCTTTAATTTTTGTTTGTGTTTATCAGGTTCAATAATTTACCGCCACGTGGGAGACAGACCTATTTATATTGTAACGATGGTTACGAATGAGGACTGGAAAAAGGTTTATTTACAAGGCGAACTTGTGCCCAGAAATGATGCGCTGCTCGTAGACTCAGAGCTGGAACGTCGTCTACCTCCTCTTCTTTACCTCTAGTGCCACTAGTCGTCTTCTTCCTTGCCTTCCACTTGTTCGCTGATGCGTGACGTCAGTTTCCAGTCAATGCGTAATACTCAAAAATGTTTCAATATTGCCAATGTTTTCTTTAAAATAAATCAGTTCTGAGTTCAGCACAGTTCTGTCGACTTCTGGGTCTTTTTTGTGCCGTGTTTTTGCGTGCTGGTTTGAGAATCATGAATGTTCACATTCACACACACACACACAAGCAGCCTTAACTGCCCTTGTTAGCCGTTTATATCGTCTAAGTTAATGTTGTAATCGTTGGAATCCAATAAAAACATTTTGCAGTAGTTTGTGCAGTGGATTGTGCAGTCAAAAGTTCCAATGAACGCGTTTACTCTTCTGTTCGCGTCTGGAAGCACTGCGAAAGCTCTAGGTATCACAGCACGGAGTGATGCTGCCTGCTTTGCTTGTCGCAGCAGATATGCCTTTCATTTCTGCATTCCTTTTGTGGCTTTCTTTTAACAGCGGAGCTTCTTAAGCTTGAAGCAGGTCCGGCGGCTTTCCCAAAAATATACTAAGAACAAAATCTGCGCTGCCCGTAATTGGTGCACCACCGCAGAAAGGATTGCATAACAGTGAAGCTGGCTTTCGCGCATGTTCGACTGTTAGCACAAGGGGCATATGCATGTGCGCAACCTTTGCTATATACCATCCGAAAGGTGAGAGTCTTTATAGGGCTACTAAAACGCAAAAACAAATTGGCGCCGCTACACTAGGGGCGCAAGGCTGGAGAAACAGTGCAGTTGAAGGTCGACTTAGAGTCATCCCCCTTCGATCCGCTGTAAGTGCTGGGGACCGACTGGAACGGCCCTGTATAAATAGGGTAAACTTGGCGTTATCCCCCAACGCGTCGGTTAGCCTCGCAAGAACATCCTGAAACCTGAAAAACTGAGCGGAGCCAAGCAAAACCTAGGAAAAGTGCAAGGTCCGAGAAAGCGAAGATGACCCTCAGCTTCGCTCTTTTTCCAGCCTTGTACCAGCAGTATAAGCTGTACCATTTGTAACAGGGAAGCTGTTGTTGCTAGCTGTAATGCGTGCGGCGCCACCAGAAATCCTCCGGGTCATAGTTACTCCAGCTGCTTACAGCGTCGTGAGCAGACGCCTTACGTAGAGCGCCTGGCTTCGTCCAGGCGTGCGCGTGGCGCGGGGCAAAAAATACTAACAAAACAGTTCATGTGGGACCGCGCCTCAATGGTGATGCACAATACAGCTCAATCTACACACGCATAGTTCGCGGGCACAGTTGTCACCTTTTCTAGCAAGTGTTGACGCGCTGCACTTTCGAACCCATGTGAACGCGTGTGGTCAAAGCGATCCTGGGCCGCCAGTCATGCGTGAGGAGGACGACGATATAGATGGGTTTGAGGATAACTTCTACTATCACAGTGAAATGGGAAAACGGAACTTGTAAATGAACAATTTCAAACCTACGGCTACGTGGCGGTGTGTCTTTCAGTGCTTACTTAGAAAGAAATCCTCCAGGCCTTGCGCGACTTGTATAGTGCGAGCACCTCCAATTTTAGTACGTGGCTGTCGAATGCGTTCGTTGCTTCGTTCCAACCTCTCCATTGCTGTAATAACATTTTTCCGGCGGTCGAAGAAGGGAAAGAGAGAAAAATCTTTTGAGTAAGTTTTTAAGTTGCCTAATAGATATAGAACGATAATTTTTTGCTAAGGTGTTTTGCAGCCCTCTATAATCTTAGTATATGGACCGGTCCCGGCTGAGATGGCGCTACGAATAAAGTACAGAAAGTGCCGCCCCGCGGAAGCTTGAACTAGCCTTGGGTCGGTGAGAGCCAGACGCCGGGATCGCACCTCTCGGTTGTTTGTTTTTAGGATTCTTCGATGGTTTTTGAAAGGTATATCGTGCTTGAAAACTGTTCTGGTAAATAGTTTCCCCTTATATAAAGTGCTTCTGTGCGATTTCCAGACAATTACGGGGCTGAACTACTACTGTCGACCTCGGGTGCGCGAGAAGTTTTAAGAGATTGTACGTTCCCACACGCGTGTGCGCCGCGAACGAAATTGATGGGACAGACATCGTTCCGAAGTCCCATTCTCAGCAAGGGAAGCTTATTTACAGCACCAATTCAGGTCAGTGTTAATTTTTTATTGCTTTACAGCCTAATACAGTGACACCAGCGTATACAATGGCGCTCCACGACAGAAGCGTGCTTATGTTGCTTCCTGTGTTCGCGCAACCACACTGCAGCTACTTTTCCGGTTTCCCGTCTTCAGCTCGGTTGGTGTTGTAACTAATTAACAACGAATTCCAAACGTTATTACCTCATTACAAAGTAAACGCAGTTCGCGTACACAGTTTGAAGTCTGCTGCGGAGCTGCGGTTGTTTTGAAGAGGATTCCTTTTAGTTTCGGCTTCTATCTTGTGAGTAATGTGAGAGTCGACTTGGTGGCCAATTGTGATACAGTTTGTTAACGGCGTTCAGAACACCCCGAAAAGCTCTTTCCTTCTCCTGCCCTTACTCTGCTTAAACAATAGTAACCCCAACTTTCAGAGTACGGAAAACGCATTAAAGAAGTCCACGCCAGTGAATGCAACCTTACCTTTGATACCTTGCCACGATCTCGCTTGCAATGCGGGGCCAAACTCTGTACACTTCGGGGAACAAAGTAGGGCAGTAAGCGGTATGCGTAATGACCATCTTGACATTGATTTTGGCATCACCTGAGAAGTGCTGTGAGCATATTATTGTGCCGCCTTTTGGCATCCATTGGGTGCCCTGAATGTCACTAAAAACTTACTGCTGATAAAACAATAGTGGGAGAAGCCGTAATACCTTATGTCATGCAAATACTACAACGCCGCGCAATTCATCTCAGCGCGCGATATGTATGGAACACTGAAAGCAAATGTTTTAGTTTTACGGCCCTTCGTGTCTGCACTGCGCCTAAACAGTCATCGTACTAAAAATTTTACTGTTCTACTGACAAAAAATGTCATGCTTTCTTACTGCTAAAATACATTTCCCGCGACGCTTATTCTCCACGGCTTCCCGAGAAACCTGTACAGAACAATGGCAGGCTGGCTTTCACGATTGTGGCAGTCCTTCAAGCAGCAGTAGCGGCGTGGCCACAAATGCTTTCCTACAGCATTTTGATTCTTTCGGACCCTGTACTTCCAATTGTAACTACGTTTTTTTATAAAACTTCCGCCACACAACGTCGAGCCGCACGCAGCGCGGGTGTTTTTACGTGCGCTGAACGGCCCGTCGCGACATCTAGCGACCAAGAGTTGCTAAGCGGCGGCGAGAGATGGCACTGCAGTCGCGCGCAAACTTCACTGTCCGGTACCTATTGCACATGTTCGTCGACTACGTTCTGAGCATTTGATATTTCGAAAAAATTGAAAAAATGGTGGCAGGGTCTTCTTGAACCCCCAAAATGAGAATGTTAGCACAAAGAAACTTACATTATGAATTGGTTTTTATGCCGACGTTACAATGGAACGAAAACGCTGTACTAAAAAAATTAAACACAAAAAAACACCTCTGCTTTTTCTCTCCGAACCTGTTTGAACACGTTTGAACCGGTTCGATCTAGTTTGAACCGGAACAGAATGGATGTCCGGAACCAAACCGCTACTGAACCCGAAAGTCTGGTACCCGAACCCGAACCAAACACGAAAAAATTTCGGTTCGACACCCTGAATTGTCAATGAACAAAAATTGTGTTTTGCTTTATTATGTTAAAGTGTGCACACCTATATGTTGTGTAAGTGACAGAAAAAAACGTTTGAGGACACCGAAGCAATTGTAATGGGTTCAGAATGCAAAAGCACCAGTGTCCAATTGAACACATGCTCCTCTCCGCAAGCAGCTGTTGAAATTTATGGCCGAGAATGGCCTATATGCAAATCTGTAGTGCAAGAAGCCGCTTGCATCCCGTCACTTTTCTTTTTTGATACCTCGGTTTTTTTATTACCCTGTGGGAAAATTCTACAATAAATAAATAAAAAGAATGCCACTGAGTGTTCACTCCAGTGGGTATGTTCACATCACCGCCAAAAGGAACTGGTGAATTTATTGTGAACTTTGAAAGCACCTTTCATCATCAGTCACCAGCCCATCTCTGTCAGTATATGAGAGTTTGGTTTGTTAGAAGAGTAAGAGATTTGGCCATTAGTATCTAACAGCGGTCATCGTCATTGTCACCCTTTGAGAGAGAGAAAGAGAGTAAATGTTTTTGGAAGGGAGAACAGGCCTGCCTGAGAAATTGTACTTGGGCCTGCTATTTCCCACTGGGAGGAGAGAACTGGGGACAAAAAGAGAAAGGAATAAATATAGAAGGTTTGAGAAATGACAATGAAATTTACAAAGAACTATGTACCAGCAGCACAACCAATAAACCCCTCACACACAATGGGGTGCTGAATCATAATATTACCGTGCACTTTTCACTATATATTGATCCTCCATAAAAATTGAGACGTTATTCCGCAGTCAAATGTCGTAGCAACGTACAGCCGAGAATCCAAAGATGAGTCACTAAGAAATATAAGCAGGGCTTTACCGGCTAGGCTTTGTTTCCTATCGTCAGCCCACGTGCCCAAAATTATTTGTTCGGACAGAGGGCGAGAGTCCAAGCCGAGTAATAATGAGGCCTCAAAGATATTTCGCTCACTAGAGCACTTAAGCCAAGCGCTAAGATAATGTTCGATAGTTTCTGGCCATCCACCCAGAAGGCAGTCCGGGCAGTCCTCTTGTCTGATTGTGTGGAGATAATTCCAGGTCAATGCTACTCCAAGACGCAGCCTGAGAAGCAATGTCTCTTGACTTCTACGAAGCCGAGGAGCATGATCGGGTTGGAACTTTTGCTCTGGATAGGGCCTTTGAAGCCGTTCATGTCGATTCTGCGGGCCAGATGAACGCAAGGCTGTAGCTTGTTTACGTGCTCGGTAGAGTATCGTGCTAGCATCTTGCCGTGTAATGGGTATAGCCAATAGACTTCCATTGCGGTGTGTCTGCTGCGCTTCCGGATCTGCCAATGGGTTCGTGAGAATTGTGGGTGGGTATGTGGAGTTGCAGCCAAATGCGATTTTGTGAAACAGCCAATTGCTTCTGATGGCAGCTGTAGTCGTTGCTGGCTAATCCACCTTATTTGGTATGTCGTCATGCCAATATTAATTTTACCCTGTCGTTACTACTGTTATGTCGACCCTCTTTACGTGCCAGGCAATTATGAAATTACTGTACATTGAGCTTCATGTACCAGTTGTCCGCTTTTTTTAAGTAGAAAGCCACAAGCATTTACGAGGCCCAACTTCACCTGGAACCATAAAACACACCGGCGACGGGGATGCATTTTGCGATCACATTCTAGACACATGTGTATATTCTTATCCAATCCCGAATTTTAATAAAAAAATCCGAGAGATGACACTATCGCTGATTAGTGAATGCAGTGGCATAGTTTGTCTCGGGTGATAAATAGATGTCAATCTGGCATAAAGCATCTACAGACCTATAGGTGTGCATATAATGTGTAGTTCAAGTGTAAGGACAATCAACCTTTGTCACCTTGCTACATTCCGTTGTTAATATTTTAAGAAATATGAAAGCTTAAAATAATAAGTTGAACGAAAAGCATAGAACTTACACTGTTCCTTGAAATGTGGTTTTGCTCCTCCTGCTAGTTTCTACCTTTAATTTTATGAGTTGGGAACAAAACGTCATGTAAAGTTTATTTGAATAGCCAACACGCCCCTTCACCATGTGTGTAATCGTTTCCTTAGTCGCTGCAGAATTGCATTCTGGCTCAAGTTTCATGCTTGGAACTTCTGATCATGCTAGGTGGCAAGTTGAGGTGAACTTGACTGAGTTTGTGTTGTGGGTGCCCAAGAGGTTTTGTGAGGGTGTAAAGGTGGGCAGGTGAAGGGCGGTTTTGTAGGCTTTCAATTTAGGAAAACACTGTTCCCAGAAACTTTTTTTAGATACGACGCATCTCATTCACCCGGCTTCTCCGTACATGAATCCTTCCGGCGTGGTTTTCATTGTGCGCTTCTCCCCCATTCTCCTCGCCCCGCCAGCTGCGCTCTCCGCCACTCACCCCCTCTCCTCTCCGATAGCTAACACTCTCTCGCGAGGGGCATTGGATTGGATTCGATTAGATTGGCTTCTCTTGTGTTGGCTTGGGTTGGATTGGATTGGATTAAAGTGGATTGTGTTGCGTCATAGCCGCGGCAGAAGCACTGGCGCCGGAGCATGTGCAGTACTCTCTCTTCCGCGGTCTCTTCTCCTTCGGGCGCACTGCGCATATAACGGTATGCCGCTCACCGGCGGCCTTTCGGTCGACGGTTGCTCTCCGCTTGCGCTTGAAGCCCCCTCAGCGTCGCATCACACCAGGGTTCCCGCGAAGGGAGGTGGGCGTAATTTTTTTTTGCTTTCCAACCAATTCTGATGGAACTTTATAGGCTTGTTCAGTTTTTAGGGGATTTTAAATGTCTAATTAGTTTTGATGTGAGGCAACTCATTTCTGTGGAATCAAAAAAAAATGTCGTTGATTTTTTTAAAGAAAAGTAGAAAAAAATAAACAAAAAAGATCACCACCAAGCCATGAATAGATACCAGAAGTGTGGAGAATGGAGAATGGGAAGGAGTTTTTTGTTTTGCAATCACACACAAGTTTACTCGAACTCTAAGTTCTAGGTTTGAACTACTCCTGCTAAAAAATAAAAGTAATGCTAATAAACAACTACTGAAACACAAAGTGAACAGTCGGTTTTCCATATCGCATAGTTTACATATTCAACTTCACAGTGCAAAATAAATGATCATTTCTTACTGCACTACATGCTGGAATGTAGCTCTCGCGAATTTTGTATCACCGCGATACCACTCGAGGCAAAAAAGTGGGGAATTAGGAGAAAATAAATATTTATTTGTAAAATCTGGCCTCTGTGGCTTTTATAAGTACATGGCAGTGTTGCACAAATGAAAATTTTGGTGAAAAACTGTACAAATCAAGAGAAAAGTGATACCTAAAAATACTTTTGGGGGCAATTCTTTGGTCCCAAAGACCCATGTGCCCCCTTAGCATTTCAAAATTTTTAAATTCAGGGTGTTCAACTTGAGTATAACTCGTCCAGTTGGTGATGCGACTAAGCAGCAGGGCCGCTTTGAGCTTGGAAATTTCATCCTCTCTGAGTACTGAGTGTTGGTGTCTTAAAAGTGAGGCAAGTAAGTTGCGAACATGCTTAGTCAGTTGGAATATAAAGGCAGCACTCGGTCCATCATGATGCAAAGGAACGCGAGGACTACACAGAGAAGAAATTTGGGCGATAGAGTGTTTTGAATCGCCAGAGTACAATTTGATGGGGTTTCAGCAGGTATATCTCGCGTGCGCAAGTGAAGCATCAGTAGTGCAGACATCTGGGCTTGGCAGCGTAGCACTTTAGTATTACATATGCGTTGATAGTACCTATAGCTTGCTCTAGGGTGTCATGCTGCCTCCAACTCACGTTTGTCGACAGTATGGTGTTGTCGGCATGAAAAGTGTAATGACGGTCTGTTATTTGTGAAGTCTTATGGCTGAGTGAAGTAATTAGCCTTGCAAATGAAAGGTGAGATAACGAAGCCTCCAGAAGTTTTTCGTAGAATTTTTTGCCTGTAACAGCTCGTGTTGAATGAACAGTCCGGTACAAAAGCCAAACATAGCATAGATACTCCGGTTGTCCAAGGTGCGTGGTAATTTGTGTATGTACCAAGTGTACAAATATTTTGCCAACAGAGGAGCTACAGGAGTTGTCCTTAAAGGTTTGTGCATCTTCGGTATGAGGGTGATATCTGCTCGTCCACTGTGCAGGCAATTGGAAGAGTGCTTGTGCTGGCTGTTGAGTTAGATAACAAAGGCGTTTTTTTGTAATGACGTTCTTGCTCTTGGCTTGTATTTTGTTGCACTTTCATTCTTTTGTGCTCTTCTATTGCCGTTTTTTGCCCCATCCTACCCCGAAATGAAATCCTGGATACGTAACTGGGGGGCGGATGATGCCGCACAAAGAAATATTTTTTGCACACCCAGGCTTACGTGTCTTTCCCTTTGTGCTCCCATACCACTATAAAGTTGTGGTCCATGTTTCGCAAACAATGATTGGTGAATTTGTGGAATTTAAATCTTCAAAGGCCGTCATCAATGTTACGATTGACAGCTGGGCATTTGGGCACATGTGGACAAAAAATTTGGGTTTTTTTAATTATCTCGGTAAATTTATTTCTAGTGTTCAATTATCCTTCTCAGCCTCGGACGTTTTCTGAAATATGCCCAATTACCAATTAACTCGTGATGTTTCGCAGGACTAAATTCACTACAAGTAAATTCTATGGCTAGTTTAGAAAATTTAGATTTTTAAACAACTTTATTAGGTCGAAAGAGAAAGCCTATTCAGTCCTGTGGCATTCTAGACGGCAGAAAAGATGCCTTGGCCTCCTGCGATGTCTTCGTTTGGATGGCCCACTTTGGATTTCAGGCTTTTCGCTTTGCAGCACGGTTTCCTATTGCTCCTTTCTGGTCCTATTAAATGTTCCTTTCGAATTTTCGAACACATGTCTCTGTAAACTGGGGCGTTCCTATAACAAGTGAGCCAAGGTCGCAAGCTTAAGTTGGCAGTGTTTACATCAAGCGTTGTGTATTTCCAAATGGAAGGGAAGTAGAGGCTTGGGTTAGAATAAGTGATCATCTGGAGACGTCCACACGCCACTTCTTGCTTCTTGATGAGCGATGGGTCAGCAGCCGGGTGGCTTCGTCTTTCCCCTCTTTAGTGAACAAGCACGTCTCGGCAAGTACAGACGCGATCTTTGGAGTTGTCTGTGGAATCTGTGCTGGGGCTCTTGGTGAGTGAGATCTCGAGCAGCCTCGTTGGCCTGTTCGTTGCCTTGTAGTGCCACATGTGTGGGGGTCCACATCAAGGTGGTTCTGGTGTTTTTGTTCGTCTCGTGGCGGGTAATGACACTGTGCCTTAGCTTGCGCTGGAAATTCTTCTGTTTGTAGATTGCAAGGAGGGAATCGCTAATCATTTTCCGAACTTGGGTACCTGCTATATAGTGCTAGGGGAAAGACGAGTTCTTCGTCCTCCTTGTGGGGTTGGTTTGGGAGGAGCAGGGTCATGCTCGAGCAGTCAGTGGCGGCTGAAAGCATACCTCCACGTGGCTGTATCAATACAAACAACGTACGGACTTCCTAAAGTTCCTGGACTCACAGCTCTCTGCGAAGGGCTGAGATCTTGTCGCCGACTGTCTTGTGATATAAAATGCGCAGGTTGTTTCATAGGTGTCTGCCGCCGGCAATTTTGGAGAGGTGCTCTAGGTGCGCAGTGTGTTGCATGGCTTGCGCTTTGATTAGTTCTTTGAAAGTGTTGCACGCACCCAACGTGTCGTATTTTTCGTTTGGAGCGTACATGGGTATTCCTAGTGCTTGGTCATACTCATTTCATTATGAAGCTGCTTGGTTTGGAGTCATTTCAAAATATTTACACAATTGCGGAATTGTGTAGCTGATCATATGCATTTCGCATGGCCTCCCGCTTTTCGACTTGTTTTTGGCTGAAAAACAGCTGGTTCAGCTCAGAAACAACTGTTTCGTACTTTTAACGTCATTATCGACGTATCGTCACGCTTCAGGACGACCTCAAGAACAACAACTGGCCATAATCGTCTCTTCAAGATCCGACTGCCAAATGGCCATTGCTAGGCCTACCACCGCCTAGCTTGGCCACCATTGCTGCGCCGGTACAGCCGGCATGTGCTGACGCTCCTTTCATATCATTTCAAGCTCCTCAAATGCATGCTCCGAGCATCGCGGTGGAAGAAACAATGGACTTCGATTCACTCAGCGGCCGAGCAATCCCTAGCAACGATCCATGGCAGCAGATACTCCGAGAACGGCACTACTTCAAGCAACGAGCAATGATACCGGCCCACCCCGTAAAAGCAAGTAAGCAACCAACTACCGCTCGCACTCCGCCCTCTCCCCGACTCCCCGATAACGACTACAAAATTATATTTCGACCGCGTTCGGGTCTGCGTGTTGCAGTCTGGCAGGATCGCCAGAATATGCAAAACATACTACAAGCTAGTCGAATCCCCGAACGCAATTTTCACGCCCGAGTTACAACGCAACCGCAAGCGCAGCAGAACCTCGTCGTAGTCAGCACGCCTGATGAAGCTTGAGTTGAAGCATTGCGACAAATCAACACTCTACAGCTTGGCACTGCAACCTACGAAGTATTGGCATACCTAAAACCCCCACCGGGCACTGTTCGGGGTGTTATCATGGCATAGACCAAGGCACTACGCAAGAACAGCTGAGCAACATCATAGCTACCACAGGACCGAGAATCATCGACGCTCGTATGCTGGGAGCTTCTACTTCTGCAGTGATCACCTTTGAAGGCCTGCACGCGCCGTTTTACATCAAAGCTTACGGCCTGCTTACGCGCTGCAGACCATACCGACCGACAGTACAGTGTTACTGTGTGGTGAACTGGGCCACCGGTGAGACGTGTGTCCCAACCCGGACACATCTACCTGTGCTAAGTGCCACGCGAAAGACCCCGCACCGGATCACGATTGCACACCAGTGTGCCAACTTTGCGGACTTAATCACCTTACAGCTAGCAGGGAGTGCCGAAAGAAATTGCGCCCACCCCCTCCACCTCTTCGAGTGCGGGAGCGGGCCCTCAGCGAGCAAGCGCATCGATACTCCTCATCGGCAACGGTCAGCAACGGTCATCAGCAACGGTCACCGCTTCCGCAAGCACCACGACAGCGCTCTGCCCAAGCCCAGATGAGCTGGTCAGCTGTGGCCGCTACATCACCTACTGCTCTAGAACAGTTCCCACCTTTACCCACTCACGCTGAAATACCCCCCACGCCCATAAATGACCCCCGATACACCGCGCTTGAACAAGAAAACGCGAAATTGCGTACTGAACTCGCTGACAATTCAAAGCACCTCGCCACCCTCGAACAAGAATTTGAGCAACTTCGCACCCAAATACAACGGCAATCCTCCTCCTGTTCAGAAAGCACAGCCTCATCTACGTCTTACACCGCACCCCCTGCTAACAACTCCGCACCTTCAGCTGAAATGCAACAACATTCCAGTTCCCTCTCCGAAACAGCATCCTCCACACCATCTACCTCACTTCGCACTGGCGGTTACTCCACCGCAACTATAGACGACCTCAAGCGGTTCATATTTGATATGGTCTCGCAACTCCGATCCGAAATCCAGGTCCTCGACAAACGTCTCTGTGCAATTGAAGCAACCAAAAAGAAGAAGCACAAGAAACCCAAACACCGCTCATTACCATCCAGCTCGACGGTAAAGCTTGCCCCCTTCTAAATGAGGGCGACTCGAACTACCCCTTCCCTTACACCTAATGCACCTGCAACATCCCCACCCTCCATAATACTTTGGCAATGGAATTGTAGATCTTTCTGTACCAAAAAGTCATCACTTCTTCCCTTACCCAGCAACATTTTCCAGATGTCATCGCCTTACAAGAAACCGACACAGATACAGTAACTCTCCGAGATTACGCAACATACGCCACGAACTCCACAGCACGAGCAGCCATCCTCGTACGAACCAACCAAACAGCAGAGCTTCACTCTCTCCCTACAACCATTGACTACACCTTTGTCGAAATACTCCCTCGGAAAAAGACTCTACCTAGCCTCTATATTCTGAACATATACAGCCCTCCCACCGCCCCACTAGCTGAAATTGACCGATTATTCAAGCAAGCAAGACAGTGCACTAGAGGACACAGGTTAGTAATCTTAGGCGACTTTAACGCGCAGCATACGGCATGGGGATATTCTCGCAACAAGCGCAAATGCAGTCAACTATACGAAGCTATCCAACAAAATCATCTTCATCTCTGCAACGTTCCACACACCCCGACCCGCATTGGAAATAGCGTTTCCCGTGATACCTCGCCCGACCTAACACTCACCTACAACATCAAGAACACCATGTGGACGTGTCTGGAAGAAACGCTGGGGACTGATCACAACATAATAGAGCTACAAATTCCTTTCCATAAAAATACTCATCAACGCATTGGAACCGCCCGCCTCACTGATTGGAAGCAATTTAGAGAACACTGCCCCACGGATCCAATGCACAATCTGGAAGATTGGACCACCACACTACTTACAGAAATGGGCAAGCACACCAAGGAATTCTCAATCACACAGGAAAACCCTGTCGTAGACAACCACCTTTGCCACCTGTGGGATGCCCGTAGGGGACTGCTCAAACGCTGGAAAAACAGAAAACGAATCGAAAACTCCGAATCCGCATATCCTAGATCCCGCTAGATTCAGAAGCATACGCTCACCAACTAAGCCGGCAAAACTGGGCGAAGTTTTGCGACATACTTCAAGCAACTCTCGAAACCCGCCGCACCTGGCATTTACTTCGGTCTCTTATGGGTACGAAAGAAACGAAAGCGTCTACAGCACACCAACTACGACGGCTCATTCACAACCACCCAGGGACTGAACAAGACCTGCTAAAAGAACTAAAACGGCCCCTTGAAGCGCCGTCGTCACAGCCTGCCATGATACTTCCACCATATACCGGCCACTCCAATGCTGAACTCCATGCACCCTTCACCATAACTGAAATGGAAGCTGCACTGCACAACCTCACCAGGAACACTACCCCCGGCAAGGACAAAATTCCCAATAAACTCCTCCGTAATCTGGATCCTGTAACCCTCGACAATCTACTAAACTGCATCAACGAACACTAGATCGCAGGCACCTTGCCTTCGCAATGGAAACACGCAGACAGAACACTGATCCCCAAACCCGAAAAGCCACTTAACCCCAAGAACCTCTGACCTATTTTCCTGACTTCTTGCGTAGGAAAACTTTTCGAACATATGGTCCACAATCGCCTCCCACCCCACATCGAAGACAACAATTACTTTCCTCACACAATGTTCGGTTTTCGGCCGCACCTCTCCGCTCAGGATATTTTACTCCAGCTGAAAGAAGATATACTGAGCAAGTTGTCAAATCAGCACAAATATTCCATTCTTACATTAGACATCAAAGGTGCTTTTGACAACGTTACACATCAGGCCATCCTGCGAGGACTCAGCTCAATCAATTGTGGACAACGTCTTTACAACTATGTCACCGCATTCTTCACCAACCGTACCCCCACAGTGGATATTGGGCACCTCCGCTCGGACACCTTCACAACCATACCGCAGGGGACCCCGCAAGGCTCCGTAATTTCACCACTACTTTTTAATATCGCAATGAAGGACCTCCCACCACTTCTGGAAGCGATCCCCAGCCTCCGACATAGAATGTATGCAGATGATTTGACACTATGGACCCCTACAGGATCCATCGGTGCCCAAGAAGAGGCCCTCCAAACTGCAATACATGTGACACACCAATACCTCCAAGCCCGCGGTCTTGAATGTGCTCCAGAAAAATTGGCCCTTTTAACACTCAGCAAAAGAACAACCAGGAAAAACGCGCAAGATATACCCGACCCGGAACTCAAGTCAACAACCAGCCAGTCCCCAACGTCCCCTACCTCCGTATATTGGGTCTAACCATTCCAAAGGATGGCTCATGTTCCCAAACGATCCTCCCCCTACAGCGGACCCTCGCACAGCTCATGCACCTCATACATCGCGTCTCCCATCGTCGCTTAGGCCTCAAAGAAACCGACACGCTCCGCCTAATACAAGCCATCCTCATCAGCCGGATAGCATATGGTGCTCCATATCTAACCCTTAAACCAGCCGAGATCCTTAAACTTAACTCAGCGATCCGCCAAGCATACAAGACAGCCCTGGGTCTCCCTCCCAAGACAGCGACTACTAAACTCCTGCAGCTTGGCGTCCACAACACATGGGAAGAAATCGAAGACGCACACCACACTTCTCAATTACAGCGGCTTAAACTAACTCCAACGGGTAGGGCAACGCTCTTGAAACTTCAATTCTCTATACCGCCCAACCACGACCAGAAAATTCGCATCCCTTTGGCTTTACGACAAAACATTCGCGTTGCTCCAATCCCAAGAAATATGCACCCCACCTACAACAAAGCGCGCCGAGGAGCAAGATGCCGCACCATTTATAATCAATACCACCACCTCCCCTGCACCCGATATACAGATGCATCGCCATACCCCCACAAATCTGCACAAGCCGCCAGCGTGGTTAATGCCAGAGGAACTGAGCTCCCTGCAGTGTCTGTTTTCACCAACTCCACCGAAACAGCTGAAGAGGTTGCCATCGTCCTTGCCGCCACAACAGGCCAAGACTTTTTAACCATGGTTACTGACTGCCAAGCCGCTTGCAGGAACTACCTAAAAGGACGCATATCACAACCCGCCTTGAAAATTCTGCAACAAGCGAAACTACTCCACGAACTGCAAATAATTTGGACTCCAGGTCACGAATCCCTCGGGGGTAACGAAGCGGCACACGCCGCTGCCCGCGCTCACTCACACCGGGCCGTTTCCCACGAGGGCCACGAACCCCCATCGGAAGAAACAGTTAAGCCCACCCCGCGGCAAACATACGCCGAAATACTCGCTCACTACAGGAACGAGCGTCGCAAATACCCATTCCCCCACCCGATCCTCTCGCGCGATGAAGCTACTACCTTCCAGCGCCTACAGACAAACTCCTACCCACATAACACCCTGCTACATGCCATGTATCCCACCCAATACCCTGCCACATGCAACTCCTGCCACCACCCAGGCACCCTGTACCACATTGTATGGGAGTGCCAGCAATACCCTTCCCTCCCCCCTTACCCCAACCCTACTTATGAGCAGTGGGTGGAGCTGCTAACCAGCTCCGACCTTCCACACCAGCGACGATTGGTGTAGAGGGCACGGATGGCCAGCATAGCCCAAGGCATCCCGGACTAAGGAAGCCTCCCACAGGGCGGAGGCCCTAACATCAGCACCTGGTCTCCAATAAAGTTTATTCATCATCATCATGCGGAATTGTTAGGGGTGTTTGGGGGACAGGCTGGAAGAGGGGACTTGTTGTTAGCAAGGGGGGGATATGGCGATCCACCCACCCCAGTTGTCTGAATGTTACACTATAGTTTGCAATCTGGGATAACTTCAAATCTAAGCTGAATAAACTGGCGCAAGCGCTCTTGGGTATTTAAATTGGACGTTTAAAACTATATTATGACCTTTGCTGCAGAGCCTAAATAATTGATGGGAAGCGGCAGCGTTCCGCGGTGTCCTACGGCTGCAGGTCGAATATGACACGCGGGAGGTCGGTGGAGGAAGGGGGGCGATGCTACGATATGACGCTTCTAGATTCACTTTAAAATCAGATCTGTTCGCCCCTAACAAGGTACGCGGCTTGTTTGGTATTAATAATCAGTATCCTGGAGTAACTACCTAGCGATGATAAATAAGGGTATCTAAACAAAGGACACACACTTGCACAAGCAAACGGCGGCATGTACGTGCATTGTTAAAATCTGCTGCCAAAATTTTAAATGCAGAGCATTTGTATAACTCACGATGTTAACTCACGATGTCACCCGTGCGTCAGCGTCCGCAGCAGCCAGCCTCCTCCTACACTATAAAAAGAAAAAGAAATAACAGTTACCGGAGCCTGGTTTCGATCCCACGACACTGCAGGTGGAACGCAAGGTACATGGTGCTCTCCCACTGCGCCACAAAACATTTTTTTCTCTTTCTTTATTGCTGGTCTTCGACAGTGCAACACAAAATAAAGGTACTACAGAATAGGCAGAATCTGAGCTAGTTGGATCATACTTGAATATAATACTGGTCAGCCTAAACTTAACTGGGTACCCGCCGCGGTGGCTCAGTGGCTAAGGCGTTGCGCTGCTGAGCACGAGGTCGCGGGTTCGATTGCCGGCTGCGGCGGCCGCTTTTCTGATGGAGGCGAAAAGCAAAAACGCCCGTGTGTGCGAGATTTCGGCTCACGATAAACATCCCCAGGTGGTCAAAATTAATCCGGAGCCCTCCACTACGGCGCGCCTCATCGCCTGCGTTGCGTCGGCGCGTTAAACCCCACAATCAGAATCAGAAAACACCCAATATACAAAAAGGCTGCCATGTCATGGTGGACTGGCGTCGTCATTTAAAATTCCTTAAGCATGGCGAGGGGTTCCACCCTTGGCAACCACTCAGGAACAGAAAACTTCGCTCTCTTAATTTCAATGAACTTGGAAACAGTTTAGCGGAAATATTGTCGCGTCGGCCGCGCGTCTACCTCACAGTTGAGCCATGTCATGCGCGACTGCCAAATACTGTGCAGGCCCAACAACATGACGAGATCGTACGGCACCCATCCTCTTATTCTATACATAAAAACCGTATTCCATGGGGGTTCAATGGAAAGTCCTTTCGCAGTGTCCTTTGGAGGACATCCCATAAAAACACTGCTGCCCAACAATGGAGGAAGACATGCTCCACAGTTTCCGGTTGTTTGCCAATAGAGCAGTCAGTTCCCCATGGCCTAGAAATCCCCTTACCCTCCATCGACGTTGCAACTGAAAGCGCGCCCGTGTGTAGTTTAAAGAAAGACTTCGCTTCTCTTGATACTTCTATTCGCTTAACCCTTTTTAGAACATCTTGTCCTGGGCCTGCACAGTATAAAACTCTATACATTGGTACAGGTATGACCACATGGCATACATCTTTATATAATTTTTTCCGCGTGACAAACAAAAATTGGGATGGCACAACAATCTCTTTAAAGTATGGATAGATGCCCCCTGTCATACTCCTCTTAGAACCTACGAATTCGGGCAAAGCCCGCATTAGCCGCACTTGAAGTACTGTGCGCCGAAAAGGGTCTTGAACGTCCAGCAAAAGCAAAAATCGATTCGACACAAAATCAAAGGCTATGAACGCGCCTTATATCCTTGACTCATTCAAACTACGTCGTCAGCGGTGTGCGTTGGCGACTCAGCGGCGTGCTAGCGGCGTGATAGCTGCGTGGTGTACACGTGATAGCACCAACCCCCCTAACACTAAACGTTACCGCAATACAACCACCCCCTATAAAGCAGGTTGGCGCAGGTTCAACTCCAGTCAACTCCTGCGCTCTCTTCTCTTGCGTTCGTCGGCGGTCGCAGTTGATAAGCGATGTAAGCAAGACCTTCAACTAGTACCGCGACGCAATCCACCACTACCACCACCACCACCATCACCAACCCTACGCCACGTTACCGACCCCAATGCTCTGCATTTACTCGTGTCCCTCGCGCAGGGGCATGCGACGAAAGATTTTTTTGCCTACGACGGCCTTTGTGCAGTCGCGTGGGCGCCGTCTGGGAGTTTGATATGTAGCTTTGTGCTTCCAACAAAAATTGACATCCAGGTGCAACATACGACGCGGGCGCTGCGCCTTTCTCGCACAAGCAGGACCATTGTCGAGGTCAGGTTAGTTTTTCGAGACTGCTCTCCCATTACTGAAGTCCGTCTCAATCCATATCGCAGCCTCTGAACGCCGAAAGCACACATCAACCGTGTTGAAAACGAGCACGCTTTAATAAAAAAAAGTAAAAGCATTTGTGGGGATAGGGGCTGCCCGCGATCCCGACTCGGTACGCGGCAGCGCTCGAAGGGCCGCGCGGCTTGCGCGTGATTGCGCAACAAGACGGCAAGAACGTGGCCTCGGCACGGCCACGGCAAGAATAGAGGGTTTCGCTTGCGCGTCGCGAGATGGCGCCACCGGCGCGCGCGGAGTGGCTTCAGGCGGAGAGGCGGCTGCGGAGAGGGGAGACTTCGACTGCGGCGCTCGGCCAGCTCGGCGGTGGCGGGCGGCCGCTCCGAGCGAGGACGAGACGACGAGACGGTAGCGGCGGAGCGACCTGGCGCCTTACCCTTCTAGCCTGGACCGACCATCGTCCACCGGTTACGGCGGAGTCGAACGACTCCGGCCGCTCGAGCAACGCGTGATCCGAGAAGACTGAGCCAGCTAAGGGAGGTTTTGGGAATAAACCCCCCTTCGAGGTTGGCGTCCGTTGCCTTTGTCTTTTGCCTGCCTCTCACGCCGGCGCCATCTACACGGCAGCCACGTGTGGAGGATCGTCGAAGTATGACCCACACCATAAATTGGTGCTCCAACTTGGGGCCTCGACTGCAAGCGCAGTTGAGGCGCATACAGGCAAGATGGCAAGCAACGCAACGAGCGGAGCGACCGGAGGAGGCTGAAGGCACGTAGGCCTACTGTCAACATGGCGGCGGGTCGGCTCCCCCGCCGCGCCATGCCCGCGCACACGCGCTGGCGGCAGCGATGAATTGACCCTTCAAGCACCGAATGGTGCGGCGGACTCTGCCTACAAGGATGCAGCTGTTGGGAGTACGCAAATGCGCACCATTACCCGTGACTACAGCTTCTTCGACTTGGCCGATGCGACGTTGACAAAGAGCGAGGAGGACATTGAAGGTCAGTATTTTCCTTTTGCCACGGGTGGTGCGAAGGGAGACGAAACCGTCTCCACGCTAGTGGATGCTTGCGTGTCGTTGTCGGAGAGGTGGAGAAGGTACCGCCCGAGATTGCATTCAGGCAGTAAGAGCTTCGCGTGGCTTGGCAGGGGGCTCGTTTTTTTCGGGAGGCGATCGTCCCTGTTTGTAAGAAACGGACCTCAGGCGACTATCACCGGAGAGCTGCGCCCGTAAGCCGCTTGTAACGCGGTGGGCGCTGGCATTACGGCAGCCTGTATGCTGCGATCGGGGATAGTTCGTGTGTGTGGGCGAGCGTTACTGTGGGAGTGAATGTGTGCGTGTGTGTGCGGCCGCCCGTAGGCCGCTCAGATTGCGGCGGGCACTGGGTCTAGTGCAGCTGGTAATGTTGCGACCTAGGGTGTGTGAGAATGCGTGCGGGAGTGCGCGCCTGTAAGCCGCTAATATGGCGGGTGGCGCCGGCAGCTGATATTGCTGCAAATGAGTTATAGGAGCCCTGCCTGCTTGACGCTAACGGAGCTTTGCCGAGTAAAACACCCGCGCAAAGAAAACTTGAACGGGTATTTCGAAGCCACCACCCGTGTTATGTCAGACGAGCTGCATCCGAGTAGGCTGTCTCGCCAGTGACAGGAGCTGGCGGAAATCCGCTGCTCCCTTCCTCAATAACCGGAATCGCTCGCATTGAGGGGTGCGAGCGGAGCCCTCGGCACACGGACGGCAACGGGAGTCACGCCAGTTGCCAGTCGCCACCGCCATGGACAGCGAGGGCGGACCAGCGTAACCACCCGGCGGGGCCGGCCAGTGAAGGTGGCACTGAGCGCAGCGTGTTGAGCTGTCGCCAGTTGCTACTCCGGCGACCCCGGGCCAGCGCCCTGCGGGGCAACCATTCAGCCGTTCGGGAGGACCAGCCGCCGAAGCAGCCACGGACCCCAGGAGGCCGAGGGACCCGCCATTGGGGAGAAGGCCTTGCACTGGGAGCAGAGGTCGCGTCAGCAAGCGACCTCCGCATTCTTCGGCTGCGGCTGCCGGCTTCTTCTGGACCTGCTAACCTGCTGTGCTCCCAACCGTGAGAGACTCGGACCAGTGCAACGCGCGGCACGCTCATCAGGCCGAGCTTCGCGGTTACGGCATCATGTGGCGAACATTGGGGGTGAACTGGCATGTGGATGACGCTTGTTCGCGTATTTTGTAACTTGAGGTTGTGCTTCGCGGCGCCGTTTCAATGCGAGTGGCGTCGAGTATTTAGGGAGGAGGAGTGTGGGGATTGTGGCTGCCCACGGTCCGGACTCGGTACGCGGCAGCGCTCGAAGGGCCGCGCGGCTTGCGCGTGATTGCGCAACAAGACGGCAAGAACGTGGCCTCGGCACGGCCACGGCAAGAATAGAGGGTTTCGCTTGCGCGTCGCGAGATGGCGCCACCGGCGCGCGCGGAGTGGCTTCAGGCGGAGAGGCGGCTGCGGAGAGGGGAGACTTCGACTGCGGCGCTCGGCCAGCTCGGCGGTGGCGGGCGGCCGCTCCGAGCGAGGACGAGACGACGAGACGGTAGCGGCGGAGCGACCTGGCGCCTTACCCTTCTAGCCTGGACCGACCATCGTCCACCGGTTACGGCGGAGTCGAACGACTCCGGCCGCTCGAGCAACGCGTGATCCGAGAAGACTGAGCCAGCTAAGGGAGGTTTTGGGAATAAACCCCCCTTCGAGGTTGGCGTCCGTTGCCTTTGTCTTTTGCCTGCCTCTCACGCCGGCGCCATCTACACGGCAGCCACGTGTGGAGGATCGTCGAAGTATGACCCACACCATAAATTGGTGCTCCAACTTGGGGCCTCGACTGCAAGCGCAGTTGAGGCGCATACAGGCAAGATGGCAAGCAACGCAACGAGCGGAGCGACCGGAGGAGGCTGAAGGCACGTAGGCCTACTGTCAACATGGCGGCGGGTCGGCTCCCCCGCCGCGCCATGCCCGCGCACACGCGCTGGCGGCAGCGATGAATTGACCCTTCAAGCACCGAATGGTGCGGCGGACTCTGCCTACAAGGATGCAGCTGTTGGGAGTACGCAAATGCGCACCATTACCCGTGACTACAGCTTCTTCGACTTGGCCGATGCGACGTTGACAAAGAGCGAGGAGGACATTGAAGGTCAGTATTTTCCTTTTGCCACGGGTGGTGCGAAGGGAGACGAAACCGTCTCCACGCTAGTGGATGCTTGCGTCTCGTTGTCGGAGAGGTGGAGAAGGTACCGCCCGAGATTGCATTCAGGCAGTAAGAGCTTCGCGTGGCTTGGCAGGGGGCTCGTTTTTTTCGGGAGGCGATCGTCCCTGTTTGTAAGAAACGGACCTCAGGCGACTATCACCGGAGAGCTGCGCCCGTAAGCCGCTTGTAACGCGTTGGCGCTGGCATTACGGCAGCCTGTATGCTGCGATCGGGGATAGTTCGTGTGTGTGGGCGAGCGTTACTGTGGGAGTGAATGTGTGCGTGTGTGTGCGGCCGCCCGTAGGCCGCTCAGATTGCGGCGGGCACTGGGTCTAGTGCAGCTGGTAATGTTGCGACCTAGGGTGTGTGAGAATGCGTGCGGGAGTGCGCGCCTGTAAGCCGCTAATATGGCGGGTGGCGCCGGCAGCTGATATTGCTGCAAATGAGTTATAGGAGCCCTGCCTGCTTGACGCTAACGGAGCTTTGCCGAGTAAAACACCCGCGCAAAGAAAACTTGAACGGGTATTTCGAAGCCACCACCCGTGTTATGTCAGACGAGCTGCATCCGAGTAGACTGTCTCGCCAGTGACAGGAGCTGGCGGAAATCCGCTGCTCCCTTCCTCAATAACCGGAATCGCTCGCATTGAGGGGTGCGAGCGGAGCCCTCGGCACACGGACGGCAACGGGAGTCACGCCAGTTGCCAGTCGCCACCGCCATGGACAGCGAGGGCGGACCAGCGTAACCACCCGGCGGGGCCGGCCAGTGAAGGTGGCACTGAGCGCAGCGTGTTGAGCTGTCGCCAGTTGCTACTCCGGCGACCCCGGGCCAGCGCCCTGCGGGGCAACCATTCAGCCGTTCGGGAGGACCAGCCGCCGAAGCAGCCACGGAACCCAGGAGGCCGAGGGACCCGCCATTGGGGAGAAGGCCTTGCACTGGGAGCAGAGGTCGCGTCAGCAAGCGACCTCCGCATTCTTCGGCTGCGGCTGCCGGCTTCTTCTGGACCTGCTAACCTGCTGTGCTCCCAACCGTGAGAGACTCGGACCAGTGCAACGCGCGGCACGCTCATCAGGCCGAGCTTCGCGGTTACGGCATCATGTGGCGAACATTGGGGGTGAACTGGCATGTGGATGACGCTTGTTCGCGTATTTTGTAACTTGAGGTTGTGCTTCGCGGCGCCGTTTCAATGCGAGTGGCGTCGAGTATTTAGGGAGGAGGAGTGTGGGGATTGTGGCTGCCCACGATCCGGACTCGGTACGCGGCAGCGCTCGAAGGGCCGCGCGGCTTGCGCGTGATTGCGCAACAAGACGGCAAGAACGTGGCCTCGGCACGGCCACGGCAAGAATAGAGGGTTTCGCTTGCGCGTCGCGAGATGGCGCCACCGGCGCGCGCGGAGTGGCTTCAGGCGGAGAGGCGGCTGCGGAGAGGGGAGACTTCGACTGCGGCGCTCGGCCAGCTCGGCGGTGGCGGGCGGCCGCTCCGAGCGAGGACGAGACGACGAGACGGTAGCGGCGGAGCGACCTGGCGCCTTACCCTTCTAGCCTGGACCGACCATCGTCCACCGGTTACGGCGGAGTCGAACGACTCCGGCCGCTCGAGCAACGCGTGATCCGAGAAGACTGAGCCAGCTAAGGGAGGTTTTGGGAATAAACCCCCCTTCGAGGTTGGCGTCCGTTGCCTTTGTCTTTTGCCTGCCTCTCACGCCGGCGCCATCTACACGGCAGCCACGTGTGGAGGATCGTCGAAGTATGACCCACACCATAAATTGGTGCTCCAACTTGGGGCCTCGACTGCAAGCGCAGTTGAGGCGCATACAGGCAAGATGGCAAGCAACGCAACGAGCGGAGCGACCGGAGGAGGCTGAAGGCACGTAGGCCTACTGTCAACATGGCGGCGGGTCGGCTCCCCCGCCGCGCCATGCCCGCGCACACGCGCTGGCGGCAGCGATGAATTGACCCTTCAAGCACCGAATGGTGCGGCGGACTCTGCCTACAAGGATGCAGCTGTTGGGAGTACGCAAATGCGCACCATTACCCGTGACTACAGCTTCTTCGACTTGGCCGATGCGACGTTGACAAAGAGCGAGGAGGACATTGAAGGTCAGTATTTTCCTTTTGCCACGGGTGGTGCGAAGGGAGACGAAACCGTCTCCACGCTAGTGGATGCTTGCGTCTCGTTGTCGGAGAGGTGGAGAAGGTACCGCCCGAGATTGCATTCAGGCAGTAAGAGCTTCGCGTGGCTTGGCAGGGGGCTCGTTTTTTTCGGGAGGCGATCGTCCCTGTTTGTAAGAAACGGACCTCAGGCGACTATCACCGGAGAGCTGCGCCCGTAAGCCGCTTGTAACGCGGTGGGCGCTGGCATTACGGCAGCCTGTATGCTGCGATCGGGGATAGTTCGTGTGTGTGGGCGAGCGTTACTGTGGGAGTGAATGTGTGCGTGTGTGTGCGGCCGCCCGTAGGCCGCTCAGATTGCGGCGGGCACTGGGTCTAGTGCAGCTGGTAATGTTGCGACCTAGGGTGTGTGAGAATGCGTGCGGGAGTGCGCGCCTGTAAGCCGCTAATATGGCGGGTGGCGCCGGCAGCTGATATTGCTGCAAATGAGTTATAGGAGCCCTGCCTGCTTGACGCTAACGGAGCTTTGCCGAGTAAAACACCCGCGCAAAGAAAACTTGAACGGGTATTTCGAAGCCACCACCCGTGTTATGTCAGACGAGCTGCATCCGAGTAGGCTGTCTCGCCAGTGACAGGAGCTGGCGGAAATCCGCTGCTCCCTTCCTCAATAACCGGAATCGCTCGCATTGAGGGGTGCGAGCGGAGCCCTCGGCACACGGACGGCAACGGGAGTCACGCCAGTTGCCAGTCGCCACCGCCATGGACAGCGACGGCGGACCAGCGTAACCACCCGGCGGGGCCGGCCAGTGAAGGTGGCACTGAGCGCAGCGTGTTGAGCTGTCGCCAGTTGCTACTCCGGCGACCCCGTGCCAGCGCCCTGCGGGGCAACCATTCAGCCGTTCGGGAGGACCAGCCGCCGAAGCAGCCACGGAACCCAGGAGGCCGAGGGACCCGCCATTGGGGAGAAGGCCTTGCACTGGGAGCAGAGGTCGCGTCAGCAAGCGACCTCCGCATTCTTCGGCTGCGGCTGCCGGCTTCTTCTGGACCTGCTAACCTGCTGTGCTCCCAACCGTGAGAGACTCGGACCAGTGCAACGCGCGGCACGCTCATCAGGCCGAGCTTCGCGGTTACGGCATCATGTGGCGAACATTGGGGGTGAACTGGCATGTGGATGACGCTTGTTCGCGTATTTTGTAACTTGAGGTTGTGCTTCGCGGCGCCGTTTGAATGCGAGTGGCGTCGAGTATTTAGGGAGGAGGAGTGTGGGGATTGTGGCTGCCCACGATCCGGACTCGGTACGCGGCAGCGCTCGAAGGGCCGCGCGGCTTGCGCGGGATTGCGCAACAGGACGGCAAGAACGTGGCCTCGGCACGGCCACGGCAAGAATAGAGGGGTTCGCTTGCGCGTCGCGATGGCGCCACCGGAGCGCTCGGAGTGGCTTCAGGCGGAGAGGCGGCTGCGGAGAGGGGAGACTTCGACTGCGGCGCTCGGCCAGCTCGGCGGCGGCGGGCGGCCACTCCGACCGAGGACGAGACGACGAGACGGCGGTGGCGGAGCGACCTGGCGCCTTCCCCTTCGAGCCTGGACCGACCATCGTCCACCGGTAGCGGCGGAGTCGAACAACTCGGGCCGATCAAGCAAGGCGGGATCTGAGAAGACGGAGCCAGCTAAGGGAGGTTTTGGGAATAAACCCCCTTGGAGGTTGGCGTCCGTTGCCTTTGTCTCTTGCCTGCCTCTCACGCCGGCGCCGTCTACATGGCAGCCTCGTGCGGAGGATCGTCGGAGTATGACCCACACCACACATTGTACGCACGTCATTAAACTCGGCGGCTAATAGGATGGCTCTAGCGGCACCGGAGTGCGCGCTGTGCCGGCGAGACCGTATCAGCCCCTTCCGCCATGCGCCGTGCATTCCGCCCACAAAAATGATTTTGGCCGGAACAGAATGACCTTGCCGGAGGCACCGTTTATAGGTCTTAAACGTCCACGTGCTTTTCCATCGTTGTAAAGTACAGTGTGCCTGGGTCAGTTGGATAAGGCGCGCGCGAGAGAAGGCGGAAATAATTGTGCTGACAGCCTTCGCCTTAGTGTCTCACCAGCGGGTGACTTGAGTATTGCTAAGGATTTCTGCTGTGTGGAAGCTATGTAATTGCAGAGACGTGTTTCACTTTAGTAACATCACTGCATCAAAACCTAACGTACTGTGAAGATCTATATTGAAGAACGAAACGGGCTGCAATTATTCGCAGCGAGTGCTCACTTCTACACGAGCAAAAACTGCGCACAATAACGCTCGTGGATTACACTATTGTATAACCTTTTAATAATCAGAGGCACTTGCGTTTGCTAAATCACTTTGACATTTAATTTCAAGAAATTCTTGGATAAATCTTTTTGAAGTTCCATATTTCGCAGAGGGTTGTTGTTCCTCAAAGAGAATCACACTTAAACATGTATAAACTCACTCCAGCCTTCGCTTAACCCTTCTGCGAGTTGCTCTTTCCTATAGGTTTATTTGCCTTTTCGAAAAGTTGGACCAGATAACCCTAAATATTTCTATTTCTAGCAAAATGCTTTTGAGAGTGTTTATTTAAATACACAGAGTGTGTGAGCTTAGAAATGAAAACAAATGAGCTTCCGTTGCACGTAATTCGGAACTTACCGTCATGGCATATAAATAGGTCAAGAGCTATATAAAAATATATTGTAGCCTCACGCCGCAGTGTTTGCGGCCCCAGCGTGACGTAGGGCAATGAGTCCGCTCACCCGTAAGAGGGTTCACGATTCCCTGGCATCAGCAGATATAGACCCCCTTGAGTTCGGGATAAACTCGGCATTACAACGTGGTCTTCAGCGCCTCCTTGGCATGTGCTCTACAGTTGATGATCCGGATGTGATGTCGTCGGCTGTCAGTACCGTTGGTAGAGGTGAGGCTGCCGTGCTGGACATGGAAACCGAGGTGTGGGCGTCGGTGAGAAAGGACAGGGCCGTGCTGGGTGGAACGAAAGATACTGTGTGTAGCGGTGTAGCGTGTGCAATCTGTGGGAGTACCTCGTGTGCTGCAGGTGGCGGGGGGTCGTCTCCATAGCCGTAGTGCTCAAGTGCGGCAGCCCGAAGGTCATCGTAGGGTGTAGCGCTTGCCGGTGGTAGGGCAAGGACACAGCGGAGATCGAGGGGAAGCGTCTCCCAGAGGATGGTGTGCTTGAGCGGCTGAATTGTGACGTAGTTGAAGAACAAAGTGGTCTCAAGTTTGAAAAACCAACCTCTGACGGTGCGTGCGTCGAACACCAGTATTGGCGGGTCCCCCCCGTCACCATGTCAGTGTACCGCTGGACGGGTATCTGTAAAGTTCAGAGGTACAACCAGAACTTCGCACCGGATATAACGACTGATTCCGACACCCATCACTGTCACCCGTGTTTCAAATTACGCAAAACCCGCCGAAACAGCACACTTGCGACATAACACACGGAAGGTTGCAAACCCAAAAGCGTGCACAAAATATTCCTTCAGCGTCTCACCCCGCCCCGGTCCCGATGCGGATGCCTCTGGGATCAGAACCTGGCAAGACCGTCGCGGCGGTGGTGCTCGTAAGGCCCACCCCGCAAAGTGCACACGGCGTCGGTCAGCGTTGATGGCACACCTCAAGCCCACGCGCTATGAGGCTCCCAGGCTTGGATTTACGCAGGGAGGCATGCGGCCACCAGGGCTGTCGTGCTCTTTAGGAATGGGCCCCGGAAGACACGCCAGGGCCGCACCCCTGCCCGGAGTTCCACGACCGCAGGAACGAGCGGTACTCCAGGCCCGCTCGCCCACCCGGAGCTCCGAGAACTGAGGAACGAGAGGTGCACCTGGTCTACCCACAGGCCCAGTTGTCCAAGAACACAGAAATGCGAAGCTCCGTTTTTTCCCGTTCTTCCTTCGCGTGCCTCCGTCTTTTTTCTTTCGCGTATTCGGTCCCGCCTGCCATTCACACTTTCCCGCGCTTTTCCAGATGAGGCGTTGGCCATTGAGTCATTCCGACACTCCAGGTAGCGCACCAAAATTAAACTCCCACACCTTAACACAATCACCCCCTTTTAAGAAAGTTGTGGACACAACTATCAAAAGTTCCAGAGATGTGCAGTTTGAAGGAATTATTTAGGTTCCTTACAAGGGCCCACTTACAACGTATTTGCACCACAAATGTACAGAAGAAACTATACAACAGACACGCAGAACACACGGCATTCAGCGGTCTCGAGGTAAAACGTGTATTCATTTGGTCTAAGCCCTGCTCATATAGTCGGCACCAACGTTTTCAGTGCCTTTGATATATTATCTGGTGAAAACATACCCCTAAAGTGACAAGCGCCATCGCAAAACCCTGTTGTTGACATATTTTGAGGACTGCAAGTACTGTAGAAGTTGATGGTCGCGTTCAATTAGGAATGGTTTGTCATAAAGATAAATGTAAAATTTTCGGACTGCCCAGATCAGCGCTAAGCACTCGCACTCGATAATGGAATAGCGCGCTTCTCGCGAGAGAAGGTTGCAGCTTGCGTATGCAACAGGATGCAAAGTGTTATCCTCTCCAGCTTATAAAAGTACGGGCCCAAGACTTGCATTGGAGGTATCTCTGCGCGATACGAACTCTTTGGCGTTATCTGGGGCTTGAAGAATGGGAGCTGCGGCTAGTTTGTTTTTCACGTCATGGAAAGCCTTCTCCTGGGCTGGTCACCAAGTGACGATGTTCTTCTCGCCTTTCCGCGTAAGGTCCGTTAACGGTTTCGCTAGCTCGGCGTAGGTGGGTATGGAGTTCCGGTAGTGGCCGGTCAACCCAAGAAACGAATTCACGGCCTTCTTGTTGACTGGTGTCTTGGCGTCTTTGATTTTGTCTAGGGTTTCTTCGAGAGGCTCTACTTTAGATTCGCCCTTTTCATGGCCGGGAAACGAAAAACGGTGCTCCCCGACTTCACACTTGGATGGTTTGATCGTACGTTTGGGCTCTTTGACTCGTTCGGAAACTTGCTGTAGGGCTTCCAAGTGCTCGTTCCACGTTTCAATGGCTATAATTACATCAACAAAGTGGTGGTATACATTGTTCAAATTTCTGAGTGCAGCCCTCATGAGACGTTAGAACACGGCTGGCGCAGTCTTGATACAAAATGTCATATACTTAAAGTGGTATAAACTACTTGAGCTAAAAATGTCGTCATTCCGCGGCTTTTAGAGGCCATGGGGACATGCCAGTACCCCTTTGTAAAATCAAACTTGGATAAAAACGTCTTTACCAGCAGGGCCAGAAGAATGTCTATCCGTGGTATGGGTTCCTGGTCTCAGACAAGGAGCCGGTTGAGCTCGCAGAAGTAAATAAAAAGCGTGATAGTTCCATCTGGTTGGCCTACCACCACAACAGGTGCATGGTAGGAAGATTTGGACTTCTCGATAATGCCAAGTCTCAAAATTTCTTGTACCTCTTTCTCGAGAGCCTCAACTAAAGCCAGTGAAATGGGGTACTGAGATATGTGAATGGCCTTGGTGCTCGTCGATGACAATGTGCAATTTACAAGGTCGGTCTACCAAGCTGGATCAGAAAAAAATGTTTTGGTAGGCCTGGTTCAGGGTGCGCACTTCTTTAGTAAGGGTCGGGTCGGGGGTCACGAGAACTTTTGACGTCAGCAACGAACTGCGATCGGTGATGCGAGGTGAACGAAATGCTGGTTTCGTCCTCCGCTATCTTAGCGCTGTACTGAAAGTTTCTGTTATTGAGAGCAGCTGCTACTGACGCTTGCGTAGGAGGTAAGGGTTGCCGTTCTTCATACACTTTGAGCATGTTGAAATGAAACACCTTGCACTACTTCCGAACTATGTCAACCATATAGTCGATGTCGCTTTTTGCTTCGACCATTTTGAATGGACCTTTCCCCTACATAAGCAGCTTGTTCGGGTCGGTAGGTAGAATTAGGACCCTTATCTCCGCCACGAAGTTTTCGCGGTTGGCATTTTCGGTCGTAGTAATTTTAATGTCTCAGGTGGGCGTTTTGCAGTTTTTCGTGAGCAAGGTGGCCAGTTTCTTCCAGTCGCGTCCGGAGTTGGACGAGGTAACTATACATCGTCCGAACTTCATCGTCAATCTCCGGACGCGACTCGGTCCGGGTTGCCCCTTGTAGGAAAGGAAGCCATGGACTCGGTAATGCTGCGGTTCTCCTAAAATTGTTGTTGGTGTGCAAGCCCAAGCCGGAACTGGAGAACAGCGATGGCATAGGACCGCCCCTGGAGCGCAGCCCTGCTCAATCTCTGCTTCTCTTGGAACTGCTGACCTGGCCAGGCACCATAAATGATGATTGCGGGCAGCCGTTTATGGTGAGGTTAGTGCCGCTGGTGAATAATGCAAATGGTGTGGCCGCCACTATACCACCCCCCAAGCACGGAGCGCGTGAGTATAACGGTATGTTTGATGCACAGTGCGCACAAAATTATGCACAGGTATGCCCTACACAGGCAGTTACGCCGGTTTGTCAGCATTCAAGTTTGGACCTTAAGCAGTATTGGTCACTCGGGTGAGAGCGTCCAGGGCATATAAAAACCTCCGGTTGTCCTAGCGTGACAGTGGCGTAGCAGACGTAGACAGCAACGTATGTCTTGTAATGCGAAAGTGAACATGCACACCCAGAGGCAGAGGATGGGCCTAGAAGAGCTCGGGTGCATCGTCTGGTCTACAGGGCGATCCAAGGAACTGGGCGGAGGAGGCTTGCGTGTTTTGGACGGTGCTGTGGTGGGTGGCACCATCCATTACAAAGAACTTTTTTGCTTGTTTTCGTTTGGTTCGGAAGTACTGAAACAATAGACAAAATTGAAGGTGGTGGTGCACGTTTTTTATTTTGCAGTTTTTTTAGTTTGAAAAACTAGAATTTACGTCCTTCGTGTCAATATGACAGCTGTTTTGCCTTATCTGCATTGGCTTCCCTTCTGGTACCGTTCAGCTTTCCAAAAAACGCAGTGTCCAGAGTGCCACCCGACGGCACTCTAGCTGATCGTTGCTGGCATGGCTAGAGTGCCGATCTCCGAGGACATTCGAATACTTAATACTAGGCTAGCACCAGCGAAAGAGT